>NC_052147.1:48987612-49313819 GCF_902713615.1 Scyliorhinus canicula
CAGTTGGCTGAAGGCTGAGCTGGCATATTGGAGTTGATGATGAATTTTGTTGTTCATGTCTGCTGTCATCAAGAGGAGGCTCTGAAGATGCAGAGAATGGCCCACATTTTCTGGGATCTCAATCTCTATCAATGAGTTGTGGGGGAGGTGGTATTTTTGCAGTGCTTGTTTGAAAGAGGACCTTAGTTTTCTGTGTGAAAGGTCCATTTTCTCATGTTTCGGAGAAGTTGACATTAACCTGGAGCTCAGTTTCTGAGAGTTGGCACCAAAATGAAAAACCAGCTCCACTAGGCGAGGCATGTTGTTCATATGCCAGACATCAGTCTCCCGAAGCAACTGCTCTACTCAGAATTTGGTAGTTGCAGAAGATTGTTAGGAGGACAGAAGAAATGCTTTCAGGATGGGCTCAAAGCATCTCTGATGAGGTCAAACATACGGTCAACTCATGAAAGACCCTGGCTTGTGACCGATCAAAATAGAGAATGCTCATTTGGGAAGGCACCAAAGGAATTGAGAGACTTCAGGAATGTGCATAGGTGAAGTTGGTGTGCCAGAGGGAGCGCACAAACCTCCAAACAACCTATCTACCTAACCCTTGAAGCACTAGCTGCCTGCATGTGGCAGACGTTACAACCATCAGAACTCATCAAACCAGAGTGGAAGCAAGTCATCCTTGATCCTGAGGGACTTCCTAAGAAGACAGAATTACTGACAGCAACTTCAGGATTTCTGCATTATTCTGCGCAGGTGCAGATTTCCAAAGCTGCTGTCTGTTTCAGTGTAATTACTTCAGCAAAATCTGGGTCAAAGTTGGTGTCTAAAACAGAAGCTGCAATATAGTATACTGTATGAATAATTGGAAACCCAATAATTCCTGAGCAGTGAGTGAAACCATTGATTATAAAATCTTCAGCTTAGAAGGAGACCACTCAGCACATTTTAATTATGCTAGGTCAACAGCAGTATTATGTACTCTATTCCTTGTTCTTTGCTGTGGTCCTTTACTGCACTAATAAAAATACTGCATTTTTTTGGGGATCTTTTTCACATCACAGCTTTTTTCCTGAAAGGAATGTTGAAAATTGAGTCACATTTGTGCTGCATTTTGTCTAAAGAACACAGCAGACATTGTCACTTGTTGGTATATTTGGACGCTGTTGTTGGAAAATGTTTTTATAAAATTAAAACTAGTATTTTGACTTTATTAACTTTCCCTTCAATGCCAAAGTGCAACTATCAAAACCTGGATAGCCTTACTTAATGCATGCTTATCCATAAAGAGCTTAAATTAAAACATGATGTTCTGATTGTAGGCTGCATGTATACCCACTACATTCAAGTGTGACCTTGGAAGAACAGAGTAATGTGTTCCTGACCCCGGTACCTGGCTATAGAAAGGTGAGTGTGATAGAAACTTTCTCAAATAATTTGGGGGGAAAAAAAACGAATTAGAATCATTGTCCAGTAAAATTGCACTTGGTTTTGTGACTCATTGGAAGTTCAGCTATTATTTCCCCATTTGGACACATATTGTCACAAGTAGGCATCAATGAGGTTACGGTGAAAAGCCCCTAGTCGCCACATTCCAGCGCCTGTTTGGGGAGGCCATATGGGAATTGAACCCGCACTGCTGCCTTGTTCTGCATTACAAGCCAGCTGTTCAGCCCACTGTGCTAAACCAGCCCCATTAGATTGCTGATGTTCAGCTGCTCCTGCAGTAAGTAGGAGTTGCAACAAACACGCAGGGAAAGGGGAATGTATAGTATATAGTTCACTAATTATGCAATCTATTGCAGTTTTTTAACAGGCCAATGAAATACACCAAGGGACAGAACAAAATTATTGTCTGTATTTAAACTGCTCAAGTATTTTCCATGACATGCATGACATTATGAATACCGTGTAGTGTTTGCCAACCTCCCCACTTTAAATACATTACAGTTTTATCATTCTGGCTGCTCAGTGATGTTCACTGTGTTAAGGTCAGAGGCATGGTGGTTATAGAATTATTGCAAGATTAAAGTTGTTTGGTTGTGTGGCGTATATGTTCTGATTACAGCTGGTTTGGAATGGGAATCCTGCACAAAGACTTTATCTGCAGTTCTTGGCAAAAGTACATAATTATTCCTTCGACAACACCTTCTAAACCTGTGAGCTTCACCACCTAGAAGGGCAGGGCTGCAGATGTATAGGAACACCACCTACAGGTTCCCCTCAAGTCCCACATCATCCCGACTTGGAACTACATTGCTGTTCCTTGACTGTTGTTGGGTCAAAATCCTGGAAATCTCTTCCTAACAGCAGTGTGTCTGTTCAAACAGCACGCGGGCGATCCGGCTGATCACCTGGAATGGGAGGGGACTGAATGGGCCGGTTAAACGATCCCGCGTGTTCGCGCATCTGAGGGGGCTGAAGGCGGATGTGGCTTTGCTTCAGGAGACGCACCTGAAGGTGGCGGATCAGGTTAGGTTAAGGAAGGGTTGGGTGGGCCAAGTGTTTCATTAGGGGCTGGATGCAAAAAACCGGGGGATGGCGATCCTGGTGGGGAAGAAGGTGTTGTTTGAGGCGTCGAGTGTGGTGGCAGACAGCGGAGGGAGGTACGTGATGGTGAGCGGCAAGCTACAAGGGGAGCGGGTGGTGCTGGCCAATGTATACACCCCGAATTGGAATGATGCAGGTTTCATGCGGCGCATGTTGGGCCGGATTCCAGATTTGGAGGCGGGGGGTCTGGTAATGGGGGGGGGGGGGGGGGGGGGGATTTCAACACGGTGCTGGATCCGCCACTGGATCGATCCAGTTCCAGGACGGGTAGGAGGCCTGTGGCGGCTAAGGTGCTGAGGGGGTTTATGGACCAGATGGGAGGGGTGGATCCATGGAGGTTTGCGAGACCGAGGGCCAGGGAATTTTCATACTTCTCCCATGTGCATAAGGCCTACTCCCGGATCGATTTTTTTCATTTTGAGTAGGGCGCTGATTGCGAGGGTAGTAGACGCTGAGTATTCAGCGATAGCCATTTCGGACCATGCCCCGCATTGGGTGGACCTCGAGCTGGGGGAGGAGAGGGACCAGCGCCCGTTGTGGCGCTTGGAGGTGGGGCTGCTGGCGGACGAGACGGTGAGGGGGCGGGTTCGAGGATGTATTGAGAGGTATCTAGAGGCCAACGATAATGGGGAGGTCCGAGTAGGGATGGTCTGTGAGGCGTTGAAGGAGGTGGTTCGGGGAGAGTTGATCTCCATTCGGGCCCACAGGGAGAGAGGGGAGCAGAGAGAAAGGGAGAGATTGGTAGGGGAGATGGTGAGGGTGGACAGGAGGTATGCGGAGGCCCCAGAGGAGGGATTGCTGAGAGAGCGGCGCAGCCTTCAGGCTGAGTGTTGACCACCAGAAAGGCGGAGGCTCAACGGAGAAAGGCTCAGGGTGCGGTGTACGAGTATGGGGAGAAGGCGAGCAGGATGCTGGCACACCAGCTCCGTAAGTGGGATGCGGCCAGGGAGATTGGTGGTGTTAAGGATCAGGGAGGAAATGTGGTGCGGAGGGGGTAGACATTAATGGGGTCTTCAGGGACTTTTATGAGAGACTATATCGGTCCGAACCTCCGGCAGAGGAGGGGGGGGATGTGGCGCTTTTTAGACCGCCTGAGATTTCCGAGGGTGGAGGAGGGACGGGTGGGTCTGGGGGCGCCAGTTGAGCTTGAGGAGCTGGTCAAAGGTATAGGGAACATGCAGTCGGGGAAGGCGCCGGGGCAGGATGGGTTCCCAGGTGAATTTTACAAGACGTATGCAGACCTGCTGGGCTCCCTGTTGGTTAGGACCTTTAACGAGGCAAGGGAGGGAGGGAGGAGGGGGGGGGGGGGGGGGGGGGGGGGGGGGGTGCTTTGCCCCCTACAATGTCTCACACGAGGATCAAACGGGGTTTGTGAAGGGGAGGCAGCTGAACACTAATATACGGAGGCTCTTGAACGTTATAACGATGCCGGCGGTGGTAGGGGATGTGGCGATAGTGGTGGCGCTAGATGCGGAGAAGGCCTTTGATAGGGTCGAGTGGGGGTACTTGTGGGAGGTGCTGGAAAGGTTCGGGTTTGGGGAGGGGTTTGTCAGTTGGGTGCGGCTGTTGTATGAGGCCCCGATGGCGAGTGTGGCCATGAATAAGAGGAGGTCGGAGTATTTTCGATTATATCGAGGGACGAGGCAGGGGTGTCCCCTGTCCCCCCAACTTTTTGCTCTGGCAATTGAACCCCTGGCTATGGCGCTGAGGGAGTCGGGGGATTGGAGGTGGCTGGTCCGGGGTGGGGAGGAGCACCGAGTGTCGATCTACGCGGACGACCTCTTGTTGTATGTGGCGGACCCGGTGGGGGGAAATACCAGTGGTGATGGGGATTCTCCGGGAATTTGGGGATTTCTCAGGGTATAAGCTTAACTTTGGGTAAAGTGAGCTGTTTGTGATACACTCGGGGGACCAGGAGGGGGGATTGGGAGGCTCCCACTGAAAAGGGCAGAGAGGAGCTTCAGGTACTTGGGGGATCAGGTGGCCAGGAGTTGGGGGGCCTTGCATAAGCTTAACCTCACAAGGCTGGTGGAGCAAATGGAGGAGGAGTTTAAGAGGTGGGACATGCTGCCGCTGTCTCTGGCGGGTAGGGTGCAGTCAGTCAAGATGACGGTGCTCCCGAGGTTTCTGTTCCTGTTCCAGTGCCTCCCCATCCTTATCCCGAAGGCCTTTTTCAGGCGGGTTAACAGGAGCATTACGGGATTTGTGTGGGCGCACGGGAGGTGAGAAGGGTGTTTCTGGAGCGGGGCAGGGATAGGTGGGGGCTGGCGCTGCCCAGCCTCTGTGGGTATTATTGGGCTGCCAATGCAGCGATGGTGTGTAAGTGGGTAATGGACGGGGAGGGGGCAGCATGGAAGAGGATGGAGATGGCATCCTGTGTGGGCACGAGCCTGGGAGCGCTGGTAACGGCGCCGCTGCTGCTCCCCCCAACAAGGTATACCACGAGCCCGGTGGTGGCAGCTACCCTCAAGATTTGGGGGCAATGGAGGCGGCACAGGGGGGAGGTGGGGGCCTCGATGGGGTCCCCAATATGGGGGAATCACCGGTTTGCCCCGGGGAGAATTGATGGCGGGTTCCTGAGTTGGCACAGGGCAGGTGTCAGGAGGCTGGGGGACCTGTTCATAGATGGGAAGTTTGTGAGCCTGGGTGAGCTGGAAGGGAAGTTTGGGCTCCCCCCGGGGAACATCTTTAGGTACATGCAAGTAAGGGCGTTTGTCAGGCGGCAGGTGGCGGGGTTCCCTCTGCTGCTGCCGCGTGGGTTCAGGACAGGGTGCTCTCGGGGGTGTGGGTTGGAGAGGGGAGGATCTCGGAAACGTACCAGGTGACGCAGGAGGTAGACGAGGCCTCGGTGGAGGAGCTGAAAGGTAAATGGGAGGAGGAGCTGGGTGAGGAGATTGTGGAGGGGATGTGGGTGGATGCCCTGGAAAGGGTGAACTCCTCCTCTTCATGTGCGAGGCTTATCCTCATACAGTTTAAGGTGCTGCATAGGGCTCATATGACCGGGACAAGGATGAGTCGGTTTTTTGGGAGTGAGGACAGGTGTGTTAGGTGCTCTGGGGGCCCAGCAAACCATGTCCATATGTTCTGGGCATTTCAGGCACTGGGGGAGTTTTGGAAGGGTGTAGCAAGGATGGTATCGAGGGTGGTAGGATCCAGGGTCAATCCAGGCTGGGGACTCGCAATATTTGGGGTTGCAGTGGAGCCGGGAGTGCAGGAGGCGAAAGAGGCCGGTGTTCTGACCTTTGCGCCCCTAGTAGCCCGGCGGAGGATTCTTCTTCAGTGGAAGGATGTGAGGCCCCCAAGCGTGGAGGCCTGGGTCAACGATATGGCGGGGTTTATTAAATTGGAGAAGGTGAAATTTGCCCTAAGGGGGTCAGTGCAGGGGTTTTTCAGGAGATGGCAACCATTCCTAGATCTCCTGGCAGAACGGTAAAATCAAAAGGTCAGCAGCAGCAGCAAACCTGGGAGGGGGGGGGTTTCTTTTTTTTTTGTTTTGGGTTGAATCTTCACTAACAACGGGCGTTTATTTATTGTTTCTCTTTTGTATATATTGGGGGGTGGGGGTTTTGTTCTTTGAATTTTCTGTTACTGTTTTCTTTTTTGTGAAAATGTGAAAATTTGAATAAAAATTATTATTTTTTTAAAAACAGCACGTGGGCTGCAACAGTTCAAGAAAGCAGTATACTGCCACCCTCTCAAGGGCAATTAGGGATGGACAAGAAATGCTGGCCTACCCAATGGTGCCTACTTTCCATTACACATTTAAAATTTTTAAAATTGCTTTTATTAGCTCTGGACGTGACCAATTCAATGTAATTCTGGCCAGCTTCCCATCATCCACTTGTGTAATCTTAAAGTCAACCAAAACTCGTATTGCCATTCTCCTAACTGACACCAAATCCGTTGATTACCCCAGTGCTGACTGACCAGCATTTATTTCCAGATGAGTTACGCCTCAGTTTTAAAATTCTTATCCTTGTTCTCAAGTTCTTCAGTTCCCTTTCCACTCCCTCTCTCTGATCTTCTCGAAGATATTTCTACTCTTTGGTCTCTTGCCCATTCTTGGGACAGGACAATGGCTAGCATACTGTCTCACAGCATCAGGGACCCGGTTCAATTCAGGCCTTGGGTGACTGGTCGGAGTTTTCACTTTCTCCATGTGTTTGTGTGGGTTTCCTCCCACAGTCCAAAGATGTGCAGGTTAGGTGGATTGACAATGCTAAATTGTCCCCTATTATCCAAAGATGTGCAGGTTAGATGGGGTTATGGGGTTACGGGGATAGAACATATTCCCGTAACCCCTCTCCTCAACAAGGAGAGACCTGCCTAGCAGCTGCACCAACCAAGTAAGTCTCCAGTCAATGCACGCTACGAGATAGGCGCTCCTAGCTACTAGTCCATACCAGCTTTAAACCTGCAGACTCAGAACCGGACAAAGGCCACAGATTTGGAATCTGATCATTATTTTCTTATATATAAAAGTTGCAGTCTAATATAGCACAGATACTTTATTTCTGGTTATTTTGGCTGAAACGTGGTTTGAAATGATGATATTCTAATTTGTTCATTTAATATTTCACATTGTCATTGTTCGTCCTATTTTCCATTAAAAATAGATCATTTTGTCCACAAATATCGCTGAGAGCTCTGTCACAGTTTCAGATGTCAAATATGGTAGGCCTTCATTATTTTGTCTTGTTTAAAATAGATTTTACTGTTTATCACTAAGTTTCTAGTACTTGGATATAGAACACACAAAATATTTCTAAACTTCTAACTCAAATATTTATGACACGTGTAATGAATATTTCAATAATGTTTGTTTGAATATATTAAAGCCAAAGCCATAAGATACCATGAGTTGCATTAATTACTGAAGTTTTTTTAACCTAGTTCCTCGTATAGCCCATGTGAATTCAGGAGCTGTGGGTTATGTAGCCTGTTCACTCCAAATATATATCCTCCAAGAATGGAAGAGGTGAAAAATTCTGGATGTTTTTTGTGATGGAAGTGTGAGTTGTCTGGTGTTATCCTGTTCAATTGAAAAGTTGACCTCTGGATATTTGCACTTGGATGGCTGTGGAAGAACTGCTGCACTTTTGCAAATGATTCTATGGTGTTAGTGGAGTAGTCTGAAGATCTTGTACGTGAAACCGTAAGCAATAATCTAACTCGTGTGGATATGGTAATCGGTGACTCAAGCTCAGGCATGTGGCTTTGCACAGCTCGAGTGGTAATTTCAAAATACTGACTGGAGAATACAAAGGCTGTCTAACCTGTTTGTTGCACTGATATCTCAATGTCTTTGTGATGAGAGGGAGTGAAAAGGCCAATCCTCTGGCATATAATAAAGGTGTCAATATAACTTCATAATTCAGAACGCTGAGGCACGTGATCAAAGGGTTACTTGAGCTCATGACATACACAAGCAAATTGTCAGATAGATGTGCAGCACATCTGGGACATGGTTACAGTGAGGGAAGATTCAGCCTCTTCCAATGATTTTCTGGTGATTTCTTTTTTACTCAAAAGTCTGCCTCCATACACGACTTTGCTCTATATTGCTGGATTGAAATGTTAATGATGTGTACACATAATACATGGTGCTGAATTTGGTTACTTAAACCATCATAGTGAGTCACATTGCAAGATATTTTTTCCGTATCCTACTTTACATCAACACTTGCAGTTGATGTTCAAGCTAAGACTTGGTAACAACTGTTGATATTTGTAGGCTGAGTATGAGAACACAGACTTATATTCAAGTTACAGTACCTAACATAGCTGTGTTCCAGAGAGTCAAGCAGATGCTGTTGAAGCTCTGCATCTTCACTTTTGGAATGACCATTTACTGAAGTGTGTATTTACAAAACTATCCACCACGGATCGTTTTTTCACTTCACTAGCTTAAAACTCATGTAAATGCTCTGTGCGCCTTGAGTTTACAGGAATAAAAATAAAATGCTTAGGTCAAACAGCATATGTGGATAGAAGAGCAGTTCATGTTTTGGATCAATTAGCTTGAGTCAGAGCTTCTGTTGGCAGCATGTGGAGAGCAGTCGCACACGAGGTGGCTCCTGCCAGAGTACTTTGATTTTGGCCCCTTTTACCCATTTTTCTTCATTAGGTTGATGGTTTTCAAGTAAAAGGAATGCCCATAAAGTACAAAATCAGGCAAGAGACTGATGCTCGATCAATAACTCTCGAAGCGAGATTAGAGTACAATTGAAGGCTTTATTGGACTAGATGTTTCCCCCAGCAGCGCAGGTACAGAATGCAGCAGCTAGGGAGACACAGATATACTCCGCCATACTGGGCGGAACCAGCAGGCAGGCTTCACCAATGATCTTACTGTCTCAGGTACCTCCCACACCAATGATCTTACAGCATCAACCTAGGTACCGTAATACCTCTAATACCGACTACCACAGAGACATGTAAAGAATCATGGTCAGACTTGGAAGCCTCTCAAGCATTGTCTGTTGAGAAAATGGCGGAGGCTTCTGCTGCAACTTTGACCACTCCACTGACGGCCAAGATGGTCACAGGCATCTTGATGGTGGAGCATAAGAGGGTATGGCTAAAACGAACCGGGGGTAAAGGCGCAGGGTGTGGCGATGCAGAGTGGCTCTCTCGAGGCAGAGTACCAGATATCCACCGTGGAAGCAGAGATAGAAAGGGTGGCTGGAATAGTAAGGTGCTGAGGGCCAAGTGGATGGACTGGAGAATTGTTCCAGAGGCAGAACGTCAGAATTTTAAGGCTGCCATAGGGTCTGGAAGGCCTGAATCCAACGGAATACGTGCCACAAATGTTTGGGAAGATGGGGTGGGGAGAATGACATCCCCTCCCTTGCTGGATCGGGCCCACAGGTGACATAGGCAAAAGCCGTGCTAATTATAAATTGTATTTATTGTGAGATCTCTGTTTGGGGAGAGAGCATCTGATTTGGGGATTTGTTGTGGGGTGAGAGTGGGGCAGTTTCTGGTATTAGAGTTCATATTTGCATTTTTCCCTCTACATTTATGGGATGGGTATTGTTTTGTTTTCTTTAGCCATTAAAGTTGATGTGGGGACTGGTTGGTGTTATGGTTATTTGTTCTGTTTTCACTCTGATTGGGACTGTCCCACTAGCTGTAGAGTTATCTTGGGGGGGGGGGGGGGGGGGGGGGGGGGTGGGGGTGGGGGGGGGCGATGCAGCTCACATTAGGGGAGTTTAATGGGTTGAGCTGAGGTATTTTGGGTTTCGTTGGGGAAGATGGGGCTGCTTTGTCACTTGTTGCTATTTGCTGGTTAATTTGGGTGTGGTAGTGGTTGTGGGTTGGAGGCTAGTGCCCTGACGTGGTACAACTCTTCTCTTTGTCTGTTCTGATGAGGGTCTGGGCGGCCAACATGGGTGGGGCCCGGTGTGTTGGCGCACTCTGGGTAGCTGCTGGTCATCCCGACCTGGTGGGAATGGCTGACGCCCAGATCTGTTTTTTTGAGGGAGGGTAGGGGATCAGAGTGGTCCCCTGTCTGGCTGGTCCCATCAGGATGTAGATAGGGGTTCTAACAGCCCAGTGAAGAGTAATGCCAGGTTGTTGCGCTCACCTTAAGATTTGAATGCTGATGTGATTGAGGAGCCTTGGATGACAAGCGAAGTGGAGCTTCTAGTCAAGAGGAAGAAGGAAGCTTACGTAAGGTTGAGGAAGCAAGGTTCTGGCAATGACTCTTGAGGGTTACAAGGTAGCCAGGAAGGAACTCAAAAATGGACTTAGGGGAGCGAGAAGGGGGCCTGAAAAGGCCCTGGTGGGAAGGATTAAGGAAAACCCCAAGGCATTCTACACCTAATGTGAGAAATAAGAGGATGATTCAGAGTGATAGTAGGGCCGATCAGGGAGAGTGGAGGGAACTTGTGCCTAGAGGCTGAGGAGATCGGGGAGGCCCTAAATGAATATTTTGCTTCAGTCATTCACTAGAGAGGGACCTTGTTGCTCATGAGAACAGCGTGAACCAGGTTAATAGTATCAAACAGGTTGATATTAAGAAGGAGGAATGTGCTGGAAATTTGAAAAGCATCAGGATAGATAAGTCTCCTGGGCCAGACAGGATATACCCAAGGTTACTATGGAAAGCAAGGGAGGAGATTGCTGCGCCGTTGGCAATAATCTTTGCGTCCTTACTCTCCACTGGAGCAGTACCGGATGATTGGAGGGAGGCGAATGTTGTTCCCCTGTTCAAGAAAGGGAATAAGGAGATCCTGGGAAGTAGAGGCCAGTTCAGTCTGGGGTGAGAAAAATACAGAAAGGATTTGGAGCGATAGGATTTATGATTATTTGGAAGAAACATAGTTTGATTAAGATAGTCCAGGCATGGCTTTGTGAGGGGCAAGTCCTGCTCAAAAGCCTCGTTGAATTCTTTGAGGATTTGACAAGACACATTGATGAAGGTCGGGTAGTGGATATGGTGTATATGGATTTCAGTAAGGCATGGTAGGCTTTCCCCATGGTAGGCTCATTCACAACATCAGGGGGCATGGATACAGGGACATTCGGTCTGTCTGGATACAGAATTGGCTGGCCGAAAGAAGACAGTGAGTGGTAGTGGATGGAAATTATTCTGCCGGAGGTCGGTGACCAGTGGTGTCCCACAGGGACCTCTGCTCTTTGTGGTTCTTATAAATGACTTGGATGAGGAAACAAAGGGTGGGTTGGTAAGTTTGCCGATGACACGAAGGTTGGTGAAGTTGTAGATAGTGTCCAGGGCCGTTGCAGGTTACAACAGGACATTGACAGGATGCAGAGCTGAGCTGAGAAGTGGCAGATTCAACTTAATAAATGTGAAATGATTAATTTTGGAAGGTTGAATTTGAATGCTGAATACAGGGTAAAAGACAGAATTCTTGGAAGTGTGGAGGAACAGCGGGATCTTGGGGTCCACATACATAGATCCCTCAAAGTTGCCACCCAGGTTGATAGGGTTGTTGAGAAGGCGTATTGTGTGTTGGCTTTCATTAACACGGGGATTGGTTTATGAATCGCAAGGTTTTGCTGCAGCTTTATAAAACCCTGGTTAGACCACACTTGGAATATTGTGTCCAGTTCTGGTCGCCTTATATGAAGGATGTGGATGCTTGGAGAGGGTGCAGAGGAGAGTTACCAGGATGCTGCCTCGACTGGAGGGCATGTCTTATGAAGAAAGGTTGAGGGAACTAGGACTTTTCTCACTGGAGAGGAAGGAAGAGAGGTGACTTGATAGATGTGTACAAGGTGATGAGAGGCATGGATAGAGTAGATAGCCAGAGACTTTTCCCCAGAGTGCAAATGGCTGTCACGAGGGGACATAATTTTAAGGTGATTGGAGGAAGGTATTGAGGAGATATCAGACGTCGGTTCTTACACAGAGAGTGGTGGGTCCATGGACTGCACTGCCAGCGGAGGTAGTAGAGTCAGAGTCATTAGGGACATTTAAGCGACTCTTGGACAGGCAGCAGTAAATTGAAGGGGTGTAGGTTAGGTTAATCTTAGATTAGGCACAAATACTGGAAAGGATTCAGAGAGATAGGATTTATGATTAGTTAGAGAAACATAGGCACAACATCGTGGGCCAAAGGGCCTGTACTGTGCTGTACTGTTCCATGTTCTGTGATGTTATTGATGATAAAAAGGCGGTTAAAGTAGTGATGGACCCAAAGCCGGGGGCGACTTTAATTTTGTATTGGACCACCCTCTGGAGATAGTGCAGGTGAGGGACTAGAATGGAGTTGGTCTCTTCCCCAGTGAAGGTCCGTGCTGCTTTTGAGGCCTTTTACTGGACCCTCTATGAATTGGAGCAGAGATTGCCCACGATGGAATTTTTGGATGGCTTGCCCATTGCAGTGGTGGAATGGGAGAGAAGAGAGGAGTTGGCGCTCCGTTTAGCCCGGGGGAGATCACTAAAGTATTGATTTACGCAGTCGGGCCCAGACAAATTCACTATTGAATTCTATAAGATGTTGCAGGCCATCCATTGTTAGATATGTTGAACGATTCCATGTAGCAGGGGATATGCCGGTCATACAGTCATTTTGAAGAAGGATAGGGATCCAACAGAGTGTGGGTCGTACCATCCTACCTTTTACTTAAAGCCAACGAGGAAAGTGCTGGCAACTGCATTTGGAACCCTGTCTTCCAGGGGTGATTTCGGATGAACAGACTTGTTTGTTAAGGGGCGATGGCTTTATTACACTGACTACTTAATATCATCAGGCCCCTGAGCCAGAGGTGATTATTTCAATGGATACTAAAAAGGTGTTTAATAGAGTGGAATGGCGCTACCTGTTCAATATTCTTGTAAGGATCTGTTTTGGGCCTAAGTTTATATCTTGGATCGGTCTTCTGTACAGGGCCCCCACTGCATGTTTTCATACGAATGCCCTCATCTTGCGCTACTTATAGTTGATCGGGGTATGAGGCCCATTTTTCTCCGCTTTTGTTGGCCGTTGTAATCGAGCCTTTAGCCTAGCGTTGAGGTTATCTCTGGGCTGGAATGGGAAGAGAGAGAAGAGAGGGAGCCCTTCATAGAATTTACAGTGCAGAAGGAGGCCATTTGGCCCATCGAGTCTGCACCGGCTCTTGGAAAGCCCACACCGCCACCATATCCCCATCTAACGTTTTGGGCACTGAGGGCAATTTGGTATGGCCAATCCACTTAACCTGCACATCTAATGACTATGGGAGGGAAACCTGGAGCACCCAGAGAAAACCATGCCGACACGGGGGAGAACATGCAGACTCCGCACAGATAGTGACCCAAGCTGGAATCGAACCTGGGACCCTGGAGCTGTGAAGCAACTGTGCTAACCATTGTGCTACTTTGTCACCATGCTATTTGTAACAGATCTAAAATAATAATAATAATCGCTTATTGTCACAAGTAGGCTTCAATGAAGTTACCGGTGAAAAGCTCTGGCACCTGATCGAGGGGGGGGGGGGGGGGGCGGTACAGGAATTGAACACACGCGCTGCTGACACTGCATTACAGCCAGCTGTTTTGCCCACTGTGCTAAAGCAGCCCCCTACACTCCAATGTGAAGGAGATATACTTTACAGAGAATTCCGCAGAGAGGGGAGCTGATTTGGCGACGTTGCCTTTCTTCTTTTTCTTTTATAAATTTATAATCCCATTCTTTTCCCAATAAAGGGGCAATTTAGTGTGGCCAATCCACCTACCGTGCACACCCTTTGGGTGTGTGGGTGAGACCCATGCAAACATTGGGAGAATGTGGCAAACACCGTATGGACAGTGACCCGGGGCCAGGATGGAACCTGTGTCCTCAGTGCCATGAGGCAGCAGTGCTAACCACTGGGCCACCGTTGCTGTCCTTGGGGATTGATGCACCATCGATTGCACGCGAGGCGAGTGATTTACCAATGTCAGGCTTTAATTAACTAGAACACAGCCTGGCGATCGTCTACAGTGGAAAGGAACGATCGTCAGGCTTCTGAGCATTTATACCTCGTTGATAGAGGCGTGGTTAACTCAGCCTCTCGGCCAATCGGTCGAGAGGCACATGACCGACCAGGGCCAATGGTAAGCCGACGTTCTGGCCCAATGGCAGACGAGTATGCAGATCATATCATCACAGGGATGTTGCCTTTTCGCTGAACCAGGTCAAACTTTCATTATCGGGAATCTGGATGGCCGCAGGACTGGGCCTAGTTTCATGGATTGAATTTTTGCTAGCCTGTTGACTGGAGTTGAGTTGGACTTGAAAAGGTGGGTCACCTCCACCTGACCTTGGTAGGCCGGGTTCAGACGGTAAAAATGAAATACTTTATTTTGGTTTGTGTCTCGACATTTTTTTCACCAAATCTTTCTTTGTTAAGGTAATGAGACGATATCTTCCTTTTTTGGGGTGGGCAAGAATTCCAGTGATGTGTAGGGAGAGGCAGTCAGTGGGCTGAGCTGTGCCTAATCTGTTATTTTATTATGGGCTGTGAACATTGAAAGGTCTAGGGGTGGCTTTAAGATCCATTCCATACGGGGCACCTGGAGGTGAACTCTTTAGAGGGACTATTTGTGGGTCTGGGCTACTGCTCAGCTTCCGTTCCCCCCGCAATGTTTACTTCAAATTCACTCTGAGAATATGGAGGCAGTTCAGGCTGTATTTTAAGCTGGGCTCCATGTCAAGGTTAGCACTCATCTGTGGATAATCATCCCTTTATGTGTCGGCGGGTTTGGACTCGTCTTTTTGGGTCACGGGGGATATAGTTTTGGACATGTTTATTGCGGGAAATTTGCCGGTTTGAGGAGCTGTTGGGTAAGTTACAACTCCAAAGGATAACATATTTAGGTATTTTCAGGCCCGCGACCTTTTTGCACAAGGAGGTGCCTTCACCTTCGCCTTGCTGATGGAGCCCGGTGATGAGTTCTGCTTGGGTAGAAGACTCCGGTTCAGGCCAGTGGCTCGTCCTGGTTGAGTGACCGTATAGAATTTTTGCACTTGGGAGAAGATCAAGTACTTTATGAGGGAGTCAGCAGAAGGGTTCTACTCGGGCAGCATGGTGGCGCAGTGTTTAGCATTGCTGCCTCACGGCGCTGAGGTCCCAGATTTGATCCCAACTCTGGGTCACTGTCCGTGTGGAGTTTGCACATTCTCCCTGTGTTTGTGTGGGTTTCATCTCCACAACCCAAAGATGTGCAGGGTAAGTGAATTGGCCACGCTAAATCGCCCCTTTACTGGAAAAAATGCATCGGGTACTCTAAATTTATATTTAAAAAAAAAGAAGGGTTGTACTCGAGTTGGCAGTTATTTGTTTCCTACTTCATAGAGCTAGTCACCGCCAGGTGCTGGGGAGTGGGGTTTTGTTAAGTTCTGTTTTAGTTTTGGGGGTGGGGATGAGCGTGTGGGTAAGCTTGGAGTTGTATTAGTTATGTGTTGTGGGTTTATTGTATTAGAATGAAATATTTTGTGAACAAAAATATATATTTGTTAATTAGCTTCAGTCAGAACTGGATAAATTTAGGGTTGAACATGGAAATCACAAATAGTTTTGAACTATTTTATTAAAGTGATATAATTAAACCCAAAACGTTAATTGTGAGTTCACATGTACAAATCAAGGTTTTTGAGGAATTTTATGAGCGGTTGTACAGGTCAGAGCCACCTGGAAGAGACCGTGAGATGCAGGAATTTCTAGGTGGGTTGGAGTACCCGAGGTGTAGGAGAGGGGGGACAGGCTACATTAGAAGGAGACGATAGTAGAGCAGGAGATAAAGGATGTCATTGGGAGGATGCAGTCGGGGAAGGTGGCAGGGCCGGATGGGTTTCCGGTGGGAATATTATAAAAAATTCAAGGATAAGCTGGCACCCAGTGATGGTGGGGAAAGTTTGAGAGGCGACAGGGAAGGGGGTGTTGCCACAAACTTTGGGGCAGGCATCGATTTCACTGTTGCTAAAAAATAGGATCTAACGGAGTGTGGGTCGTATAGGCCCATATCGCTTCTGAATGTGGACGCAAAAGTATTGGCGAAGGTACTGGCGGGTAGGCTGGAGGAGTGCCTCCCGAAGGTGATAGGTGAAGATCAGACGGGGTTCGTGAGAGGGAGGCAGCTCTTTTCAAATGTTAGAAGGGTATTGAACGTCGATATGGCACCGGCTGAGGGGAAGGAAAGAGAGGTGGTTGTGGCACTGGACGCTGAGAAGGCGTTTGACCGGGTAGAATGGGGGTACTTGATGGCAGTTCTGGAGCGGTTTGGGACTGGACCAAGATTTGTGAACTGGGTAAAGCTACTATATAAGGAGCCGAGGGCGAGTGTCCGCGCAAACAACATCAGCTCGAGATACTTTTCCCTGACCATGGGACTAGGCGGGGTGTCCTATGTCCCGCCTGCTGTTTGCACTCACGATTGAGCAGTTGGCCATCGCATTAAGAAGTTCGAGGGGATGGAAAGGAATAGGGGGGGGGGGGGGGGTGGATTCAGCATAGTGTCCATATATGTCGGTGACTTGCTGTTATACGTGTCGGAACCGAGTGTGTCGATAGGGGGAATATTGGAGCTGCTTTGAGTGTTTGAGTCTTTCTCGGGGTATAAACTAAATCGAGACACCAGTGAGTATTTTATGGTGTCATGGCCGGGGATGGGGCTGCCATTCTGTAGGGCAGGGACTCACTTTACGTACCTGGGGTGCAGGTTGCCCGGGAGTGGCGGGGGGGGGGGGGGGTTTACAACATTTCTAGTTGGGTGGGAGCTGATCTGGCAAGGTGGGATGGTCTTCCTCTGTCACTGGCGGGTTGGGTACAGGCAGTTAAAATGAGTGTGCTGCTGCGATTTTGGTTTATTTTTCAATGCCTGCAGATTTTCTTGCCAAAGGCTTTTTCAGAGAGATTGAGAGAAGGAATACTTCATTCATATGGGGAGGGAAGGTGGCTAGAGTTAGAAAGGTGCTGCTACAGAGGGGAAGGCAGGCAGAGGGTTTGGGTCTTCCGAACCCGATGTATTACTACTGGGCGGCGAATGTGGTGAAGGTGCGGAGCTAGGTCAGAGGGGTTGATTCCCAGTGGGTCAGAATGGAGGAGAGTTTGTGCAGGGGTCGTGATTGAAAGCACTAGCAACAGCGCCGCTCCCGATAGTCCTGGGAAGTACTCGGGGAATCCAGTAATAATAGCTTCATTGAGAATTTGGAGGCAGATTCGCCAGCACTTAGGGTTGGGGGCAGGGTCAAGGGAAATGCCGATTCGGGGGAACCACAGATTTGAGCCAGGGAGGTGGTGTGGTGAATCATAATAGCATAATTCACACTGTTATCACACATGTTGTACCATGCTTCTGTAAGCTCGGCACACGAGCAGTTGCGCAGCTCTGCCCCTAGGGGGAGATGTACTGGGAATGTACGGAAGTTTGTACTGGGCTCCACCCTGGCTCGCCAATGCCCCAATGCCCCCCCCCCCCCCCCCCCCCCCCCCCCCACTGGTAGTATAAAGCTTGGCAGTCGGAGCTGCCTGCCAGTTCATCTAGAGTTCATCTCGTCACAGGCAGGCTCTGGTGTAAGACGATTATAACCACTGTTCACTTCTAACCACGTGTCGCGTGAATTGATGGTCTCATCAATTTAATCGTCTTAAGAAACAGCAAGGAACGACTATGGAATCAGCCCTCAAGCCTGATCGACTGGAACTCGACCCACAGGATGCAGAGGCGAAAGAAATCTTTTCACATTGGCTCCGATGTTTTAAGGCCTACCTGGCTGAAGCAAGCACCACAAAAACTACGGAGGAGCAGAAACTCAGCCTACTGCACGCAAGAGTGAGCCATCGTATATCTACTCAGTTAAATTGTACCGGCTCATATACAGAGGCCCTGGCCCTACTCGACAAAATGTACGCGAGGCCCGTCAATGAGGTCTACGCGCGCCACGTTTTACTACTCGCCGCCAGCGCCCCACAGAATCGCTAGAAGAATTTCTAAGAGACTTACAAGCCTTATCCCGGGACTGTAATTACCAGGCAGTAAATGCTGCTGAACATAGAGAACTTGCTGTCCGCGATGTCTTTGTTGCAGGCCTTAGATCGAATTATGTGCGCCAGCGACTGCTGGAGAAAGGGGCTCATAATTTAGAAGATACTGTTGAACCTCGCTGCAACTATGGAGGTCTCGTTCGTAGCCTCACCTCGTTTCCTGCGACTCCGCGACCTCCGACATGGGCCCCCGACCGGCGACTGCCCCAGGCCTGCGCCGCGCGGCCGCCCAGCCGCCATGCTGCCCCAGCCTGCCACTTCTGTGGCCAGTCCCAGCACCCGCGGCAGCACTGTCCGGCCTGCAAACGCGACCTGCAGCAGCTGCGGGCGAAAGGTCACTACGCCAGAGTGTGTCTGGCAAGGAAGGCCCAGCCCCTAAACCCTCCCGCGGCACAAAGCAACCGCCCTCCACACTCGCTAGGCCCTGGAACGCTGCGGCCTATACCCCGGCTCCGCCCCCGCCCGCCACATGCGATCCATGGGGGCCGCCATCTTGGCGGACCCCCACCATGCGGCCGACCACGTGCGACTCATGGGGGCCGCCATCTTGGACGCCATTTCCTCGCCGCCCACCACGTGCGATCCACGGGGCGGCCATCTTGGGCTCCATCCTCTCCAAACTCAGAAAATCTGATTGAAGACTGCGGACCTCAGCGGGCACTCATCGCGGGGCCACCGGACCGAGCCGCCGACTACCCGCAACTCAACGCAGTCACACTGGACCAATCGCAACAAAACATCTCCACAACTCTACTGACAACGGTCCAAATCAACGGGTACAGTACACCGTGCCTTTTCAACTCCGGGAGCACCGAGAGCTTCATGCACCCAGATCTGGTAAGACGCTGTTCGCTCCTGTTTTTCCTGCACGGCAAACTATCTCCCTCGCTTCGGGGTTCCCACTCTGTCCACATCCAAGGACGCACCGTCGCCACTCTAACGATCCAAGGCGCTAGTTACTCTAATTTTCAACTATACGTCCTGGCCCGAACTTCTGCGCCCTACTCCTACTGGGGACTCGATTTTCAGTGCAATCTCAAGAGTCTCACCCTCAGCTTCGGCGGACCTCTACCCCCACTCACTATCTGCAGCCCAGCCACGCTGCGAACCCCCCCCCCCCCCACCTCCTCTCTTGCCAATTTCACTCCGGACTGTAAACCCGTAGCCACTCGCAGCAGGCGGTACAGCCTGCAGGACAGGGTGTTCATTCGAACCGAGGTCCGGAGGCTCCTACGTGAGGGGATCATAGAGGCCAGTAACAGTCCCTGGAGAGCTCAGGTGGTGGTCGTCAAGACCGGGGAAAAAATTACGCCCCTCGACTCGTACCCCCTCACCAGGATTGCAGACTTGGTGAATCAGATAGCCCAGTATCGGATTTTCTCCACGGTGGATCTGAAGTCTGCATACCACCGTATAGAACATAGAACAGAACAGGCCCTTCGGCCCTCGATGTTGTGCCGAGCAATGATCACCCTACTCAAACCCACCTATCTACCCTATACCCGTAACCCAACAACCCCCCCTTAACCTTTTTAGGACACTACGGGCAATTTAGCATGGCCAATCCACCTAACCCGCACATCTTTGGACCAGCTCCCAATCCGCCCGGACGACCGCCACTTCACAGCGTTCGAGGCCAATGGCTGCCTCTTCCACTTCCTCCGGGTTCCCTTTGGCGTCACAAATGGGGTCTCGGTGTTCCAACGAGCAATGGACCGAATGGTGGACCAGTACGGGCTGCGGGCCACATTTCCGTACTTGGATAACGTCACCATCTGCAGCTCTGACCAGCAGGACCACGATGCCAACCTCAATCGATTTCTCCAGACGGCCCAAGAAGCTTAATCTCACGTACAACAAGGAGAAATGCGTTTTCCGCACAACCAGACTAGCAATCCTCGGCTGTGTCGTGGAAAACGGAGTCCTGGGCCCCGACCTGGACCATATGTGCCCCCTCTTAGAACTCCCTCTCCCTCATTGTCCCAGGGCCCTCAAATGGTGCCTGGGGTTCTTTTCATATTATGCCCAGTGGGTCCCTCAATATGCGGACAAAGCCCGCCCACTCTTTAAGGCCACACTTTTCCCCCTGTCAGCTGAGGCCCGCCAGGCCTTCAACTGCATCAAGGAAGACATCGCCAAAGCGGCCATGCGGACGGTGGATGAATCCGTCCCTTTCCAGGTTGAGAGCGATGCCTCAGAGGTAGCTCTTGCAAACCACATTAAATCAGGCAGGGAGACCAGTCGCATTTTCCTCCCAGAACCCTCTCCGCTTCGGAACTTCAACACTCCTCGGTCGAAAAGGGAAGAACAAGCCATTGTGGAGGCTATTCGTCACTGGAGGCACTACCTCGCATGTAGAAGGTTCACCCTCATCACCGACCAAAGATCGGTTGCCTTCATGTTTGACAACTCGCAAAGGGGCAAAATTAAAAATGATAAAATTCTGAGGTGGAGGATCGAGCTCTCCACCTACAAATACGATATTATGTATCGACCGGGGAAGCTCAAAGAGACCCCAGATGCCCTGTCCCGCAGCACGTGCACCAGCATGCAGAGCGACCGCTTAAAAGCCATCCACAATGACCCCTGCCACCCAGGGGTCACCCGGCTCGCCCACTACATTAAAGCCCGAAATCTGCCTTTCTCCACTGAGGAGGTAAAAGCCGTCACCAGGGATTGCCTGATCTGCGCGGAGTGCAAACCGCACTTCTACAGACCAGACAGGGCCCACCTTATCAAGACTTCTAGGCCCTTTGAACGCCTCGCTATCGATTTCAAAGGGCCACTCCCCTCGACTAACCGGAATGTGTACTTCCTAAATGTCATCGACGAGTTCTCCCGATTCCCTTTTGCTTATCCCATGCCCCGACATGACCTCCCACACAGTCATCAGGGCCCTGCATAGTATCTTCACCCTGTTTGGTTTCCCCAGCTATGTACACAGCGACCGGGGTTCGTCCTTCACGAGCGACGAGCTGCGTCAGTACCTGCTCGACAAGGGCATCGCCTCGAGCAGGACTACCAGCTATAACCCCAAGGGGAACGGGCAGGTGGAGAGGGAGAACGCGACGGTCTGGAAGACCGTCCTACTGACCCTCCGGTCCAGGAATCTCCCGTTATCCCATTGGCAAGAAGTCCTCCTAGACGCGCTCCACGCTATTAGGTCCCTCTTGTGTACCGCCACCAATCAGACCCCTCACGAGCGGCTCTTTACCTTTTCCAGGGGTACTACCACGGGGGTTTCGCTCCCGGCATGGTTGAAGACACCGGGCCCAGTGCTCCTCAGGAAGCACGTCAGGGCACACAAAACTGACCCGCTTGTGGAAAAAGTGCTCCTACTACACTCGAACCGCCAATACGCCTTCATAGAGTTCCCTGACGGCTGTCAGGACACCGTATCCCTCCAGGACCTAGCGCCTGCAGGATCAAACCCCACCACTACCACCGCCG
The DNA here is from genome assembly GCF_902713615.1 of Scyliorhinus canicula. Lineage (NCBI taxonomy): Eukaryota > Metazoa > Chordata > Chondrichthyes > Carcharhiniformes > Scyliorhinidae > Scyliorhinus > Scyliorhinus canicula. The sequence goes on from NC_052147.1 coordinate 49,009,081, forward strand.
AGGTACCCCTCATACTACATCCAACCCAACTCGCAGCGCCCCACGCCCCCGCGCCTATCAGTTCGCTACACATGATCCGCGCGCCCGTGCCCGCAAGCTCCCAGTGTCCCCACTCCCCAGTCGAACCAGACGGGTATGAAGCTCGGACAGAATCACCCCCGGAGTCCGCCATCGTATCCCAACCGACCGTGATCATCCAGCCACCAGAAGAGACTGCAACCCCGGTGCTCCGCCGATCGCAACAGATAACTTGACCACCAGACAGGCTCAATCCGTAAACCATCACCCATGTCGGACTTGATTTTTTTTACAGGGGGTGAATGTGGTGAATCATAATAGCATAATTCACACTGTTATCACACATGTTGTACCATGCCTCTATAAGCTCGGCACACGAGCAGTTGCGCGGCTCTGCCCCTAGGGGGAGGTGTACTGGGAATGTACGAAGTTTGTACTGGGCTCCACCCTTGGCTCCGCCCATGACCCTTCCCCCCCCACTGGTTGTACAAAGCTTGGCAGTCGGAGCCTGCCTGCCAGTTCATCTCGAGTTGATCTCGTCACAGGCAGGCTCTGTTGTAAGACGATTAAAACCACTGTTCACTTCTAACCACGTGTCGCGTGAATTGATGGTCTCATCAGGTGGGATGGAAATTTTCGAAAATGGGAGGAGAAGGGGATTAAAGCAAAGTGGGAGGAAGAGTTGGGAGAGGATATGGAAGGGGGGGGGGGGTTCTGGTGTGAGGTGCTCCGGAGTGTGAATGCCTCCACTTTGTGCGCGGGTTTGGGGCTGATACACGAGGGCGAGGATGAGCCGATTCTTTGAAGGAGTAGAAGTTGTGTGTGAACACTGCGGGGAGGCCCGCTATTCACGTTCATATGTTTTGGTCCTGTCCAAAGCTAGAGGATTACTGGAAGGAGGTTATCAGGGTAATTATCAGTGGTGCACGTGAAACTGGACCCGGGCCCCCGGGTGGCCATATTCGGGGTGTTGGACCAGCCAGGGTTGGAAATGGGTGCGGAGGCAGATGTTGTAGCCTTTGCCTTGTTGATCGCCCTAAGGCAGATCCTGATGGGATGGAGAGCAGCCTCTCCACCCTGTGCCCTGGCGTGGCGGGGGGACTTATTGGAATTCTTGACTCTTGAGAAGGTTAAGTTTGAACTGAGGGGAAGGATGGAGGGGTTCTACAATTCACGGGCATTATTCATCATGCACTTTCAAGAACTGGATAACATCGAACATTAGTTGAGGGGGTTGGTGGGAGGGTTGGGGGGGTGGGTGGGAGGGTTGGAGGGAGGGGGAGGGGTGTGTTGATGGTGACCATGGGTGATTCCTGATTCCTTTGTGTCATTTGTTTATGTGAACATGCGGGCTAATGTTAGGGGTTTGATGGGATCATTGTTACTGCTATGGGGATTGACATATTTGCTCCTGATTATTGTTTGTTGTTGATGGGTGTAAATTTGGGAGAAAATGTGAAAAAGGAGAATAAAAATATTTTTTTTAAAGTAATTGAACAGCTATTTAATAATAATAATTTAGTGTCTCTCTTGCAGCAGATGCCAGGTACTAGAAATAAAGAGTAATTTAAGAGCTAATGAAAGTGATGAAATTAAGGTAATTAATATTAGCAGAAGAAAGAACTGGATAAACCTAAAGTATAAACACCCCGATAAATCCCAACATCTTGGAGTTCTGAATGAGATAGCTGCAGAGATATTGAATGTGCTGGTTATGATTTTCAAAATTTTCTAAATTTTAGAAGTGACCCAGTGGATTGGGGGTAATCAAATATAACGCTGCTATTGAGGAAAGAGGGAGAAAAAAAAATGGGAAACCATGACCCAGTTGGCCTGATGGATGGCATTACAAGATTTCATATTTCAAGATACTGTCAGAAAAGACTGAAACTGCTATTGACTGAAAGGGTCTTTGCAGGCTACTTACACTTCAAACCACAGAACCATGATACCCCCTTGATGTTAGCACAACCAGAAGATTCAGCACATTTTACTGTCTTTTAATTGGACATTAATTTCTCCTGAAATCAATTCAAAATGATTCTTGGCTCTCGAGGGTTTACTTTTGCTTTTTTTCCCTTTCTCAGCCAGGTGATTTCTAACCCAAGAACTGTCATTAATGGTGCACACAGGCTGCTGCCATTTCAGGTGTAAACATCATCCACCTTCTTCAAAGTAAAAGAATTTGGGGCTGAATTCTCCGACCCCCCCCCCCCCCCCCCCCCCCGGCGTGAATCCCGCCCCCCACCGTCTCCCGAAGTCTCCAGCACCAAAGATTCGGCCGTGGCGGGAATCGCGCCGCGCCTCTTGCCCCCCCCCCCCCGGGCGCTTCTCCGGCACGCGATGGGCCTAAGTCCCGCTGCTGTAATGCCAGTCCTGCCGGCGTGAATCAAAACACCTCCTTTACTGGCGGCACGGGCGGGCTCTGGGGTCCTGGGGGGGGTGGGGAGGCCACGATCGGGATCCACCGATCGGTGGGGGGGGGGGCCTGGGGCCTGTGCCGTGGGGTCACTCTCTTCCTTCTGCGTTGGTCATAGCCTTCACGATGGGCGACGCGGAAGTGACCCCCTCCCCAGCGCATGCGCAGCGATGACGTCAGCAGCCGCTGACGCCCCGGCGCATGCGCGGACTTCCGTCGGCCAGTGAAGGCCCTTAGGCCCCGGCTAGCGTGGCGCCAAAGGCCGTTCCCGACGGCCGGAGGGGTGCCAACCACTCCGGCGCGGGCCTAGCCCCTCAAGGTTAAGTCTTGGCCCCTAAAGGTGCAGAGAAAGCCGCACTTTTGGGGCGGCCCAACGCCAGAGTGGTTCACGCCACTCCATCCCGCTGGGACTCCCCACCCTGCCAGGTAGGGGACAATCCAGCCCTTGGGCTCTCTTTACCACTAACAATTTAACCAACTAGGCTTGTTGTCAGGCAGGCTTCGACAGGGGACACATTAGCCCGATAATTTTCAAGTTAAGGCAGTGCCAACATAAGAAGCCCCACAATTGTAATATTTATATTGGAGGAGGTATAGGTTCCCTGGATTGGTCCCTGGGATGAGAGAATTGTCCTATGATGATGGGCTCAGTAAATTGGGTCTATATTCTCTGGAGTTTTGTAGAATGAGAGGTGATCTCAAGGAAACGTTAAAAATTCTGAGGGGATCTGACAGGGTAAATAGTGAGAGGTTGCTTCCCCTTTCTGGGCAATGTTGAAAATAGCACTGTCTCAGGATAAGGGGCTGATCATTTAGTACTGAAATTAGAAATTTCTTCATTAAAAGATTTGTGACTCTCCTTTGTTCTCTACCTCAGAGGACTGTGGGTGCTCCAACATTGAATATTTTTAAGACCGATCGATAGATTTTTGTTTCTGAATCGAGGAAAATGGACAGAAAATGGAGTTGAAGCTGAAGATTAACCATAATTGTATTGAATGATGGAGCAACTCCTATTTCATGTGCTCTTGTGCTTGATTATTGATTTGTTCATCATTGCAAATATTCCTCTATACAGTGATAGACTTCTGTTTAACTCGAAATCTGGTTTGCGATGAAGACACAAACTACCAGAGCCTTCGCTTGAACTGGGCCTCAAAGATGAGCTGTAATCAGAGGAAAGGTAGATAAGTCTCTATTCATTTATTTCATGTTTTTGGGGAGAAAGTATGCAGTTATTGACCCTTCCTTTATCTGTAAAACTTGAGCTATTTCATTTCACTGGGAACGGAGACTTTACTTGGATAATTGCTACATGAGCTAATGAATTTCATTCAAACTGTTCAATAGATATAATTTGTTCACATGATCCACCGGATGCACGTGCTTTCATTCGAGTGTGGTGTGGCCGGTGGACCCGGGAGTGGATTCCCATGGATCTCCCTGCAGCCTTCACTCTTTGTGAGATCTACCCAAGTCCCGTGAGCGGTCGGAGTCAGAGGCATCGCCAAAACGGTCGGGACCAATCAGTATTCCTGAAGTCCGACTTTGGTGAACTTACTCGGGATCTACTCATCTCCCTGGCAAGGCTGCAGCCAGCGCCGTTCAGCATTGGTCCACACCAATATGGACCAGGTGGAACAGCACACCACGGGGGGTTTGGGGAGGGGGGGAGGAGGGGGAAGGGGGGAGAGAGAGAGGAGGAGCAAGTGGGGGGGGGGGGGGGGGGAGAGAGAGAGAAAAGAGGGGCGAGAGAGATGATGTCCAGGACTATGGAGACCTCTGGGTGGTCAGGGTCAGTGCAGGGTGGCCCCTTGCCCTCCGCCAAAAGCCAAAGCACCTGTGTGGTACTGCCAAGCTGGCATGAGTACTACCAGGGTGGCAGTGCAAGGGTGGCAGTGTCAAGGCTCAGGAGCCATGGGGGATCATACCCATGAAAAGGGCTGGAGGGGGGATTTGAAGGGTGGGGGTATATGGCAGATCCATGGGGGCCTCTGTGGAGGGGAGAACAGACAGGCGGGGTCCTAGAAGGGGGGGGGGGACCCGCAAGGATCCCATAGCGGTATGTCCTCACTTGGGGGGAGGTGGAAGGGGGGTAGTCCCTAAGTGTGTAGGGGTGAGGTACCCTCGAGCTGACTTAGAGATTGGGCACCCTTTCAAAATGGTGACCCGATATCTGAGTTCAGCTCCCCCTTGCTGATAAAACTTCTGTGTGGGTTAAACCGGTGAGAAACTCCAAAGGGCCCAAAAGAGTGACTACGGGTGTGATTCTCCTAAAAGGGAACGTAGTCCCCTAGCGTGCGTGTTTAGCCGCGTGTTTCCCGACGCTTGTGATGAATAAGGGACCTGGAATGCACGGCTGAGGCCGCACAGAGCCCCTTTTTGTACAGTGGGGAACTCCAGTGTAGTGAGGGATCAGGACGCTATTTAAAAGTAGAGGCAGCCTAAAAAATCCCCGACCTGTTTCTTCTCCTCTGAACGCACTCCGGGGGGTGTTCTGGCCCACGCGGGCACCTGTGGCCCGATCTTGCACGCAAAGAAATGCCAGTTTGGCACTTTTGCAGTGCCAACCTGGTACCCTGACCGCACCCATTCCAGCTCACAGTACCACCTGGGAACCATGGCAGTAACAGGCTGGCACTTAGGTGGCACTGCCAGGCAATCCAGGTGGCGCCTGCAGTGCCAGGGCACTACCCTGCCCTAAGGACATGCAGCCGGGGGCGTCTGATCACATGGAAGATCCCCACAAGTGCCGTTCTGTCTGGTCCCCGTTTCAGTGAGTGCTGAACAACGCTGGGCCAAGTTCTCTGAGGCAAAGGGGTTGAATCCCAACGCCTTGGGTACCTCAGGAATCTGCATGTTAGTGAGGCTAGCTGTCTCGCTCTAACATTCGGGTGCAGCGTGGCCATTGGATCACGCCCTAAGTGTCATTGGATAGCGGTGGGGAACTCATCGGCAGAGCCTACCACAAAAGAACTTGGGGTGTGATTCAACGGAAACATTTATAAGTATGTAATTGGTCTAGATTTCAATATGTGGTGATTCAAGTTTGAGTGATTAAAATAGGTTATTTATTTAGGTAGACTTATCAGTGTTTTCAAACATTTCCACAAAATAATTGCTCCGGTAATATTAAAAGAAGGAAAGAACTTTATATCGAATTATATTTGATAGTCATTGTTATGCAGTAAACTTGGTAGCCAATTGCACTGAGCAAGGTCCACAAATATCAAATATCAGAAAACGGGGAATTCCACCCATAGTAAAGAAATACTAAGAATGGAACTTGTCTGGCTGCAGTATGAAATTGAGAGAAATTATGTTATGGAGTGCTGTAATGTGTCATTAGATATTGCAAAAAGAAGTTTCCCATTCTAATTTTTAAGGAAGTTTTTATTGACATCTCAAATAGGCCGGGCTGGTCGTGTTTCAAAAGGGTACTGTTATCGGTTAGTGACCTATGATTTCTGGACACATTGCATTCCTGATCATGCAGTACCAGAGATGCAGGTAATAGCCTCTTTTCCATGAAATAACTTGTCCTGAATACCTGTTTTTACTTTTTAATGAGACTGACTTGAATGTTCTTGCTTTATTCGGTTGTTAATACACTGAGTAGTATTGAGACACTTGACATAAATATTTGAAATTTCAAATGACTGAAGATTGTATGAAATACATTAGATACAAGTCCAACATAAATGTGCAAATTACTGCAATTGCACATTTCTTAGTAAATGCTGTCGAAATTTTTGCAACTAGATGATTTTTGATTTACCTTGTCCGGTACATGTAGAATGAAAAAGAACCATTTGTTTCTCTGTGAATTTCCTAGCGCTGTCCATTGGGCAGCACTGTACTGAAAGTCAAATTACTGGAAATGGGAGAACCAAGAGCTTTGTTGGCTTCTGCTTTATCTCCACCCAATTTGAGAGATATTGAACGGACAGTGCTACTACTGAAAGAGGCAAGTAGCTGACCAGTCCCTCAAAACTGACCTTTTGTAGTAAACCTATGCCAAAAATCTGATATAATGAAAGGATTTGCTTTAATAATGTGTGGCTGCTTTATTATTGCAAAAGTATTCACTGTAAAATTGCAACATTACTTTAAGTGGCAAAAAAAACTAATTGTAGTTTTGTCTTTTATATCTAAAGGTAGGAGCGCTTTCTGTTGAAATGAAAGGAGTGGAAAACCCATATGATGGAAATTTAACTTTCTTGGGGAAAGTATTGGCATATTTGCCTGTGGATCTCCATTTAGGGAAACTTGTAGTCCTGGGATACGTGTTTGGTTGTTTAGAGGAGTGCCTAATTATTGGTAAGAATGGAATGTGATGGACAATTAATTTGAATAAACTGGAAAATCGAAATCAGTGAATAAAACTTTGACAAATGTTCTGAAGCTCCTTTGAATAAACTACATCTTTCCCTTTTAGCTGCTGCACTTTCACTGAAAAACTTTTTTGCAATGCCCTTCAAAAAGCACCTTGAAGGATACAGGTAAAGTTGAATTCACTTTTTTGGCGGTTGGAGATAGTGCAATTGGGAGAGGGAAACAGGAAAGAAAAGGATGCTAATATCCCTCCATCTACTGGGCCAAAATTTCTCTGGAGTTCCTTGCTGGACCTAGCCGATTATTTGTATCTTTTTCTTTTTCTCCAATTTCCCCAAGTGCCCCCTCCCAAGATCATCTTGTGTGGTGAATGTATATCATGTAGTTCACACTGTATAGTATTGCGTTCACACTGTATAGCATTGTGTCCTTGTGGGCTCTGTCTGTGAGCCGTTGCGCGGCTCTGCCCACAGGGGGAGATGAGGAGCTTGTACAGGGCTCCGTCCATGGCCCCTCCCATTACCGGAAGTATAAAGTGCTGCAGCCTTGTGAGTCTACCCTCAGTTCTTCTGGTCGCAGGCAGGCTCAGTTGTAAGTCTATTAAAGCCACAGTTTACTTCCTTTCGTGTCTCGAGTAAATTGATGGTCACATCAATTTAATAGACTTAAGAAAACTACTATGGAATCAGCCCTCAAACCTGATCGACTAGAATTCGCCCGCAGGCTGCAGAGGCGAAGGAAATCTTTCTACACTGGCTTTGGTGTTTCAAGGCCTACCTGGCTGCATCGACTACCTCCGATACTACAGATGAACAGAAACTCAGCCTACTGCACGCACAAATGAGCCATCGCATCTCTATGCAACTCAACAGTACCAACTCGTACACTGAGGCCTTCGCTATGCTCGACCGATTATACATGCGGCCTGTAAACGAGGTCTACGCGTGGCACATTTTCGCTACCCGCCGCCAGCGCCCCGCAGAGTCGCTAAAGGACTACCTGCGCGATTTAAAAGCCCTTGCACGGGAATGTAACTTTCAGGCTGTAACTGCCTCCCAGCATTAGGAACTCGCTGTCCGTGATGTGTACGTTGCGGGGGCCTGGTCTAATTATGTGCGCCAGCGACTACTCGAAAAAGGGGCCCAGAACTTGAGGACACGGTAGCGCTAGCAACCTCAATGGAGGTCACGTTTCAAAGTCTGAACTCATTCCCCGCAGACCACACGACCCCATCGTGGACCCACCGACCAGCGACTGCCCCAGACCTATGCCGCGCGGCCACCCACCCACTATGGAGCGCCAGCCTGCCATTTTTGTGGCCAGCCCCAACACCCACGGCAGCACTGGCCGACCCGCAACGCGACCTGCAGCAGCTGCAGTCGGAAAGGACATTATGCCAAAGTATGTCTGTCGAAATCAAAACCCACTAACTCCCCCGCAGTCCAGAGCAATCGCTACCCCAACTCGCAGGCCCGCAGACCCCGCAATGTTGCAGCGTGTCTGCTGACTCCGCCTCCGCCCGACATGTGTGACTCATGGGGGCCTCTTGGCAATCCTCCCCCACGCGGCCGGCCATGTGCGAGTCATGGGGGCCTCCATCTTGGGCGTCATCTTCCTCGCCGCCCGCCACGTGCGATCCACGTGGGTGGCCATCTTGGATGCCATCTTCTTCATCGCCCGCCACGTGCGATCAACTGGGGCTGCCATCTTGGCGATCACCCGATGTTCACCTCGACGATTACGACCTCCGCGGACAGTCATCACGGGGCCACTCCAGCACTGCTGATCGAGCCACCGACTACCCGCAACTCAACGCAGTCACTTTGGACCAGTCGCGTCCGAAGCATCTCAGGAGCTCGATTATGTCCGTTCAAGTCAACAGATACAAGATACCGTGCCTCTTCAACTCCTGGAGCACCGAGAGCTTCGTACATCCTGACCTGGTAAGACGCTGTTTGCTCCCTATCTTCCCCGCACGGCAAACTATCTCCCTCACCTCGGGTTTGCACTCGGTCCAAATACAAGGGCGCACCGTTGCGACCCTAATGATACAGGGCGCCAGCTACTCTAATTTCCAGCTGTACGTACTCCCCGACCTCTGCGCCCCACTCTTACTCGGGCTCGACTTTCAGTGTAACCTCCGGAGCCTCGCACTCAGCTTCGGTGGACCCCTACCTCCTCTCACTATATGCAGCTTAGCGACTCTAAAGATCGACCCCCCTCCACTCTTCGCTTACCTAAGGGCTAACTGTAAACCAGTGGCCACTCGCAGCAGGCGGTACAGCCTGCAGGACAGGGTGTTCATTCGAACCGAGGTCCGGAGGCTCCTACGTGAGGGGATCAAAGAGGCCAGTAACAGTCCCTGGAGAGCTCAGGTGGTGGTCGTCAAGACCGGGGGGAAATTTCACATGGTCGTAGACTATAGTCAGACTATTAATCGGTTTACGCTCCTCGACGCGTACCCCCTCCCCAGAATTGCAGACATGGTGAATCAGATAGCCCAGTATCGGATTTTCTCCACGGTGGATCTGAAGTCTGCATACCACCAACTCCCAATCTGACCGGAGGACCGCCACTTCACGGCGCTCGAGGCCGATGGCCGCCTCTTCCACTTCCTCTGGATTCCCTTTGGTGTCACAAATGGGGTCTCGGTGTTCCAACGAGCAATGGACCGAATGGTGGACCAGTACGGGCTGCGGGCCACGTTTCCGTACTTGGATAACGTCACCATCTGCGGCTATGACCAGCAGGACCACGATGCCAACCTCAATCGATTTTTCCAGACGGCCCAGAAGCTTAATCTCACGTACAACAAGGAGAAATGCGTTTTCCGCACAACCAGACTAGCCATCCTCGGCTATGTCGTGGAAAACGGAGTCCTGGGCCCCGACCGGGACCGTATGCTCCCCCTCTTACAGCTCCCTCTCCCTCATTGTCCCAGGGTCGTCAAGAGGTGCCTGGGATTCTTCTCTTATTACGCCCAGTGGGTCCCCCAGTATGCGGACAAAGCCCGCCCACTATTTAAGACTGCACTCTTCCCACTGTCAGCAGAGGCCCGCCAGGCCGTCCACTGCATCAAGGAGGACATCGCCAAAGCAGCCATACGAGAGGTGGATGGATCCGTCCCCTTCCAGGTGGAGAGCGACACCTCAGAGGTCGCTCTCGCCGCCACTCTGAATCAGGCAGGGAGACCAGTAGCTTTCTTCTCCCGAACCCTCTCCGCTTCGGAACTTCGACACTCCTCAGTCGAAAAAGAAGCTCAAGCCATTGTGCAAGCCGTACGGCACTGGAGGCACTACCTCGCAGGTAGGAGGTTCACCCTCACCACCGACCAGAGATCGGTTGCCTTCATGTTCGACAACTCGCAAAGGGGCAAAATAAAAAACGATAAAATCTTGAGGTGGAGGATCGAACTCTCCACCTATAATTATGACATCATATATCGACCGGGGAAGCTCAACGAGCCCACAGATGCCCTGTCCCGCGGCACATGCGCCAGCATGCAAGACGACCGCTTAAAGGCTATCCACAACGACCTCTGCCACCCGGGGTTCACCCGGCTCACCCACTACGTCAAAGCCCGAAATCTGCCTTTCTCCACCAAGGAGGTAAAAGCCATCACCAGGGATTGCCCGATCTGCGCGGAGTGCAAACCGCACTTCTATAGACCAGACAAGGCCCACCTGGTAAAAGCCCTTTGAACGCCTGAGCATCGATTTCAAAGGGCCACTCCCCTCGACCCATCGAAATGTGTACTTCCTTAACGTCATAGACGAATTCTCCCGCTTCCCCTTTGCTATCCCGTGCCCTGATATGACCTCCCGCACAGTCATCAGAGCCCTGCACAATGTGTTCACCCCGTTCGGCTTCCCCAGCTACGTACACAGCGACAGGGGTTCGCCCTTCATGAGCAATGAGCTGCGTCAGTACCTGCTCGACAAGGGCATCGCCTCGAGCAGGACTACCAGCTATAACCCCAAGGGGAACGGGCAGGTGGAGAGGGAGAACGCGACGGTCTGGAAGACCGTCCTACTGAAACTACGGTCCAGGAATCTCCCGATCTCCCACTGGCAGGAGGTCCTCCCCGACGCGCTGCATGCAATTAGGTCCCTCCTGTGCACTGCCACTAACCAGACCCCTCACGAGCGATTATTTGTTTTCCCTAGGGGCACTACCACGGGGGTTCGCTCCCATCTTGGTTGAGGACACCGGGCCCGGTTCTCCTCCGCTACACTCGAACCCACACTACGCCTTTATTGAACACCCCGACGGCCGTCAGGACACCGTTTCCCTCTGGGACCAGGCGCCTGCAGGATCCACCACTACCACCACCACCGCCGAGGCACCCCTCACAGTACACCTCACCCGACCCCCCACGCCCTGCACCCCCACGCCTATATGTTTTCTGCGCCCCCCCCCTTCGCCCGTCGCACCGGTCAGGAACAAAGCTCGGACCGAACCACCCCCGATCCACACCGTCCATCACCACCCAGCTACCCGAAGAGGCTGCAATCCCGGTGCTGCGCCGATCCCAAAGGACGACTCGGCCACCGGACCGGCTCAACCTGTAGACCCGTCACCCCCGCCGGACTTGATTTTTTTAACAGGGGGTGAATGTGGTGAATGTACATCATGTAATTCACACTGTATAGCATTTTGTCCTTGTGGGCTCTGTCTGTGAGCAGTTGCGCGGCTCTGCCCACGGGGAGATGAGCTTGTACAGGGCTCCACCCTCGGCACCACCCTTGGCTCCGCCCATGGCCCCTCCCACTACCAGAAGTATAATGTGCTGCAGCCTTGTGAGTCTGCCCTCAGTTCTTCTGGGTGCAGGCAGGCTCAGTTGTAAGTCTAGTAAATCCACAGTTTACTTCCTATCGTGTCTCGAGTAAATTGATGGTCACATCATCTTGTTCATGAGACCTTGTGTAATGGTTTTCTCTTATCAGATACCGCCCCCCCCCCCCCCCTCCATGAAATTTGTCATCATCAACCCTCTCTTCAAAAAAAAACAAAAGCAACCATTTATTAACCCTAATTTCCACTCCAAAGTCATTGAACTTGCGGTTGCCTTCCAAGTCCATGCCCATTTCCCCCAGAACTCCATGTTTGAATCCCTTAATTGAGGTTCCTCCCTTGTAACAGCTCTTCCCAAAGTCACAAATGACATCCTCTTATGGCTTTGATTATGGTAAACAGTGCCACAACATCCATGACTTGCGCGCAGCCTTTAACACACTTCATCACATCATCTACCCCTAATGTTTCCTTGTCATTGTCCACTTGGATGGGACTACACATTTGCCTGGTTCCATTCTTATCTATCCAGCCATAACCAGCAGATGAAGCTTTTCGCCCTGCTCCTGCACTGCTATCTTTTATGTCCCCCAAGGATCTGACCCTCTTCTCCATCTCTTCCCCCATAAAACGTTTCTCATCTATCTGCTGCCCCCATTGTGACCTAATCTTAAAAACAGTATCAGGTTTCATATATACCCTGATGACACTCAGCTCATACTCGGCGCTCCTTCTCTCTCTGCCTTCACTACCTCCCAAGTTTTCTGGCATTTAGTACTAAAAAGCAGACCTGTCCTCCAGCTAAATATTGGGAAGATGAAAGCCATTCTCTTTTGTGTGCTCCCGTTCCTCCCACAAACTCCACACTTCCCTGCCAGCTGTCAGAGGCTGACTGAGCGTTTGCGACCTTGTTGCCTTAGATTGTGAAATAAGCACACATCGATGGTGCCACTAACAGCACCTATTTCCACCTTGGTGTCCAATGCTATCTGTATTAGCTTATCTATTTCTGAATTCCTCAAGAGTGACATTTTGTACTATTAGATTTTACTATCCCAACACTCATCTCTCCAGAATCCTATCTTTTAACCTCAAATTCAAGATAATCCAAAATTCTGCAGACTATATCCTAACTCGTACCTATTACCCCAATGCTTATTGGCCTACATTGGCTCCTGGTTAAACAAAGTATTGATTTTAAAATTCTCATCCCTGTTTACCAATTCCTTATTGGCCCCGCTCTCCCCTAAGTCATAATCTCCTACATCCCACCAAACCTCTGACGTATCTGCGCTTTTCCAATTTTGGCCAATTTTAAAATCTGCGCATCCCAGATTTTAATTGCTGCACGATTAATGACCATGCCTACAGCTACCAAGATCCAGATTTCTGGAGTTCTCTTTAAAGATGCTCCTGAAAAACAAACATCTTTCAAAACGTTAGATTTAGCCTGCATGAAGTTGCAGCTCTTCTTTCATTATCTAAGAGGATAGTTCTTCAATTTCTGGATGTATTTCAGAGCCACTGTCCTTATCTTTGGCCACCTGGTGTGTGGGGATCAGGCAGATGAGAGGACCTCCTTATGGGACTGCTTCTTGGGCCTGGCAGCGATAATCAAGGGCCTAGTTTGAAATGATTTCTTGCCCTTATTCCTTGGCTCCTCTGCACCTGGGTGTTCTTGGTGAGAGAGCATGCAGTGTCTGCTCGTATGCTTCAGGTCTTCTGCAACCATGGGACTGAAGTACAACACCCTGAGAATGTCAATTTAATCTGATAACTTTGTTTAAAGTTTGAATTATTTTGGTCACTTTGTTTTAGTAGTACGTATCCTGTTCAGTTGGGTAATTTAGTTCCTCTTTATTAGCAACTACCTTTTTGGATCAAAAGAGGTTAAAAAGTTAACTGTTTGATCAAGGCTTTGGCCATCTCCGCTAATTTCTTTAGCGTCTCAATGTTAAACTTTGTTTATGCTCCCATGAAGTACCTTGGGAGATTTTATGGTGTGAAACGGTACTTTTATTTTTTACACGTTGCTAAAGGAAGGATCACAAAAAATGAAAATTTGAATGCAGCTGCACTTGTACGAATGGTTAACACAGACTGGTGGGATCTAGATTTGCAACAACAGTTACCCATTGCATAGCTAATGCTAGCTGAGAGGGTTGGTGCGATATAAGAAAATAATCATTAAAATCTCTCTACTTGGCTTCCACAGAGTGTAATTGGATATAGGCTGTGCACCCTAGAATTAGTGAGAAGGCGGTGATTTTTTCCTAATGTTCAAAAATATTTTGACTGAAGTAAGTTTTCTTTTTTTTTTGTGCTTATCCAGGGCAGGGATGCTGTGTGATGGAAACTTTTCATTTCTGGTCTTACTATTTCATGGTTTTGTGTGGTTGTAAGATAAAACTCCATCTCCTCAGTTAGAACAATGTGCTTCAACCTCAGTAAGAATTCCCTTTTGTACCCTACTGTCGTCTGTGACTGAGTTAGCAAAAGTCTCTCTTCTGAGTCAGAAAGTTGTGGGTTCAGGTTCCACTCCAGACTGGATCAGAAAGATTAAGGTTCACACTCCAGTATAGTAGTGAGGATGTACTCTAATTGTTGGAAGTGCCATTTCTTGGATGAGATGTTAAACTAGGCTTCCCAAGGTTGATGTCAAAGATTCCATAGCATTATTATGAAGTGACATGGGGGTTGTCCCTGATACCCTGGCCAGTATTTCTCCCCATCTGCTGTGCCTGGACCCGTCATGGTTTTGAGGACCTCCACCAAACCTCTATCAACCTTCTCTCTGACGAAGCCCCAGCTTTGTCAGCCCATGTGAGTTCCTCACCCCTGGAACCAGATTTTGTAAATCTTTTCTGCATTCTCTCGAATGCCTTCACATCCTTCCTAAAGTGTGACCAGAATTGGACACTAATCCAGTTGAGACCAAACCAGTATGTTAAAAGGCTTGATTACTTTGACAAAGATCATATTCTCTCCCTACAGATGCTGCCGGACCTGCTGAGATTTTCCAGCATTTTCTCTTTTGGTTTCAGATTCCAGCATCTGCAGTAATATACTTTTATTGATTTGCTTTTATGCTTTATTCAAAAGTCCAGGATCCAGTTTCTCTTATTAACCACTTCCTCAGCCTGCCCTTGCACTTCGTACAAATGCAGATATACCCCCAGGTCTTCACTGAGAACCTCAATCAAGCTGCTTAAGCACGATTTGCCTGTAATGGTTGGTTAATACTGATGTATTTTGGGAAGTTATGATTACTACTACTCATGTTCAGTCTAAACAATTCATAGTGATACGGATTTGGGGAGAAATATTAATTTCAAGTCTAGACTTGTCGGCAAGTTTGAAGCCTTCAAATAAAATTTTAAAAGCGTTAAAGGACGCCACGGCGAAATTTTGATTGCTGAGTCAAATGTTTTTCATTTGGTTAGTGTCAGGGAACTGAATTTAGTGAGCATTTTTATCTAATTATTCATCACTTTTGGTGGATGGCTTGATCCGTAATGAGCTTATACAGCCATTTTCCAGCATAAACATGGATATAATTTATAGTTTATAAAATTTAAATGTGTGTAAATCTGGACTGTGAATGTCTTAGACACGTGGATTTTAATATTTAAATTATAATTTATATATGTGCAGGAATAAAATGGAGTTTTCAGATGGAACATTAAGTGACTGTATAGCACTTGTGAATGCTTTCAAGGTAATGAAATAATCACTCAAAAATGATATGTCTGCAAACTTGAAATGTTTATTAAATTGTGCGTGATTTACCGGCCTCATCGTGCCTGACTGGTACCGTGACAAGGTCTGTGCAATCAGTGAGAGGACTATTGTGAGATTCGTGACTCTCGAGACGTCTTGCGATCTGGATCTCGCCAGCACTGGGTGAGATCCAGATTAACATATTTAAACGAGCTGTACTGAGCCTGGGAACTAAGGACCTCCCCAACGAGGCCTGGACTGCGTGCCAGGCCTGGATCTCACCCTGTGCTGGCGAGATGCAGATCGCAAGGTTCGGATGAATCTTGCGAGACGCCTCAGGAGTCACGGATCTCACAAGAGGCCTCTCACGGTACCAGGTTGGGCACGACGAGGCCTGACGGCACCTGAGTATTTCCCAGGCCATTGGGTGGTTGGGGACAGAGCAGGGTGGCACCCTGACACCTTGATGCTGTCACCCTGGCACTGCCAAGGTGCCTGGGTGGCACTTCTAAGGGATGGGGCCTGGCAGGACCCATGTCCATGAAAGGGGGGGGGGGGGGGGGTGAGGAGGAGTATAAGGATTGGGGATGGCGGGGGTGCGTGAAGGGTGGGTATGATGTGTCCTCATAAAGTTTAGTGGGGAGGGAGAAGAAAGAGAGGAGTACTGGCTTGCAAGGGGGTTGGGGGGGACCTCAGCAACCACACAGCGGGTGTCCTCACTTTGGGGATGTGAGGGATAATGCCCATGTGTGCGGGAGGGGGATGTGGGGGTCCCTCAAGCTCACTTAGAGATTGGGGCACACTTTTAAAATGGCGGCCTGATCTCCCAAGGAGCCGGTTTCGCCGGCGAGTTCAGCACTCAAGTGTTGAAAGAAAATCTCGGTGTGGGCTGGACCAGGGAGAAATTCCGAAAACAAAGTGTGGTTGAATAGCGGTGTGGATCTCATACAAAAGAATGGCGAGAAACACCCCTCCAAACTCACCCACAATGATGCACACATTTTTTGATTGAATCACGCCCATAGTCATGTAAAAAGATAAGACAATACTCCACTACTTTGTTGTTTGTTTTCAGTAATTTAGTAATTGTTTTCATCCACTGCAATACTTTTGAGGGTCAATTAATTCCTTAAGATCAACACTTCATTATATTCCACTCAATGTAATAGTACAGCAAGAAAAATGTACCATGGAAAGCTAGGAATTTCCTTTTGGTACCTACTAAGTTAGTAGTGTGGGGGCAGGGGGTCTCGACAGTAGACTCCACTCTGCTGAGTTAGGAGGACAAAACAAAGTTGGTTTGAGTTCATACACCTGTTCATTATTCAGTTTTTCTACTGAAATTGTACCTAATTGTTTCGAAGCATTCGCATATTTTTGACTTTGATAGTTGTACATCCCCTTCTGAAGTTGAATAGCTTGTTGACTCAACGTCAAGGCTCATACATAAATAAATAATAACCATATTGGTGAAGGAGCCGGTCTTAATCATGGAGTAATCCATTCCTTTCATTTCTCTGAACCCATCTTATGTCCTAC
The DNA here is from genome assembly GCF_902713615.1 of Scyliorhinus canicula. Classification (NCBI taxonomy): domain Eukaryota; kingdom Metazoa; phylum Chordata; class Chondrichthyes; order Carcharhiniformes; family Scyliorhinidae; genus Scyliorhinus; species Scyliorhinus canicula. Next base: position 49,025,906 of record NC_052147.1, read on the forward strand.
AACTTTGAGCAACATATTGAACCACTGGCTATCGCCCTTAGATCGGCAGATTAGTGGATGGGCATTTGGAGAGGGGGCAGAGAGTATAGAGTCTCACTCTATGCGGGTGACTTGCTGCTCTGTGTTGAACCCCCTAGCCAGCATGGGAAAGATAACTGGACTCATTAGGGAGTTTGGCGCCTTCTCGGGTTACGAACCCAACCTGGGAAAGGGTGATATCTTCCCGGTGAACCCCCGAGAGGGAGGAGCGGAGCTGGAGGAACTACAGTTTACATTGACCCAAGCCAAGTTCAGGTACCTGGGGATCAAGTGTCCCACAGTGGTCGTGACCACCCAAAGAACATGGAACCAGTTCAGGTGCCACTTCAAACTTGGGTGAGATGTCCATAGAGGCCCCCATCTGCAACAACCACAGTTCACACCTGTGAGGATAGACACCACATTTGGGATATTGAGGGACGACAGCGGAACACTGACAGTACAGGACATGTACGTGGACAATAGACTGGTGGGGAACTGAGAAGCGCTCCAACTCCCGAAAGGGAACGAGCTCAGTTACCTGCAATTGCACAACGTTCACCAAATGGAGACAAAAGTGTTCCAAAAAGACCAAGACACATTTCTGGACACAATGGTAGGGCTAGACTGATTAGGGGTGCCAATTGTGGTGACATCTACAGACGACTCGTAGAAAAGGTCAGGACCCCACTGGACGAGACCAGACAGAAGTGGGGGGAGGAGATGGAGATGAGGGGAGGACTCTGGATCGACGTGCTGCACAGGATCAACTCCATCTCCTCCTGTGCCATGCTAAGCATGATGCAGATCAAGGTGGTCACAGAATGCACCTTACTAAAGCATGCATGTGTGGGTTCATCCCGGAGGTGGAGCAGTGTTAGGGGGACTGGCTAACCACCCACAATGTTCTGGTCCTGCCCCAGTATCTGAAGTTCTGTACTGCCTTTTTCGAGGCTATGTCCCCAGGGTAGTGGGGGTTACGGTGAAGCCGTGCCCACCTCTGATGGTCTTCGGGGTCTCTGAGCATCTAGAGTTCTGGACAAAGTAGGGGGCGGATGCCCTGGCTTTCTGAAATGGCCAAGGTCCTGAGACTGGAAAAAATAATTCTGCAATAAAGGGTCCGAGGAGAGATTCCATGAAAGGTGGAAAATGATCACAGACCTTTTGCAACCAGCAGATAGATTGGAGGGGGGAACATCTAGAGAAGGGGGAGGTGGCAGGAAATGCCACCTGGATGAAAGGGAGCTCGCAAACAGCAGAGAAGGAATGGGGAGCAGGCCCACCCACTGGAGGGGACACAAACCCCTCCCACACAGGTCAAACTGTGAAATAGACTGACCTATCCTCTTTCAAAATCTCAAGGGGGAACAGGAACCCCCCCCCCCCCCCCCTTACACCCGCCCCCACCAGCAAAACAAAGGCAATCTGCAAACATGGGGAAGGGTCCTGACAATGAATGTAAATATGTGGATTAGGCTGGGTGTAATTTTTGCTGCAAAGCGGTAAGAGTCCCAGTAAGAACCCTTAAAATTATAATACACAAACACAATTGTAAATAATGTGAGATGGAACTGGGACTCCAGTGTTGTCATTTCTATTGTGTTGACTATTATTAGTGTTTTTCCAGTGGATCGATTCACCTAAATGGGTAACAAAGTTCCATAGCGAATGTGTTTAGTGCGCCACGCATTGTATAAGGGGCCTCAATGGGGAACGCATGGCCGATGCTGCACATTGCCCCATTTTGTACACTGAGGAGCTCCCCAGGTGGCACTGCCAGGGTGCTAAGCTGGCACCAGCAATGCCAGGCCAGCACCCTGCCCAAAGGGCATGCAGTGGGGGCCTTCGATCCTCCGGGAGATCCCCACGGACGCCGTTCTGTTTGGTTCCTGTTTGTGGGGACCAATGCTGAGTGGCGCTTGCCCAAGGTCTCTGAGGTGAAGGGGATGAATCCCAAAACCTCAGGTACCTCGGGCATCTGCACGTTAGAGTGAGACTAACTATCTCACTCTAATATGCTGATTTGCCAAAAACTGTTCCTGCCCACAATAGGAGGGATTTACTTCACAACGTCTCACGAGATCGCGTTGGATCTCACGAGGGTTGCGAGCCAGGTAGATCCCGGGAGTGCGGTTTCCCGGCTTTTATCTGGCACACTGCGCCGCTGCAGCTACTTTTCAAGCGCAGCGTGGCTATTGGATCGCGCCATGTATCTTTTTTGTCTGAAAAGTTCTGTTTTTAAATGAAAAATGTCAATTATTTTAAAAAATAACTTTGAGCATCATGAGATTGAGGTGCAAATGATTTGTGAACATTTGTATGAATTTTTCTCATAGGCTTGGCGTACTTGCAGAGAACATGGACAGCTGAGATTTCCAAGGGTTAGTGCATATTTCAGTCTCTATTTAAGAACATTTACCATCCCTGTACTTAACACACCTAATTCTCCTGGAATTTCATTGAAGAATTTTTTTCTTCAGCTCTGAAATAATCAGAGAATACAGCTGAGCTTGCATGCGTTTTTGTAAAACTGACCTTTGATCAATGAATCCAATGAGTGTCAATGGCCAATGAAAAGGAGCATTTCAAAAGCTAAGTTATATTTGATCAGGGTGGATTTTTTTTTAACAAAGGAAGCAAGTTCGAACTATGTTGGCACACTGACCTTCAGGTTTTTAATCAAATGTGAACTGGCCTAAAGTGATGAGCTACAGGTAACTGCCGTATGTAAGTGATGGTCAGTGATTATCTACAGTGTTAAATAAAACAAAGGTAGTTTTAAGGGATTTATATTTGTATTGGTAAACATTAGAAATAGGGTATAGTTTTAAGTGTGTTTAATTTGATGTTTGTGTGCCTGGAAGGGTCAAATCAATAGTTAGATTCATGCTGGAACAGTGTGTTTCTATATTTGAGGTTGGTTAAGTTTCCACTGTGTTTCTATTCTACTTATAGTGGGCTGTGATGTGAAGAATAAAAACAAGTAAATTGGTGCTAAGCAACTAGAGGCCACTTTCAGAGGGTAGGGCTTTCCTTTGTTCTTGGTTTTAACTGGAAGCCAGAGCATTTGGAGCCAGGCCACTGAGGAGCGAACCATTCTCAATTCTGCCGGAGAAGCTGGACAGGACGAGGAAGTTGCATAGATGCAGGCTTCCTAAGGAACAAGATACAGCCCAAATAACCAAGGAATTGGGACAGAAAGAATTTTTAAGACAACTGGAGTTAAACGAACAGAGACCAAGATATTGTTCAAAAGAATTCATGGACAAGTAAACAAAGTTCTGAGTGAGACAATTGCAGTAACTATATTTAAAGTGGGACAGAATGAGTTGGATAAAAAGCTTAATGTTACTTTAATACCGTCTGGGTATCGAGAGTTAAAGCAATTGTGAGCAGTTTGCACAACAGTCAAGACCAAGAAATCTGAAAGGGGTTGGTGTGAAATCCTGGACAAGATTCACTGTTAAAAGTTGAGCAGAAGCTTTGTTTGAAAGTGCCATTTGTAAAACTTGGACTGGATTTCGGAATGCAAACTGTCAAGGGAAAACGAGATTTTAAAGTGTGTTTTTGGGAGTGGAGTTCGGCAACTTTCATGTTTTGATCATCGGGGGGATTCTGAGCAGAAAACCACAGACACTTGGATTCAGAGCAGAGTGTGAATTTACCACAGTCATCTTGTGTGCTTAAAAGGGACCTTTTGTATTACTGAGACCAGTGAAGTTTAAGATGTACTCTATAATCTATGTTACTCCTAAAACGTGTATGTAATTGTTAAGATGAGGTTGTGAGTAAATGAATATTGTATAATAATCTAAATTCCTCACGTTTTATAAAAAAAATAAAGTTGCAGTCTTTTGAGCCAGGGTTCCATTCTGGGATCTACCTGTCCAGTTATAACATCAACTGGGATTGTAACATCAGCGACTGAAATAATGACCAACCTCCCCATGACTTTCAGTGGTACTACTATGGTCACGTTACCCCACTATCAACGCAATTCGACCAACAATATCAAAATTGGATGCTCATCTCCTGATCCCTGAAATACTTCTAGTATCTACAAAGCTAAGTCAAAAATATGATGGAATACTCACTATTTGCCTGGATAGTTATAGCTGCATTGAAATGCTCGAAGTTCAACATTGTCAAGGCCAGACCATTGCGTTTTGTTGGTACTTCTGTTAATGGACATATGTCCACTGTTACGACTCCCTGGGCTAGTGCGCAGTCAATTTCAGCCACACATGACCTTCAGAAAACACCCAAAATCTTTGACCCCGTGGCTGCCCAATATGAAATGAAAATCGCTTATTGTCACGAGTAGGCTTCAATGAAGTTACTGTGAAAAGCCCCTAGTCGCCACATTCCGGCGCCTGTCCGGGGAGGCTGGTACGGGAATCGAACCGTGCTGCTGACCCGCTTGGTCTGCTTTAAAAGCCAGCGATTTAGCCTTGTGAGCTAAACCAGCCCCTATGCTGGTAACTACAGTCACCTAAATTTGTAAATTTAAACACAATTAATTTGATTAATAGTAATAACTATAAATATGCAGCAAATACAACTAATTAATAGCTATAAAATATATATTATATGTACACGCGCACACGGCAGACAACAAACACAGAAGCGAAAAGAGGGGTGTAAAATTATGATGAATGTAGGATAAGAGTCTTTGTTTCAGATGATTGTCTTCTCGCATACCTTCCTTCAGTCTAGGCTTTCAGTTCAAGGTTTTTGCTTTGTTTGTAATGGTTTTCACTGTAGATTCATCCAGGTTCTCAAATACGGCAGCTATGCAGCTTTCCAGGAGAAAGAGAGAGAGAGACACACTCAACTTCTTTTCTGAGCGTTCAGGACCGGACTGTCGTTACCTGGTTCTCTGAAAACCATCCCACTTGGATAGGACCCAATCACTGCCGATCGCTGGGCAGAATATGGCCGTTTGCCAATCCATTGGCCACCAGCCAACTAATCAAACCAAATCGCTCCAATCTCTCTCGGGTGCCAAAAAGTTGGAGTTCTGCTCTTCAGAAGCTAGCACAACTTGAGTTCCTCACTTCCTCTGCTTGACTTGTCCATTCAACATCCATGGATCAAGAATGATATAGGCAAAATAAAAGAAATTGGAAGTAAGGGAATCAACAAGAAGGGCCTTTATACTACTCTTTCTCCGCTAGGATACTCAGTTTGCAGAATATACCATTGACATGATGTACTGCAGCAACATACCAGGTTTTCAACAACTGTCCAGCCAGCCCTGCGATCTCGACCACTGAGAGAATGAGAAGATCATGGGAGTACAGTTACCACCAAGCTACCCTCTGAATCACAAGCCACCCTGATTTGGATATCCTTCATTCGTGCTCAAATCAAAACTATTTCCTATCCAGCATTATCATGGGAACATCATCGGCACATGGACTGTTGTGGTAAAGGAGAGGTTCCAACGCCAGGATTTTAAATGCTGCAAGCAATCCAAATCAAAGGCAATGCCTTTGCAGTCTGTTCTTGAAAATACAGAAAAATGTGTCATTTGAAACATGGAAGTCTGGCAATATCTGGTCTGAGAGAAACATGAGAGGATACAGGGAAAGATCCCACAAAAGGTTAATAGCAGCTGCAAAGAGCAGGATTATAAAATGCAGATTATTTCTCACAAGCAGGTTTAGCAAACACACAGGATTCATTTATTAAGCTAAAACAATGGCTCACACCTTCATTGAATGTAACTACCTTAGGAAGCATCTGGAAAAGCATGGATGAGAGTTTCAATTGAATTAAGTGACAAATATTTAAAACAGGCAGGTCTTTCAAGTCATAACCAAGTGAAATTTTAGCATACAGTTAAAAGCAAAGGTTTCACACCTTCATTGAAATTAACTCTCTTAGTAAACAGCTGGAAAGGATGGATGATGTTCAGTTGAATTTGGTGTCAATTCTAAGTGTGAAATTCTACTAACATCAAGTAAATTAAAGAAAATTGGAGACTATCTGTCTACGAGAAACATAATTTAAAGTCAAAATCAAAGGCAAAGTTATGAGCTGGGAACAATTGGAAAATTAAACTATTCAAATGACAGAAATTAAAAGTAACACCTCTTGAAACCAAAGCATTTTTTTGAATATCACAAAGGAACTTTGAACATCACAAAGGACAATGTAATCAGATCATGCCCAAAATGAATACTTAGTTGTCTTAAAATGTTTACATCAAAGATACTTTTTAACAATCAATGTGAAATAAGTTAACTTACAATAAGGTAATAAAAACTTAATAATTGCTAGAAAGAGAATATAAACCTAGGGAGCAGAAGCAGAGGAGAACTCGGAGAGAGGAGAGAAGCATATTCAGCTTAGCTAGCTCGGTCATGGGAAAGACAAGACAAGCAGCCGAGCTTAAACTGCTATACATCTAACAAAGACTAGAATTTAAACAGGAGTCCGAGTCAGCTGAGAGATAGCTAGCAGAGCCAGCTCTTATAGCTCAGTACATGGGATCGACAAGACACAGCAACGGAGCTAACCAGCGAATACATCTCAAGAAGACCAGACTTTAAATAAGATTTTCTTGGGCTGCATTTATGTGGAGTCACTGAAGTTTTATAAAATCAGGATAACCCCATGATATTTCTCAATCTCTATTAAAATAATTGTGCAACATGATAAAAGTCCTTGACTGTCATTGGATCCTTTCAACTTTGAGACCTATAAAACACATGCAGTTCGTAAAAATGTAGTCCGATTAATTTGACTTCAACTCTTGACATTATTGACTCTTGTTCATAATTCACTGTTTTGATGTTTCATTACTCAATATTTAAATTTTGTCTTCATCAATTCATGTATCATCCACATATTCTGACTTTTGTCGTTGATGTGACACAGGCTGAGTTAGAATGGGGCAAATCAAATTATGTCCAGATAAAAAGAATAAAAGAGGTGAGTTTATTTTTGTGGACCATTAAATTGCAATAAGCCATTGTTAATGTGTGATGATTTTCTAATTATCTGGCCACTGTCATGTTCCATTCTAAGAACCTTCTTGTTTCCCATACCAAAGAGCTATTCATAGCTTGTTGTCTTCAGTTGGATATTTTCTGAAATTACTGAAAAGGTATACAAAATACTGCTTTTATGGGGAGAAGAAAGTAGCAGAACTAGCACTGAAGTGAATTGTGGAGTTGGGTGGAAGGAATGGAAATCTAATTATAGGAATTAGGAAAAAGAAAAGGGATTTGTCTTTGCATATATTTTTCTGAAGTAAGGTAATGGAATCGAGATATTTTAACAGGATTGGGAATGATGTAACTCCCAGAGTGAGTATCTTTACCAAGGAAGACAAAGCTCCTCGGCAGAAGAATATATTTAAATCTCTAAAGACCATAATATCGTTTAATGGTTGTAGCATAGAAGGACGCAATCTGGTTTTCTCCCAGAGCATTTTGCCTACTCCCACTCCACTTTCCTGCCTTTACCTGGTAACCCTGCAAGTATTTTCTCTTCAGATAATTTTCCGATTCTTTTTTTACAAACCTTGATTGAGTCTGCCTCCACCATACTGTCAGACAGTGCGTTTCAGATCCATATTGTTCTCTGTGTAAAAAAAGATCTTTCCAAATGTTGCCTTTGCCTTTTTTGGCAATTAGGATAAATAATTGTGGCATTGTTCTCGACCCTTTTGCCAGTGAGAACAGTTTTCCCCTGTCTACTTTGTCTAGACACCTCATGATATTTAATATCTAGCAGCTTCTCTTCACCTTCACCTCCGAGGAGAACAGCTGCATCTTCTGAAACCTATCCATGTAGCTGAAGTTTCTGACCGCTGGAGCCATTCCCATCAATCCTTCTGCATCCTTTATGATGCCTTCACATTGTTCCAACAGTATGGTGTCCAGAATTAGTGACACTGCTCCAGTTCAGGTGAACCACTGTTTAACAATGGTTCATAACGTCCTTGCTTTTGTACTTTATGCCCCTTCTTATAAAGCCCAGACGTTTGTATGCACGACTTACCATTTTTTTTGAACTGCCCTGCCACTATAAGTGTCCCTTTGCTCCTGCACTCCCATTTAAAATTGTATTATTTATATTATACTGCCACTTAACCTTCCTATAAAAGTGTATCACCACACTTGTATAATAAATTTAATCTGCCTGTTCCACCAACATTTCTGTGTCCTTTTAAATTGTATCACTGCCCTCCTCTTCAGTGTTCACAATATTTCCATTTTTTTTGTCATCTGCAATTTTTGAAATTGTACCCTACACATCCAAATCTGTGTCATTTAATGTCTATGAAGAAAAGCAGTGATCCTGGACTAGCCCCAAAGGAACATCACAATATACCTTCCTCTAGTCTGAAAAATGCCAATTTACCACTAATAAATAAAAGCGAATTACTGCGGATGTTGGAATCTGAAATGAAAGGGACAATGCTGGAAAATCTCAGCAAGTCTGGCAGCATCTGTAGGGAGAGAAAAGAGCTAACGTTTCGAGTCCGACGGCTCTTTGTCAAAGCTAACAGACAGAGAAAGTGGGAAATATTTATACTGTGGAGCGAGAATGAAAGATGAGTAATGGTCACAGAAACCAAGGGGAAAGAGTGCTAATGGCAGTCCCCAGAGAGGACAAAAGATGTGAAAGGTCAAACAGCAGGGAAACTAACATCAGAGGATGAACTGTAGGTGTGGGGGAAGGGGGAAGCAAAGCGGAGAAAGGTGCAGGAAAGAAAGAAATGGTAAAAGACAGTTAAAATGAAATGAAAACAAATGGGGCGAGGTGGGGCTGATCATCTGAAGTTATTGAATTTGATGTTCAGGCCGGAAGGCTGTAGCGTGCCTAACCGGAAGATGAGAAGTTGTTCCTCCAGTTTGCGTTGCGCTTCACTGGAACATTGCAGCAGGCCAAGAACAGGCGTGGGAGCAGGGTTTTTTGTTAAAATGGCAAGCAACAGGAAGGTCAGGATCCTGAATGCGCACAGACTGAAGATGCTCAGCAAAGCGATCACCCAGTCTGCGTTTGGTCTCTCCGATATAGAGGAGACCACATTGGGAGCAGCGAATGCAATAGACCAGATTGAAAGAGGTGCAAGTGAAACGCTGCTTAACCTGGAATGAGTGTTTTGGGTCTGGAATGTTAAGCATGGAAGAGGTAAAGGGGCAAGTGTTACACCTGCGATTGCATAGGAAGGTGCCATGGGTGATGGGAGAGGTACTGGGTATGGTGGATTAGTGGACTAGATTGTCACGGAGGGAACGGTCTCTGCTGAATGCTGACAGAGGGAGTGAAGGGAAGATGTGTTTTGTGGTGGCATTACGCTGGAGTTGGCGAAAATGGCGGAGGATTATGCTTTGCATACGGAGGCTGGTGGGATGAAATGTGAAAACGAGGGGGACTCTATCCTTGTTCTGGGAGGGAGTGTAGGTGGCGAGGGTAGTGGCACGGGAGATGGACCGCACGCTGTGGAGGGCCCTGTCCACAACTGTAGGTGGGAAATCACGGTCGAGGAAGAAGGAACACATTTTCAAAGCACCATTTTGGAAAGTGGCATCGTCGGAAAAAATGCGATGGAGGCAAAGGAGTTGAGAGAAAGGGATGGAGTCCTTACAGGGTGTAGGGTGTGAAGAGCTGTAGTCCAGATTGCTGTGGGAGTCAGTGGGCTTGTAGTGGATATTAGTAGATAGTTTATTGCCGGAAATGGAGACAGAAAGATCAAGGAAAGGAAGGAATTTACCACTACTCCTGGCTTTGTCATTCAGTCAAAATTTTTTGCTTGCTGATTGAGCCCCTTGTGTTCCATGAGCTCCAACTTTGCTGACGAGACTGTTATGTGACACTTACCTTAGCGTCATTTTACCTAAGTCCATGTACTTAGTCTTTTTTTAAAAACATTTTATGAAGGCATTTATGATTTTATAACAATAAACAATACAAATACAAATGTACACATTGTTCAGTTTTGAATCTGCTGACAATTTCTCTGAGAAAGTCGATAAACGGCTGCCACCTCCGGACGAACACTAACGTTTTTTTCCTCTCATGGGCAAACTTAATTTTCTCAAGTCTGAGAAACCCAGCCATGTCACTCACCCAAACCCCTGATTTTGGGGGCTTCGCAGCCTCTCTCGTCCCCTGGACTTGCAGATCTTCCGACACTCCAATAATCGCCGCCTCTGGACTCGGCACCACCTTGTTTTTGGTTCCATGGACACGACATCCGCAAATCCCTGCCAATATCCCCTAAGCTTCGGGCATGCCCAAAACATATGGACATGGTTTGCTGGTGTTGCACGTTTTACTGTGGTTGTAAAACGCGTTTATTGGAGTGTATTAACACGCCTCCGTATTCGACGTGTGCTTAACACTACTCGGCTCTGTTCTATGTATTTATTCAGCTCTGGAGTCGCCAGGTGCCGTATAGACACCGTCACAAGTATTCCAAGGTCAAGTTCAAAGTAATAAAGACGATACACCGATTAGTAAGGTTCAAACGATCAATATTTATTATACAGTTATAATAAATACTCATGCACACACTAAGAGACCAAGCTATAACTAAACTTAAGTGATCAGAATACTTATCTAACAGGAACAGGCAAGGTCAGAGAACGAGGCCTTCGTCCTGGTCTTGTACTGCAGCCTTCAGCAAGCGTTCTGGTACTGGGGGTCTAGTGGGCTTGGATCGCGTAGCGAGCGTTGAACTTACGGTTTCGGCGGCTGGTGCTCAACGGCTGGAGTCAGGATGCAAGATGTCTATCAGGACCGGAGCACGGGTTTAACAGACCGGGCTATGTGGGGAATTTGCCTTTATACCCCTCTCTAATGTCCTTGCCCCCTTCTAGGCGGGCTCTACCTTTCGGTACCGATTGGAGCGTTTCCAAACGGTTACCTTCGAAATCCTCCAATGCGAGGGCCTTCCTCGGTGTTGGGGGGGTGGTTTCGATATTCGTTACTTTGGTGCCATCCTGTCTGCGCAACCAATCAAGTGTTACATTGAGATGGAAATGTTGCCATTGTTCGTGCCTGGATCTGGGCTGCCTCATCAGAATGCTAAGCGCTTTGCCATTAACACCTTTGGCTTGGAGATCTTGCACCTGGCCAGAAACTGGTTTGCTGCTTGCAAAATGCTAATTAGTTGAGAGCAGACTGTCTGCTCTCACTAAACAGGCTTTTCCTTCTGTCTTCCATTTTACTTTGGCTCAGTGTCCATTTTGCGTGGCCAGCATGGCTACACTGGCCCTCCCGCACACCTCACACACTCGTCCTGTATCCCAAAAAATTTGCTTATCCGGGCCACCGTCATGTGTCCAGTGAACCACCTTGAATTGTATCAAGCTGAGCCTGGCACATGAAGACGCTCAGAGCATCTTCCCACAGACCTGCCTCTACCTCCCCTCCAAGCTCATCTTCCCATTTACTCTTTAGCCCACCTTCTGAGTTTCCTCCCACTCCATGAGTTTTTTATTGATATCTGAACCCTTCCCCTCCCCCACCCCCGTTTTAGAAGCTACCTTGTCCTGTATCCCCTGTGGCGGTAGAAACGGAAAGGTTGCAACCTGCCTTCACACTAAATCCCTTATCTGCAGATATCGAAACCCATTCCCTCCTGGCAATTTAAACTCCTCCTCCAAATCCTCTAAACATGGAAAGCTCCTGTCAATAATTAGATCCCTCAGCCTCTCAATCCTTGCTCTCTGCCACCTCCAAACCCCCCCCCCCCCCCCCCCCCCCCCCCCCCCCCCATCCATCCATCCATCCTCCCCGGGACAAACTGGTGATTAACACCAATTGGAACCCACATCGACGCTCCCTCCACTCCCATATGCTTCCGCCACTGCCCCCAGACTCTCGGGGCCGCCTCTGCCACCAGGCTTGTAGAGTACCGGGCTGGCGAATGGCAGAGGAGGCGTTACCAATGTCCCCAAACTTGTGCCCTTATGTGATGCCCCCCCAACTACCCACTTCCTGATCATGGCTATATTTGCCACCCAATAGTAATTACTAAAGTTCAGGAGCACCAGCCCACCCCCCCGTCACGGCTTCGCTCCAGCAGCACTTTCTTTACTTGCGGGGTTTTACCCGCCCAGACAGAACCAGAGATCACCCTATTCACGCTTAAAAATGGCCTTTGGTCAGAAACTAGGGAGGCACTGGAAAACAAACAGAAACCTCAGGAAGACCGTCATTTTTACGGTTTGTACCCTCCCCGTCAGTGACAACGGGAGCATGTCCCACCTCCGAAAGTCCTCCTTCATTTGTTCAAATAGCTGGGTCAAATTTAATTTATGTAACTGCTCCCATCCCCGTGTCTGAATTCCCAAATAACAGAAAATCCTTCCCACCACTTTAAACGGCAACTCCCGCAGAGAGATTGATCTGTATGACCCACATTGCTCTGGGACCTTCGCCTGCTTTAGGATCAATGATATGGAGACCTGCGACATTGTTGGGGGAAGGGCACCTCGCTCCCTAGCGTCATTAAATGCCCTCACCAGCAGCGAGCCCAGCAGCCCAGAGAACTTCTTTTAGAATTCCACAGGGTAGCCGTGCGGTCCCGACTGCATGGCCTCCAATCCCTCTACTACTTCTACAATCCCGATCGGGGCTCCCAATCCCTCCACTAACCCTTCCTCATCCCCTCCATCCCAGCTGGGGGTTCTGACACATAGAGCCCACTATAAAACTCCTTAAACACCCCATTCACTCCTGCTGGGTCCTAGACCGTTTCCCCCCCTCTGTCCTTCACTCTTCCTATCTCCCTGGCCGCCTTCCTTTTCCTTAGCTGGTGTGCTAGCATCCTACTGGCCTTCTCATCGTACTCATATACCGCCCCCTCACCTTCCTCAAGAACTGCCTCAATCCCTCCACCTTAGCTGGGAGCTCCGACTCATATAGCCGACTGTAAAACTCCTTGGACACCCCATTCACCCCGCTGGGTCAAAGACCGCGATCGCCCCTCTGTCCTTCACTCTTCCTGGCCTTTTCACCATACTTGTATACTGTCCCGCTCGCCTTCCTCAACTGCCCCACCGCCTTCCCTGTTGATATCAGACCAAACTCCATCTGCAGCTTCTGCCGCTCCTTCAATAACCCCACCTCCGGGGCTTCAGAATACCTTCTATCCACCTGGAGTATTTCCCTCACCAGCCTATCCATCTCTCCTGCTCCACCTTCTCCCTATGAGCCCATATCGAAATTAGCTCCCCCAATCACTGTCTTCAGTGCTTCACATACCGTTGCTGCCGAAACTCCCCCCCCCCCCCCCCCCCCACCGTATCATTTATCTCCAAATAATTCTGGATGGCCTTCCTCACCCACCTGCACACCCCCTCATCCGCTAACAGTGCTACATCCAATCTCCACTGCGGGCGCTGACCCCTCTCCTTGCTCACCCATGGATCCACCCAGTGAGGGGCATGATCCGACACAACAATTGCCGAATACTCGGTATCCACCACCCCCACCAGTAAAGCCCTGTTTAAAATGAAAAAATCAATCCGGGAGCACACTTTGTGCACGTGGGGAAAAAAAAAAACTCCTTTGCTCTTGGCTATTTGAACCTCCACAGGTCTACGCACCCCGCCCCCACATCTGTTCCATAAATCCCTTCAGTTCTTTCGCCACGGCTGGCACCCTCCCTGTCCTTGAGTTCGACCGATCCAACCTCGAATTAATGACCGTATTGAAGTTCCCCCCCATGATCAGCTTATTAGCTTTATGCGAGTCCAGGTCTGGGATCTTCCCTCACACCTGCTTCATAAACTCTGCGTCATCCCACTTTGGTGCGTAGATATTCATTAATACCACCAGCATCCCCTCCAGCTTCCCACTCACCATCATATACGTACCGCCCAAATCCGCCACTATATTCCCTACCTCAAATGCCACCCGTTTATTGATCGGGATCGCAACCCCCCTCTAGTTTTAGAGTCTTGCCCCGAGTGAAATACCTGCCCGACCCACCCTTCCTTAGTCTAGTCTGATCCACTGCCCTCAGGTGTGTCTCTTGTAGCATTGCCACGTCTGTCTTCAACCTCCTCAAATGCACGAACATGTGAGCCCTCTTGACTGGCCTATTCAGCCCTCTCACTCACCATGTGATCAGCTTTGTCAGGGGGACCCCCTCCCAATGCCGATCAACCATTACCCTTCTTATGCCAGCCTCCAGCTCGTGTCCCGCGTCTCCTCGGGTCTGCCCTCGGGCCTGCCCTCGGGCTGCCACTGTCCTTGACCTCCAATTAGTCTCCCAACGCCAGTCTCTCCCCTGTCAGCAGAACAATTCTGCACCCCCCCTCCCCCCACACTAAGAAAACAACAATCCCAACCCCCATATCAAACCATTCACCTGCTTGCCCCCCACGGCCCTTCCGTGAGTTTGTCCACCCAGCTAGCCTGGTAGCCCCCGGCCATGCATCCTATCCCCCTCCCCTGCTCAAAAATACAGATGCAAAATATCACAATCCCCAACAAACGCAAAGAAAATACCACCCACCATCCCCACACAATAACAAGGTTAACCCGCACACAAAACTGAGCAACTGCCCAAAACATTTGGTACAAACACACTAAATACACAGCTCAAAAAGAAAATACATTTAGCAGCACAGAATCACTTGCCCCCAAGTTCAATGTCCTCAATCACCTGCTAGTCTCCTGTCCTTGATAAAGTTCATTGCCTCATCCGGCGATCCAAATGAAGTTCTTGGCCCTCGTAAGTGACCCATAGACGAGCTGGGTACAACATGCCGAGCTTCACCCACTTCTTGAAGAGGGCCTATTTAACCTTGTTAAAGCTCACTCTTCTTTTGGCCAGTTCCGCACCCAAGTCCTAGTAAATGTGCAGCTCGTTGTCTTCCCATTTGCAGCTCCACGTCTGCCTGGCCCACTTCAAGATCTGTTCCTTATCCAGGATCCGGTGCATGCGCACCACCATCGCCCTCGGTGGTTCATTCACACGCGGCTTCCTCCAAGTGCTCTATGCGTCCTGTCGACTTCCAGGGGTTGAGCAAACACACTTTCACCAAGCAGCTTGTCAAACACGTGCCATGTATGCCCCTGCATCCGATCCTTTGATGCCCTCCGGGAGGCCAATGATCCTCAAATTCTGCCTGCGCGATTTGTTCTCCAAACCTTCCACCTTCTCCTGCAGCCTTTCCTGATGGTCCCACATCAGATCCATCTCCATTGCCATCGCAGTTAGCTGGTCCTTTAGCTCAACCACCTTCTCTTCCACCTTCTAGATTGCCAGTCCCTTGGCTTCCAACCTTTTCTCCACCCGACCAAGCCCCGTCTTAATCGGGTCCAGGTACTCATGTCTTTGCATGGCAAAACTCTCCTGGAGGAATTTCGCCAGCTGGTCTGTTGACCACTGGGTCGGCAATCCGAGCTCCTGAACCTCCGCCATGTTTTCCTGTGCTGCAGGCTCCGCACTCTTCTTTGCCCATCAATCACCCCTTTTCAGACCACTTCTGGTCCACGACTCCATAAACTGGTGGCGGGTTACTCTTCTCTGCCTCACCAGTCTTCAAATTTACCAGTCAAATCTCCATAAATCGGGGGAAAAGGCCCCAAAAGTCCACCACGAGCGGGAGCTACCAAATAAGTGACCTTTCGCTCCATGGCCGCCACTAGAAGTCGTCCTTGTACTTACTCAACCCTCTTTGTTACTTCATCAGAAACTCAAACAATTTCCCATATAAGATGTTCGATAAACTGGCTTTCTTTAATCCACATTTGTGCAAATGATTGTGTTAATTTTGTTGCAGGTTATCATTTCTGAAAGTTTCCCCACCACTGAGTGTGATTGTTACTGGCCTGTAGTTGGACTTATCCTTGTTCCTGTTTTTCAACAAGGGTGTAAACATATGAAGAATGTGGGGAGGCAGTGGCATAGTGGTATTGTTGCTTGGCTAGTGATCCAGAAACCCAGGAAAATTATCTGGGGATCAGGGTTCAAATCCCACCATGGCAGATGGTGAAACTTCAATTCAATAAAAAATCTGTAATTAAAAGTATAATTTTTGGGGCCTCACGGTAGCATGGTGGTTAGCATCAATGCTTCACAGCTCCAGGGTCCCAGGTTCGATTTACGGCTGGGTCACTGTCTGTGTGGAGTCTGCACGTCCTCCCTGTGTGTGCGTGGGTTTCCTCCGGGTGCTCCGGTTTCCTCCCACAGTCCAAAGATGTGCGGGTTAGGTGGATTGGCCATGCTAAATTGCCCGTAGTGTAAGGTTAATGGGGGATTGTTGGGTTACGGGTATACGGGTTACGTGGGTTTAAGTAGGGTGATCATTGCTCGGCACAACATCGAGGGCCGAAGGGCCTGTTCTGTGCTGTATTCTATATGCAATTTTTCAATCCTCTGGCACGATTCCTTTTTCTGAAGAACATTAGAAGATTATGGTCACTATCTCTGCAATTTCCACTCTCTTCTCTCAGTAACTTCAAATGCATTTGATGTAGTAATGGCCTGTTTTTGAAGAGGAGATGAATTCAGGTACAGTCAAAATACATCCCCACAATGGGGAAAGGTCAGACAACAAAGCCAGAATTTGCTGGATGATGAGAGGTAGTGAGATTAAATAGATATGACTGATGTCGGGTGGATATTACAATTCAGAATCGCACGGAATGGAAAAGCTTCAAAATGGAAGTGAAAAAAGAAATGAGAGAAAACAGAGCATGTGAAGAGATTGGCAACTAACATAAAAGGGAATCTAGAAATCCTCTTTAGAAATACAAATACTAAAGTGTGGTAAACAATCCTTTCAAAGTGTAGTGGAGGCAAATCCTGTGCCATCATTCATGAGGTAATCACATAGTTTGGGAATTGGGTGGGGTCTGTGGTGAGGGGTGATGTGGGTTTCAAAGGAAAAAATAAATTTCTGGCTAAATGCCCCCCCCCCCCCCCCCCCCCCCCCCCCCCCGGTACCTTATGCAACATGTAATCCTGGAACATTAAGTTTTGACTGGTTCATTTTAGGTTGCACAGTTGTATGAGGAGCTGAAGGAACGTGTCCAATGTTTCAACATGTATATTGATCGCCTGCATGGATGCACAGATGAAGAGTATGTACACAAGCAGAGATTCATTCTTCAGGTACTGTTTTATTTTGACAATGCTTCAATGTTAATATTTTTTTCAGTTTAATACATTACCCAAGTCTTGACCACAGTTTACATCGCAACATGTACAGCCTGATATGTTGTGACGTCTATTATACAACATGCATATCCCCTGGCGGTTTTCGCTTTTGTGCATCACTGGTCTTGTAAACAATAGGCAGAGAACTCTGCCTCTTGAGTCCAAATGCAAAGTTCCTGTGTAGACTAGGTTCTGGCACAACAGGAGTAGAGAATGGTCAAGTAACTTCAATCACTTTATGTTCTAATGCATTTATGTGGTCTTTTGGTATGCAATATTTCTATATATGCTTCCCCAAGTGAACTGTGCATGATTTAAAAGGATAGAATGAATTGCATTTTGTACTGTCTTTATATTGCAAAGTTATTTTCCAACAGGTTGTTCTTGCTGGAGCTTTTTACCCCAATTATTTTACATTTGGTCCAGTCTCTCAAGAAATTGCTGCGAAAGAGCTGGCTAGAAAAGATTATAGAACTACAGTAGTGGTAAGTTGATTTTGAAAAAAATGCTTGTACTTCATTTTATAATAACTCTGGTATATTTTCTGGAGAGTCCTGATAAAGTTGTATTAGCAAACTTTTAAATATAAATTCTGTAGTTTGTTCTAAATATCTATGTGGAGGATACTCGAGTATCCATATGGTGGAGGTAAGAATTAACAAGTGGAAGAAGACACTGGTGGGAGTAATCTATAGGCTTCCTTAAAGTAGCTTTACAGTAGAATGGAGAACAAATCATGAGATAATGAGGGCATGTAAAAAAGGCAGTACATTAATCATGGGTGACTTTAATCTTCACGTTGATTAGGAAAATCAAATTGGCAGAGGTAGCATGAGGAAGAATTATGTTGTGGATCTAACCAGGAATCAGGATAGTTTGGATCTGGTAACGTGTAATGAGGTGGGTTAAATAAACAATCGGAGTAAAAGATCCCCTTGGAAGCAGTGACCAGAACATGGGAGAATTTAGCATTTAATTTGAGTGTGGGAAACTTGGGTTATAAACAACTGCACTAAACTTAAATAAGGGGAATTACAAAGGTATGTGGGTAGTGTTGGCTGAAGTGGACTGGACAAGGAGTTAGTAGAAAAGACCGTTGATCAGCAATGGTAGACGGTTATGAAAATAGTTCATGACTCACAGCAAAAAATATATCTCCCAGTGAGGAAGGAGGATTCTAGGAGATAAAACGACCATTGTTAACCAAAGAAGTTAAGGGTAGTATTAAACTGGAATAAAAAACATAGTATGGCAAATATTTGTGGTAAACCAGAGGAGAGGGAAAGTTTTAAAATCCAACAAGTGTTGAAGATTATCATATCAGATCAGTCATGATTTCATTGAATGGCAGAGCAGACCCCATGGACCGAATGGTGCACTTCTGCTCCTATGTCTTATGGTCTTATCTATTCAATTTTTAAAATACACCTTTTCTACCATTTATTTTATTTGTAATGCCTAACCTCATAGATTCAAGAAATATCCTGAACTGTTTGCAGTAGAATGCAAAATGTCTATGTGCACTCACTTGATTGCAAAACTCATTTTGAAATAACTAAAAATCATTACTTCCACTAGAAGTTAAAATTTTAAATAACTTTATGCTCAACTATAAACATTGGATTTGAGGTTGCAGGGCCTAAAATCATAATTATCGATTTTGTTCTAATTGTGGTGTGTTGTCATGAAACAATGCAATTCCACTTTTTAAATTTCAGAATGATTTGCGCAGTATTGTGAAAGCACTTGACTATTGGCAAGAATGTTTTATGGACCAGTAATTCTGATAATATAGTTGTATCCTTTGTACTAATGAATTTGAACAGCCATTTTTCTGTTTCTTATCATAATTATATACATATATTGTGTGTTGCAAGAAAGGTAGACAACTATAACCCAGGTGGGTTTATCGGAACTGGCATATTTCACAATGGTGCATTTCTTTTCTCTGTGATCACCACAATAGAAGTGGGATTAAAAGACCCTAGTTAACAACTATTTACTTTCTCTATTTAGAAATTGAAATTGTATTAAAAGAGAAAGACCGGGTTGGAAGGGATGGTGATTTTTATGAATGGTTGCAAATGCGTGCTATGCTAGTAAGACCTGCATATTTGAAAATCTAGTTTCAACAACTTTGATTCTGATTTCTTTTTTTTTGTAAATATAATTTTTATTGGAATTTTTTACAGAAAATATATAACATAACGACAAACAATGAAATGCAACAAAATAACCCATAATAACCGTACCACCCCCAGACTGTATCGACGCATGTATCACATCCCCCCCACCCCAATGAACAACAAAAGAACTTCAAAATAAATTTAAATTAAATGAACAAACATAGTCATCGTCCGCCTCCCCCCCCCCCCCCCCACCTTTCTCTCTCCCCCCCCCCCCCCCCCCCCTCCCCCCCAGGTTGCTGCTGCTACTGTCCCCGTACCCTATCGTTGAGCCAGAAAGTCGAGAAAAGGTTGCCACCGCCTAAAGAACCCTTGTACCGACCCTCTCAGGGCGAATTTGACCTTCCCTAGCTTAATGAAATCCGCCATGTCATTGATCCAGGTCTCCACGCTTGGGGGCCTCACATCCTTCCATTGTAGCAAGTTCCTTCGCCGGGCTACTAGGGATGCAAAGGCCAGCACACCGGCCTCTTTCGCCTCCTGCACTCCCGGCTCCACCCCAACCCCAAAAATCGCGAGTCCCCATCCTGGCTTGACCCTGGATCCCACCACCCTCGACACTGTCCTCGCCACCCCCTTCCAGAACTCCTCCAGCGCCGGGCATGCCCAGAACATATGGGCATGGTTCGCTGGACTCCCCGAGCACCTGACACACCTGTCTTCACCCCCAAAGAACCTACTCATCCTTGTCCCAGTCATGTGGGCCCGGTGCAGCACCTTGAATTGGATGAGGCTAAGCCGCGCACACGAGGAGGAAGAATTAACCCTCTCCAGGGCATCAGCCCATGTCCCGTCATCGATCTGTTCCCCCAGTTCCCCCTCCCACTTAGCTATCAGCTCCTCTACTGACGCCTCCTCCGCCTCCTGCATAACCTTGTAGATATCAGATATCTTCCCCTCTCCGACCCAGACCCCCGAAAGCACTCTGTCGCTCACCCCCCTCGCGGGAAGCGAAGGGAATCCCTCCACCTGCCGCCTAGCAAATGCCTTTACCTGCAAATACCTGAACATGTTCCCCGGGGGGAGCCCAAATTTCTCCTCCAACTCCCCCAGGCTCGCAAACCTCCCATCAATAAACAGGTCCCTCAGCTGTCTGATGCCCGCTCTGTACCAACCCTGAAATCCCCCATCAATGTTCCCGGGGACGAACCTATGGTTCCCCCTTATCGGAGCCTCCATCGAGCCCCCCACTTCTCCCCTATGTCGCCTCAACTGCCCCCAAATCTTGAGGGTAGCCGCCACCACCGGACTCGTGGTATACCTCGTAGGAGGGAGCGGCCACGGCGCCGTTACCAGGGCCCCCAGGCTTGTATCTCCACAGGACGCCCTCTCCATCCGTTTCCATGCTGCCCCCTCCCCCTCCATTACCCACTTGCGCACCATCGACACATTGGCCGCCCAATAATACCCCGAGAGATTGGGTAACGCCAGCCCCCCCCATCTCTACCCCGCTCCAAGAAGACCCTCTTCACCCTCGGGGTCCCATGCGCCCAAACAAAGCTCATGATGCTGCTCGTAACCCTTCTAAAAAAGGCCCGAGGGATAAAGATGGGCAAACACTGAAAAAGGAACAAGAACTTCGGGAGAACCGTCATTTTGACGGACTGCACTCTACCCGCCAACGATAGCGGCACCATGTCCCACCTTTTAAATTCCTCTTCCATCTGCTCCACCAGCCTGGTAAAATTAAGCTTATGGACAGTCCCCCAACTCTTGGCCACCTGCACCCCCAGGTATCTGAAACTCTTCACTGCCCTCTTAAATGGGAGTCTCCCAATTCCCTCCTCCTGATCACCCGGGTGTACTACAAATACCTCACTCTTGCCTAAATTTAACTTATAGCCCGAGAAGCCCCCAAATTCCGCTAACAGCTCCATCACCCCCGGCATTCCCCCTTCTGGATCCGCCACATACAACAGCAGGTCGTCCGCATACAGCGATACACGATGTTCCTTCCCACCCCGCACCAGACCCCTCCATCTCCCTGACTCCCTCAACGCCATAGCCAAAGGTTCAATCGCCAGTGCAAAGAGCAAGGGGGACAGGGGGCACCCCTGCCTGGTCCCACGGTAGAGCCTAAAGTACTCCGATCTCCTTCCATTTGTAACTACGCTTGCCATCGGAGCCGCGTAGAGCAGCCTCACCCATTTGATGAATCCCTCCCCGAATCCGAACCGCTCCAGCACCTCCCACAGGTACCCCAACTCAACTCTATCAAACGCTTTCTCTGCATCCAGCGCCACCACTATCTCCGCCTCCCCCTCCACTGCCGGCATCATAATAACATTTAGCAGTCTCCGCACATTCGTGTTGAGCTGCCGTCCCTTGACAAATCCTGTCTGATCCTCATGTATCACCCCTGGCACACAGTCCTCTATCCTGGTGGCCAGGATCTTCGCCAGCAACTTAGCGTCAACATTGAGGAGCGAGATAGGCCTGTATGATCCACACTGCAAGGGGTCCTTATCCCGCTTTAGGATCAGAGAGATCAGTGCCCGCGACATCGTCGGGGGCAAAGCCCCTCCCTCCCATGCCTCATTGAAAGCTCGCACCAACAGGGGGCCCACCAGATCCGCATACTTTTTATAAAATTCCACCGGGAACCTGTCCGGCCCCGGCGCCTTACCTGACTGCATTTGTCCAATCCCCCTGACTAGCTCCTCCAACTCTATCGGCGCCCCAAGCTCCTCTACCAGCTCCTCTTGAACCCTTGGGAACCATAGCCTGTTCATGAAGCTCTCCATCCCCCCTCTCCCCATCGGAGGTTCTGACCGGTACAGTTCCTCGTAGAAGTCCCTAAAGACCCCATTTACTTCTGTCCCCTTCTGCACTACATTCCCACCCCTATCCGTCACTCCACCAATTTCCCTAGCCGCATCTCGCCTGCGAAGCTGATGCGCCAACATCCTGCTCGCCTTCTCCCCATACTCGTATACCGTGCCCTGCGACCTCCTCCACTGTGTCTCCGCCTTTCTGGTGGTCAACAAGTCAAATTTGGCCTGCAAACTGCGCCGTTCCCCCAGCAACCCCTCCTCCGGTGCCTCCGCGTATCTCCTGTCCACATCCAGGAGCTCTCCCACCAGTCTCTCCCTCTCCTTCCTCTCCCTCCTTTCCCTATGGGCCCGGATGGAGATCAGCTCTCCCCGGATCACTGCTTTCAGAGCCTCCCAGACCATCCCCACCCGGACCTCCCCCGTATCATTGGTATCAAGATACCCCTCAATACTTCCCGGACCCTCCTACACACCTCCTCATCAGCCAGCAGCCCCACATCCAGGCGCCAGAGCGGGCGCTGGTCCCGCGCCTCCCCCATCTCCAGATCAACCCAGTGCGGAGCATGGTCTGAGATCGCTATGGCCGAATACTCTGCATCCTGCACCTTCGGGATCAATCCCCTGCTCAGGATGAAAAAATCTATTCGGGAATAGACCCTATGGACATGGGAGAAAAAGGAATACTCCCGCGCTCTCGGCCTCCCAAACCTCCAGGGATCCACCCCTCCCATCTAGTCCATAAACCCCCTCAGCACTCTGGCCGCCGCCGGTCTCCTACCCGTCCTTGAACTGGACCGGTCCAGTGGGGGATCCAGCACTGTGTTGAAGTCTCCCCCCATGATCAGGCCCCCTGCCTCCAGGTCCGGAATGCGGCCCAACAAGCGCCTCATGAAGCCGGCATCATCCCAATACATTAACCAGCACCACCTTCTCTCCCTGCAGCCTACCCTTCACCATAATATATCTGCCCTCCTTGTCCGACACCACCTCAGCCGCCTCGAACGCCACCCTCTTCCCCACCAGGATCGCCACCCCCCGGTTCTTCGCGTCCAATCCTGAGTGAAAAACCTGCCCCACCCACCCCTTCCTCAGACGAACCTGGTCCGCCACCTTCAAGTGGGTCTCCTGGAGCATTCAGGCCTTCAGCCCCTTCAGATGAGAAAATACCCTGGTTCTCTTAACCGGCCCATTCAGCCCCCTCACGTTCCAGGTAATCAGCCGAATCAGAGAGCAACCTGCCCCTCTTCCCCCGCCGGCTAGCCATAGCTTATCGACTGCTCGCCCCAGGCCAGCTCGCCCCGCCTGACCCGTTCCCCATGGCGATAACACCTCTCCTCTACCCCCCCGGCCCACGCCAGCTCCTTCCTGGCCATTCCAGCAGCAACCCGGTATCCCCCCCCACCCCCCCAGGCTAGGACCCCACCTAGCTGCGACGCACCCTCCATGGTACTTCCGTGAGTCAGCTGACTTCTGCTGACCCGGCAGCTCCTGCCAAAACCCATCTCCTCCCGGCATGGGGTCATCCCCCTCTTGCCACACCTCCTTGGCACCGCTTCAGCGCGGGAAAGAAAACCAGTAGAGGCCACGCCCCCACCTCCAGCTCCGCCCTCCCTGCCCCGCAGCACGGACAACCAGAGGAAAGCCCGCGCTTTCACACTGCCACACCCCACCCTTCCGACGCAGCTCCTCAAAATCCAGTTTCACCCCAACCCCCGGCCCCGTACAGAAGAGAACATATAAAGCCCATACCCAACAGACAAACCCACCCGGAAACAGAGCAAAAAGAAAAGCAGCATAAAAAAACACGTGTCAATATTGAAGAACAGCAACAGCGAAAACAGCAACGGCATAGTGTGTCCCCAAATCCTAGTTCGAGTCCCGTTTCTCCGCCTGTACAAAGGCCCATGCCTCCTCCGGGGACTCGAAGTAGTGGTGCCGGTCCTTATATGTCACCCACAGACGCGCAGGCTGCAGCATTCCAAATCTGACCTGCTTGGCATGCAGCACCGCCTTCGTCCGGTTGAACCCGGCCCTCCGCTTTGCCACCTCCGCACTCCAGTCCTGGTAGATTCGTACTACCGAATTCTCCCACTTGCTGCTCCTCTCTTTCTTGGCCCAGCGCAGCACACACTCCCGGTCACTAAATCGATGGAACCGCACCAGCACCGCCCGCTGGGGTTAATTTGCCTTAGGCCTCCTGGCCAGCACTCTGTGAGCTCCCTCAAGCTCCAGGGGCAAATGGAAGGACCCCGCTCCCATCAATGAGCTCAACATCATGGTCAGGTACCACGGGAGATCCGACCCCTCCAGCCCCTCCGCCAGGCCCAGGATCCTCAAATTCTTTCGCCTCGTGCGAACGTCCAGCTCCTCCAAGCGGTCTTGCCACTTTTTGTGAAGTGCCTCGTGCAACTCCACTTTCCCCACGAGGACCACGGCCTCCTCCTCCCGCTCAGCGGCCTGCTGCTGCAACTCCCGGATAGACACCTCCTGGGCCGCCTGAGCTCCAAGCAGCTTGTTGGTAGTCGCATTCAGTGAGTCCAGCAACTCAGCCTTCAGCTCCACAAAACAGCGCAGAAGAGCAACTTGCTGCTGCTGTGCCCACTTCCACCAGTCCTCAGGTGTTCCGCCGGCCGCCATTTTGTTCTTCTTCCCCCGCTTTTCTTGTGGAGCTGCTGCAGCCTTTTCCTTTGCCCCACCCCGGGTGAGCACCATAAATTATGGGGAATGCTCCTCTAGACACCTTCCCCCACCGGGATTCGTCGAGACAGCGCCGTTTGGGGCCCTCAAATCGCCCCAAAAGTCCTTAAGTAGCGGGAGCTGCGGTGCTTAGCCGCACCTGCAAAGCCGGTTTTCTGACCGCTCCACTCCTAGTCCAGGCCATCCACCGGTGGAGAATCTGAGAAGGAGTGTTCCCACACGGGGAAAATTCCAAACAGCACCACTACGAGCCCTTAAAAGAGCACCAAAGTCCGAAAATAGTGGGAGCCACTGAACGTGCGGCTTAGCTCCGCATCACGGCTACCGGAAGTCCGTCTCCGCTTCTTCAATGGCCTTGGTGAGATCTTTTCACAGTTCTTCCCTCTGCTGCTAGAATTCAGCTTTCATAAAGGCCCTCAGGTCAGCTTGAGACCTATAAGCTGGCCCTTCCCCCGCTAGCATGCTTGCAGAGGCTTTTGTTTGTTGCTGTTCAGACAAATCTTGCACTGTTTCTGAGGGTCTGATAACCAAGAAACATCCTATTCCTGGGGGAAAATACTTTTGAACATTCACCCACGCCTTTTCATCGAAATTCCAACCCGTGCTGCCCAAAAAAGAGCTCTTTTCTGCAACCTTAGGCAGGAGCTGCCTCTGTGTGCTCACTCACTTCATGATGCACACCGGAAGCCTTGATTCTGATTTCTAATAACCATAATTTGAATTTGCCTGATGATACTAAACAGACACCTGCATATTTACCACTCTGGTGTTGATTAAATGCAAGTCCCACTCATTGAATTTCATAGATCCATAAAATCCTGAGCGTGCAGAAGGAGGCCATTCGACCCATTGAGTCTACATCAACCCTCTGAAAGAGCACCCCACATAGGCCCACTTACTTCCCTATCCTAACCTGCAAATTGTTAACCTGTAGGAGTAAACCGGAGCACCTAGGGGAAACTCGCAGACACGGGAAGAACCTGCAAACCGTACATAATCACTCAAGGCCAGAATTGAACCAGGTTTCCTGACACCGCAAGGCAGAAAGCTGGCTGACAAAATGAGTGATATGTTTCAGGATGACTTAGAGGCCAAGTGAAGACGCATACTCATTCTTTGATATGGCACTGCAGGTCCACATGGGGGATGTTTGAGAAGCATCCTGCAGCCATAGTGGGGGAGGAGTCCTGATCCCCTTTTCTGTCGCCTTCTCCTGGAGCAGCTGGTGGTGTTGTGCCTTTCCTCCCAGTCCTCTTGCAGGCCGAGGAACCCTGCAGGATGCCAATGACCAAGCACTCCCCTTTTCCAGATGTCTTGTGTAAGCTGTCCAATAAAGTAGCACACCAGTTATTCTTTCTAGAGAATTTCCAGAATGTGTTGATCGTGCCCTAGAAAGTTAACTGACGCGTTTCAGAAGTCTCATTCAAATTTCCAATAATAATGAACAGTAAAAGATGATGTACCATTAAGTGGCGCTCAAGTCTCTGCAATAACTTGTTATTCCCAAATATATAGTCATTGTTAGGAGAGAATGTCAATCAAGCGCTATTCGCCTTAATATTATGTAGCTGTGTTAATGAATGCCAGCAGGCAATTTAAGTGGCAACAAGCCTTCTAACAATCCTCTTGGGGACATTCCTTGTGTAAGCTTCAACTTGATTGCTAACTTGGTATCTTGCACTAAACTGGTATTTCAGGTGACGATCGCATCTTCATTAACTTGGAGACCCTTTAGCACCTAAGGCATCATGGGAAATTGTCCCCAAAATTTGAACTCTGTTTCCATATCTGGCACACTTCTCTAATGCCTAATATTCAGGACAAAATAAGTAAAATTGTTTATCATCTGATGGATTGTTTCAGTCTTGAATGTTCTTTCTTTCACTCTTGAGGTTTCTCGTTTCAGTCTTGCGATTTCTCGTTTGTATCTTAAAATCTTGTCCTTGGAACATAAAATTCCCAAAGCATTTGAACACACACACAAGGCAATATTAGAGAAGATGGCCAAATGCTTAATCAAAGAAGTAACTTTTAAGGAATGTCTTAAATGAGGAAGATGCATTGGAGAGGTGATGAGGTTTAGGGATAGAATTTCAGAATTTAGGACTCCAGTTGTTAAAACCGTTTCCACCAGTGGTGCAGCAATTAAAATCAGGAGTACTGTCGGCACAGATATCGGAGGGTTGTGAGATGGGGAGAGGGTAAGGCCAGGTCATGAGGGGATTTGAAAACGAGCGTGAGAATTTTAAAATGGAGGTCTTGCTTGCCCTGACATTACCCCATACATTCTATATATATATATATATATATGTTTTTTTTTAATACACTTATTCACTTCTTTAAAAAAATTGTGTTTGTCCTCCACCATATGGTCTGATTCATTCTTTTTCCGGGTTTAAAACTGCAGAATTCTTCACTTCTGTCTTTCCTTTCCCTTACAATTTTTGGACTTTTCAAAGCCAAGTTTGAACGCGTTGAAATTTCTTGATTGACCACTTTTTTTCCTGTTTACTATAATAGTGTGCTGTTCAATGGTAATTCCCACGCCTGCTGGATAAGGCAGATTAGGTTTGTTCGCTAGTTTTGAGAGTTAATTCATTTCAACTAGGGCCGTGATTGGCTGTGCAATTGACTACCGCTCCTATGTTTGAGAGTGGGAAACTGTCTGGGCTGCCTATTTTTTATCGCCAGCTTGCAATTCCTGGTGCAATGAAATACATCAAAACATTTCATATCTAATTTATTTAAAGGGAAATTAGTAAATGTTTAAAGGTGTTTGCCTTTCTTAAGAATTGAACATTCACATGCATTCTGCATTCAGCACCACAGCAACTATCCTGTCAGTTCTGTTTGTGGAACTAAATCCTGATGTCCTTGTGCTGTAGGTGAGGAATGTCTCACCTTATGGATTCCTGTACTACCAACAGCTGCAGTCCCTGTTCAGGCAATGTGGTCAAGTTGGAGCTATTTCATTTGATGGTTCAAAGTAAGTTTCATTTGGCCTGCCAATAACTTTGTTAGTATGTTTTATATAAACTTGATCTCAATAACTTATGAATAGTTTCTAAGTTTCATTGGCATAATTGCAATGTTTAGATTGTTTCCTTGTCTACCCAAAACCTTTTGCACTTGTAAGGAAATTTATATTGCATCAAGAAAATAAAAAGTTCAAATTACAAAAGGACTGTAGATAAACGATAAATGGAGAAGTGCTGTTGAGATGCAAGGTAAAATTTACAATTTCACTATTAATTTCATTAAGATTTTAATATTGCATTGAAATATACAACTTCAAGATTATTATGACCGTTGATACTTCATGTATTGGTGCTGTGGCAATGGAGGATTTCCTCTCCCATTTAATTTCATCTGCCATGAATTTATTCCCAGATTAAATCAGCAGCAACATTTGTTTTCCTCCTTCAGAGTATTGAGTTAAGGAAAGAATTCAGCTGTTTAAGATTCTGAATGGAGTCTTAATGATGGGATTGCTATTCAGATTGTTGAGTCTAATTTCAATATACCTGGCTACTCCTGCGTTGATGTCAACAAATATTTTCTGGTTCCATAACCAGAATTGTCCTGATGCCGAGAAATGCTGGAATTAGTGTTGTTAACTCGGCAGCAGGAATGCCCTGGCAGTGAACTATCCTAGAAATATGCCACCATCAAGACAAATTGCACTGAATCCCTTTGAGGGTAAAACATTCCAACCAGCAATATGGAGCTGTCTTAGCACAGGAGTTCAACACAACAAAGTCTTTGGTCACTTCCTGAGCTCGATGCCGGGGCCTCCTTTGAACTGGGCACTTCAGCCTTCACACCTGTAGAGTTATTAAAAATATAATGCAAAACAATGAGAAAATGCCTTTTTAAGGATAGGACTAGTATCCTCAAATTGATTGGGAAAATAGCTCTAAAGAAAACAGATTTTCTGAGGAGATATTTGTTCTGATAACTTGGTATCTTCAAAATGTGATCAAGCAATCTGAAATGTATTGGAATCTTAAACAGCTGAGTGTAAAGTTCAGTTCTTTTGCTTTAAGATCCAATTTATCAAAACTATCAGACAGCTGAAGGAAGTTTTCATGTAATTTGTACAGTTCCCTCAGATCATAGTGGCATATCAAAAGACCTAAAATGGTATATATTCTGGTAGCCTTTAAATGTTTTTATGGTACCTCTGATTCTTTTTGTTGCTGAAGGAAGTTTTTCTTTATGAAGGCAAGGTGAGAATGATTTTACACTCTGGATTCCCTCTAGAATTTGTCTAATTTGTATTTTGAACCACATGTACTAAAAAAGATTCATTAGAGTTGATGCAAATGATCAGTATATATTTGTTTACAAGTGATGAAAGCTTATTTTATGATTTTCAGTGTCATTGAGAAGAATATAGTGGTCAGGAATCCATAGTGTAAGATTTGACTGACAGATCAATCTAGTCTAGTTGCAAGAATCTGTGTTTAGATGCAGAGTGACAGATGAACCTTGGTCGCACAATTTATGAAATGTATTAAAATTAATCATAAAGCAGCATTTAATATCGGTGCAACTGCAGTTGACTTTAAACAAAACACATATAATGAGAATATATAATATGTGACAGAAAATTATTGGCTCTGGCATTTTAATGTATATATCTTTTTTACTTGGGCTGGTGGCAGTGGACAAGCTATTTGAGCAAGGTCCATGTTGGGAGAATGATCTCATAACTGATTTGAATTGTTATAACTTTTCAAACAAAGGCCAAAGAAATTAAATGATTTTTGGAAATTATAATTTGTCAGTTTCAAATCCTATTCTGGCATTTGACCAACCATTGTTTTGATTAATAATAGGGGTTTTATTGAATTTGTGCAAAATCCAATAAAAAGAGCAGAGATCCATCCTGCAGTATATATGGCACTGAAAATGGCCCAGCAACGCATTCCCTTACAGTTAAAAGTTCATCCTGTGGAGGAGATTGAAGCATTGATTCAAGGACAACCTAGTACAAGCTTACAACGCCCAAGGTAATGTCTTATTTCGGTAATAGTGTACTTTTTAAAGTTTTGCAAATTGAAATATTGGGGAATTAATACAATTTGGATTTGAAATTCAAATGTTTTGCTTGATCAGAAGATGCGATTCTACACAGGTACTCGCCTGTTATGATATTGCAACAATCCCTTGTTACATCAAGGTATAGAACTGGGTTAAAAATTGTGGAGTGCTTTCTACTGTATAATTAATGATGTGCAGAGGCCGAACAGCCTCTTGCACTGTAGGAATTCAATGGTTCTAATTGTGTTAAAATGATTGATGGGGAAATGAGGTCGCAGTACCACAGAAAGCAGGGCAGACTCTTTAGCGTGCCAATTCACCTACCCTGCAAATCTTTGGGTTTTGGGGGGGAAACTCAGGGAGAATGTGCAAACTCCACACGGACAGTGACCCAGAGCCGGGACCGAACCTGGGACCTCGGCGCTGTGAGGCAGCAATGCTAACCACAGTGCCACCGTGCTTCCCCCATTTGGAAGATTTTTGATTGTTTTCTGCAATAAAGGGATGATCTTGTAGTCAGAAGACCAATTGTGTCTGAAAGTTCTCTTGACTACATGAGCCTACTAATTTGGTATACCTTGCATGCATATAGTGTCATTTTTGTTCTTGGGATGTGAGAATCCACTGGCAAGAGTGATATTGCTCATCTTTATTTGCATTTGAGAAGGTAGGTGATGGTGGACTGTCTTCAAGTGCTGGTAGTGGTTTTCAACACAGAATGGCTTACTAAAATCCTTCAGAATGCAGTTAAGAATAAATTATTTTGGCACTCGAGTTACACTCCGGCCAGACGAGTAAGGAAGCAAGTTTCCTTCTCGAAAAGACATTAGTGAACCAGATGGGGTTTTATGATTTTATGACAATCCAAGTTTCATGATTACTTTTTGGTATAAAAGGAATATCGTCCAAATTGGAAGAACAATGGCTTCAGACTGTATAAGTGACAATCTTAGCATATTTCGGCATCATCTTTATCATTGTTTTGGGAATGTGGGTACCAAGAGAGCTGAAATATTTATTGTCATCTCCTTCAAGCATTACGAGCCAATCACAATGTAACCAATTATCTCATTGGTGCAGATTTTGTGTAGGCTATCAAAATTGGACTGTTCAGCTGATGCCTGAGGAAAAGTCCAGAGGTCCTTTGGAATTGTCTTGTAATCCTGTTCCACTTTTTTTCACCATGAATGTCACAGAGGTAAGAAAACAAATGTGAACTTGAGAGGAATACTTGAGGCAAAGATCATTTCTTTTGCTGAGGGACAAAAATTAAAGGATAAATATTTTAAGTAGATGAAGATGCAAAGCTGTGGGGAGAGTTTGAGGCAGTAAGATTAATTTTGGATTGCTCTGGCAGTGAGCTGGCATAGACACAATGGGCTGAATTGCCTTCTGTGCTGTAAACATGCATGGTTCCAGCTTCAAAATTGTAGTATGATTGGAGTCCAGTTATATACAGGATAAATACACTATTTTATATTTCCATCAATGCAGAAATCTTGCTAATGCAATTATTGGAATGCTATTTGAAAAATTAATATTGACTACCATTTTGCCAACCATGCAAAGTGAAAATCCTGATGCAACTTGGAATTGTTAGGTTTGAATATAATGCATTCATCATCTGGTAATTATAATTGTAACTGCAGTGCTTGACTTGATGATAGTTGTCTAATAATGCTATTTATTAACATTAATGAATTGTTTACCTTTTTCACTTCAGGTTGTTGAAGTTGGACATTTTTGGGGTTACAGAACAGATGGAAAAAGCTTGCACACACTAAGCAAATTGATGACTGAAATTAATCAGCTGAACTTGACAACACTGACAGTGGAGCCATGTCCTGATTTTTGTCTTGCACCATTCACAGATTGCAGTGAAACCCATTATTACAGAGCTAAAGTCTTACAAGTTTCTGGTGATTCTGCTGAAGTAATAGTTTAACTTTTTACATCAATTTGTCTTTCTCCCTTGCTCATGCAACGTTGATTAAAAGCATCAGTTTTGTGGATATTAAGTTGGTTTAGGTGCTGGCATACCCGTTGCCTGGATGAGTGCAGCTGCAACAACACTCAAGAAGCTTGACACCATCCAGGACAAAGCAGCACTCTTTTAAAAAAAATTTAGAGTACTCAATTATTTTTTTTCCAATTAAGGGGCAATATAGTGTGGCCAATCTACCTAACCTGCACATCTTTGGGTTGTGGGGGTGAAACCCACGCAGACACGGGGAGAATGTGCAAACTCTACACAGAGAGAGAGAGACCCGGGGGCGGATCAAACCTGGGTCCTCAGTGCAGTTGGCATCAGTGCTAACCACTGTGCTGCCCTTAAAGCAGCACTCTTGATTGACACCGCATCCACAAACACACACTCCCTCTACCACTGACACACAGTAGCAGCGGTGTGCCATCTACAAGATATACTGCAAGCTCTCATCAAAGCTCCTTCGATAGCGCTTTACAAAGCAACAACCAATGCAATCTAAGTGCAGCAGAGATATGGGGACACCACCTGGAGGTTCCCTTCCATGACACCTAACATCCTGACTTCAAAACATATCACTGTTCCTTATATTGCCATTCCTTAGCTGTCACTGTGTCAAAATCCTGGAAATTCCTCCCAATTACACTGGATGTACCTACCCCACGGAGACTGCAGCGGTTCAAGAAGGCAGCTCACCACCATCACCTTCTCAAGGGCAACTAGGGCTGGGCAATAAATGCTGGCTTAGCCAAAGGAGCGAAAAGCCCATGAATTAATGAAAAAAGCTTTCAATCCAGAAGACTAGGTTCTGAACATAAGGCCATAAGACATAGGAGCAGAATTAGGCCCATCGAGTCTGCTCCGCCATTCAATCATGGCTGATAGTTTTCTCATCCCCATTCTCCTGCCGTCTCTCCATAACCCCTTATTAACCAAGAAACTATCTATCTCTGACATAAAGACACTCAGTGGTTTGGCCTCCACAGCCTTCTGCGGTGAAGAGTTCCATAGTCTCACCACCCTCTGGCTGAAGAAATTCCTCCTCATCTCTGTTTTAAAGGATCGTCCCTTTAGTCTGAGATTGTGCCCTCTGGTGACACAATCTAGGTTGACACTGCATAGCAACATGGAAGAAATGCTGAATAGTTGGAGGTGCCATCTTCAGGTTGAAATGTTAAACAGAGGCTCCCATCTACCTGCTCAGATGAATGGAAAAGAAAATCTCATGGTGTGATTTGAAGAAAAACTGAAAGTGCTGGTGTCATAATCAACATTACTTCCTGAACCCAAGCCATCAGAAAAAAACTAACCAAGACACCAGGGATATAGTGGCCATGGACTTTTTTTTACATCCACCTAGAGGGCGACAGGGGCTTGGCTTAACCTCTCATCCAAAAGATAGCATCTCTCTGCTTATTACATTGAGAACGTCTGGATTTTTGTTGTGTTTCTCGGGTGGAGTTTATTTTGTATTCTGGATGCATAGTTTATGTATCTAGATTGAAGCTGGGATTGTTCCCCTTAGATAAGGCAAGGTTGAGGGGAGGTCTGACAGAGGTGCTCAAAATCGTAAAGGGTCTGGCCAGATTAGATAGAGAGAAACTGTTCTTATTGATGGAAGAGTTGAGAGCGAAACCACACCAATTTAAGGAAAAAGCAAAATACTGAAAATGCTGGAAATCTGAAATAAAAACAGAATATGCCGGAGAAACTCAGGCCTGGCAGCATTTGTGGAGAACGCAAAGCAATTAGCACCTGTGGAAAGAGCAACATGGCTAACATTTGGAGTCCAATATTGACTCTAAACTTTAACTCTGTTTCTTCCGATGCTGCCAGGTCTGCATTTTCTGTTTTCACAACCATTTAAGATGATTGCCAAAAGTACCAGAAGCAAAAGTACCAGAAGCAACATGAGAAAAGGTTTCTTCCTGCAGTGAGTGATTAGGATCTCAATGCTCTGCCCGTGTGTGTGCGTATGGGAGGTATATTGAGTTGTGGACCGGGATTCTCTGTTTAGGAGACTATCTTCTCTCGCCAGAGCTAAATTGCACCTGATTTGCGCTCACGCGAGTCACAAACCGTAGCGCCACACATTTATGCATGGTGAGGATTGCGGCTATCGGGCTGCCATTTTGAGGGGGTGGCCTGTTGTTAGGACCGATGGTAGTCCAGAGAGAGGCAGTGAGTGAAATAAATCTCTGCTGTAAAACTCACCTGTGCAATACACCTGGCTCAGGCAGAGAAAGCAGCACTTGTTAATTCCTGGAAAGAGAAAACCAGTCAGCTGAGTTTAAACCCCTTCAGTTCTTTGATCTGCAAGCCTTTCATTCATATCTCTTGTGAAATTGCTTTCGCTAGGCTTTGATTGACAGCTTCCACACACACCCAGCTGTCTACATTGTTTTATTAATCTCCCTTCACGCTTGAATGGCTTTGAAGTACCCAGCTGTGAAACTTGTATTGTGTGGGGCGGAGGTTGGCCCTCCAATGGACAGCACGGTAGCATAGTGGTTAGCACAGTTGCTTCACAGCTCCAGGCTCGTAGGTTTGATTCCTGGGTTGGGTCACTGTCTATGTGGAGTCTGCACGGTCTCCCCTTGTGTGCGTGGGTATCCTACGGATGCTTCGGTTTCCTTCCACAATACAAAGATGTGCACGTTAGGTGGATTGGCCATTCTAAATTGCCCTTAGTGTCCAAAAAGGTTAGATGGGGTTACTGGTTTACGGGGATAAAGGGGTTAGGGTGGAGACATGGCGCTTAAGTAGGGCGCTCTTTCCAAGAGCCGGTGCAGACTCGATGGGCTGTATGGTGTTCTTCTGCACTGTAAATTCTATGGACTTTGGATGTAACTTCCTTAAAGAGCTACCCCCTTTGTCAAGACCTGCACCAATTTTCACCAATGTGATTCCGGCTCAGAGAACCGGAGAATCACACGGGCCCAGAGGATATGGTGCTCGGCCCGTTAATAAGATGCAAACGTGTCTTAGTGACCTGCTGGCACGGGGCATGGACCTCTGATGTGTGCTGATACGTTTTTTTGCTTGATGCTGGATTCTCCACCCAATCGTGAATTATCCTTCTGGCCTTGTGAAATGGAGAATCCAGCGCATGGTTTTCCAAAGGGAATTGGATGACTATCCGAATAAATGTTTTCAGGGTTCAGGGGAAAAGGTAGTGGGGCTAGCTAAGTTGCTCTTCCAGAGAGCCAACGCAGACATGGTGGGCGAAATGTCCTCCTTTGCTGAAACTGAAACATGGTTATAATAATAATCTTTATTGTCACAAGTAAGCTTACATTAACACTGCAATGAAGTTACTGTGAAAAGCCCCTAGTCGCCACATTCCGGCACCTGTTTGGGGAGGCCGGTACGGGAATTGAACCCGTGCTGCTGCCTGGTCAGCAGTTTAGCCCACTGTGTTATGGAGCTAACCAAGGAGCAGCTATTTTAGATTTAGTATTATGTAACAAAGAAGGGTTGATTAATAGTCTTGTCATTAAGGATCCTTTTGGAAGGAGTGATCACAGCATGCTAGAATTTCAAATTCAGATTGAGCGAGAGAGGACAGAGTGCCATACTATTCTGACCAGTTTTGGTCTCCTTATTTGAGGAAGGATGTGGTGGCTTTGAAAGCAGTTGAGAGGAGGTTCACCGGATTGCTTTGGGGGATGAAAGGGTTGACGTATGAGGAGAGATTAAACAGTTTGGGCTTATACTTGCTGAAGTTCAGAAGGAAGAGAGGGTATCTGATCGAGATACATAAAATACTAAAAAGAATTGATAAAGTAAATGTAGACCAAGTGTTCCCCCTTGTCGGGTAATCTAGAGCAAGAGGTCACAGATATAGGTTGAGCAGCAATAGGTTTAGAACTGAGATGAGGAGGCACTACTCGCAGAGGCTGGTGAACTAGTGGAACTTGCTGCCCCATAGTGCGGTGGAGACCGAATCATTAAATGGTTACAAGAGGGGGATAGATATGTTTCTGATTTTTTTTAAAAACTGGTTAAAGGGATATGGGGAACAGGTAATGTGGCCTTGAGACCAGGAAGAAATCAGCCATGATCTGATTGAATGGCAGAGCAGGCTCGAAGGGCTGGATGCCTATGTTCCTAACTATGATTCTACTACACTTTGTGCATTATAAACCTAAGGTAGACTTAATTGCATTCCCTCTTACTCTGAGTGACCTAATAACTTAGTATAATTTACTTCAATGCTGTCTGTCTATTCAAATCCTTGTTTTTCCCTGTCCATTGTTACCTCCTAATTCCCATCTCCCTTGCCAAGATTGTTTTAAACTCTCCCCAACAGTATTAGTAAATCACCCAGCAAAGATATTGTCCCAACCCAGTTTAGATGGAATTGATTCCCAGAATAAGTCCCACTGCCTGATGAATCTACAGCCCTTCCTTCTGCACCATCTCTTTAGTCACACATTCACTCACTGTATTATCTTATACTGACTAGTGCATCGCACCAGGAGAGATCTGGAGATTGCAACCTTTCTGGTTCTGTTTCATGGTCTCTTTCCTCGGTCCGTAAAATCTATCTGCAGTCCCTCATCCTGCTTTATACCTATGTCGTCAGTGGGCCACAGCCACATGTTGTTCATCCTCTCTTTAATGCTCTGCAGCAACTTTGACCCCGCCATTCTGGATTATATCTTTTTACAATCTGTACTTATCCCTCTGTGACCTAAAGCAACCCATTCAAATCCACTCCTGTTATTGTCTCATGCAAAATCCTAATTGAAGTTCCTCTTGGTTCATTATCATATCAAAACCACTTCTTACTGTTAGTTTAGATTCTTGCAGCCACCGTGCCTCTTACTCCAATTAGCCACACTTAGGAATTAATTGATCTAATATTTTATAATTGATTTAAAGTAAATTAGAAGGTTACCAGTTTACTCACCACACATGACTCCTTGTAGTGAGCTGTCATTCTTTAATTTATTGCCACTGTGCTATGAGATAATTATATTGCTCTTTTATCCCTGTCTTTGCGTTGCTACTGTTCTCACTGTGCACTTGGGTCCTGGCTGCTCTTGAACTGCTGCTACCATCATTGCTTGAACCATTTTCCAAGTTAAGCAGTGATGTAATATGGTAAAACTCATTTTTATGGAAATATTTTACAGGTATTCTTTGTGGATTATGGAAATACTGCAAAAGTTGCAACAAATCTCTTACGGAATATTCCACATAATCTTATGGAGCATCCTTTTCAGGTATAGATGTCACAGCAGGTTAATTTAATGTCCTTTGTTCGGCAAGTAACTGGAAGCAAGGGTTGAAACTAAGCCATCCACTGTTCCTATGTAAATATTTGTGTCACCTGAATTAGATGGTTGTGAAATTTTGAGCAAGGTTTTAAATTTAATCCTAAATGCACAGCAAACAACAGCAAATTTACAGAATGAGGATCCAAGAATGAACAGCAACATGCATTTATACATCACCTGTAACATGGTTAATGGTCCCAAGACACTGCAGGTTTGATTATGAAACAAAATTTGACTCCAAGCCACATGAGGATAGGTGACCAAAAGTTTGGTCAAGGAGGTGGGTTTTTAGACTATATTAAATGGTGAAATTTAAGGGCAGAATAGCAGAGCTTTGGGGCTAAGCAGGTAGACTGCTATTCTGTCATTGGTGGAATGAAGAAATTGAGGGATGCACAAAAAGGCCAAAAATGGAGGAGTGCAATGATCTTGCAGGATTATAAAATTGGAAGATACTACAGAGGTAGGGAGTGGCAAGGCAGTCTGGGGGCTGAGAATAAGGGTAAGAATTCCAAAACCATGGGACTGGTTTTCATTCAGTTCTATTCTAGTCAAATGCATTGGGAAGGTATGATCTGCTAATCAAAACAAAATCAGAATATTTATCTGCAATAAGTTGCAACATTGGAGCGTTATAAGGAGACCAAATGGTTCAGCAGCTCTATCCAGTGAGCAGCTAATCAATACCTACCAAATTCCGTATCTAATCTGCTGATTTGGTGGTTGTTCGCTGGGCGGTAAAGGGTACTAAAATTGGCAACAGCATTTTTAGATTAGAAGGGTAGGTCAGGATTCCTACCTCATTTGTAGCACTCACTTCTGAACATGAATGGTTTCGAGAAAATTGTTGAGTGGTGGAGTGGGAGGACAAGTTAAAGGAGTATTTGTGTCAATTTTTTTGTTTCTCCTCATATTCCTGTTAGTTTATAGTAGTTTAAAGTAACTTGTTTTGGGGTTTTAGATAAATGGTTCTTTTTGCTTGTTATTAAAATTAAACTGTGATGATATGATCTGCATACTCGTCTGCCATTGGGCCAGAACGTCGGCTTACCATTGGCCCTGGTCGGTCATGTGCCTCTCGACCAATTGGCCGAGAGGCTGAGTTAACCACGCCTCTATTAACGAGGTATAAATGCTCAAACGCCTGACGATCGTCCCTTTCCACTGTAGACGATCGCAGAGCTGTGTTCTAGTTAATTAAAGCCAGACTTTGGTAAATCACTCGCCTCGCGTGCAATCGATGGTGGTACATAAACCAAATAAGGTTAAAATACAACCAGAACAATTTAAGGATGCTTTTTATGTGGCCTTACAATGAAGATTTACTCATTTGAAAAAAACAAATTCTCAAATTGAAAGTTTCCCAGTGATTAATGCTTGTGGTCTTTTCTAACCTCATTCTCCCTAAAATTCCAGCTCATTAATGTTTCCAGGCTATGGATCACTGTACTCAATCCTGATTTTTCTTGTCAGTTTTCACCCTTTAATGGTTTTATTTTCTTTTAAAGGAAACTTGTGACATAAATGATGTTGGTAGCCTACCATTTTCCTTCAATTGGAAACGAGCTTTCATACATTTAATGTATGTAAATATATTTAATAACTGATTAAGCTTCAAACTTGTTTTGTCGCATCATCTGTAAAGTGATACTGGTAGGTTGTTAAACTATTATACACTAGTGGTCAAACCTTGAATTCTAATATTAATGGATTGATTTTCTCACGTTTAGGCCCTTCAATGTCAAATTTGCAACATGCGTCCTTCTGCATATTCTCTGATACATGGAGATCAATGGAGTGCCAAGGCCAGGGGAAGATTCAGCTCCCTGGTGAAAAATTGTGTCCTACTTGTGAAAGTTTTCTCCATTGTGCACAATGTACTGCGTGTAGACCTTAGCATACAGTCTTCAAATGTTGACTGTAATGTGCGGGAAATCCTCATTAATGAGGGATTTGCTGAACCGGCTGAAGAGACGTACGAATCAAAGGTTTGATAATTGCAAATTAATACTGCTCAGCTATTAATTTCATGTACAAACTGACATAATTCCAATGCTTGAATTTGTGTTTAAATCCAGGCTACTTGGTTGAATGCCTTCTCTATCTATTGACTATTAAAGGGCCTGTGTGAAATTTAATTCTTTGACGTAAAATGAGAGGGTATAATGGTATTGTAGGGGCACTCAGAGTTACATTGTTGGGGAAGAAAAGATGAATCTTTACTCTGGATATGATTAGTTTGGAAAAAGGAACATGTGTTTGGAGTGATGGAGAAGCTGCTGAGCTGAATATAAGGATCTCCGAGAAGGGCTGCAGTTCGAAATAAATATAACAAAACAGTGGTGTTAATTGGGATGGGCAAAAAACTGACATAATAGATTGATTTTCCGTTTTGCACTCTGTCCCATTTTCTTTTCCACTACCAGTTTTCCATCTCCACCAGGTGAAAATTTCTCACATTACAGGGCAATTCTCCAAAATGGAGACTAGGTTTTCACGCCGTTGTGAATGCACGACCAATTCTGTCCCCCATAGGGGCCCAGAATGGCGCTGGAGCGGTTCACGCCACGGGTCAGACCCCATCGGAGGCCCCCTCCCCCCGGGTGAAGGATCATTTTTCCCCGCCCCACAGGCCGCCCCAACCCTTTGCGCAGAGTTCCCGCCGGCAGTGGCCAGGGGTGAACGACGCCAGCGGAACTCTGTTGTATCCGTGCGGCCGCTCGGCTCATCCGGGCCAGAGAATCAGCGGCCCTACCGATGCCGGCGCAAATTGTGCCGATTCTCCCGGCCCAGCGCGGGACTCGGAGATTCACCCCCTATGTTTACTGTGCATATGATGCACCACATTGTGTCATGTCTAATATTGCTTCTGCACAGTCAATTATTTGCAAATCCGGTCTTCATCTAGGCAAATTTATTTTATTTTCTTTTTATAAATTTAGAGTACCCAATTCATTTTTTCCAATTAAGGGGCAATTTAGCGTGGCCAATCCACCTAGCCTGCACATCTTTGGATTGTGGGGGCGAAACCCACGCAAACACGGGGAGAATGTGCAAACTCGACACGGACAGTGACCCAGAGCCTGGATCGAACCTGGGACCTCGGCGCCGTGAGGCAGCAATGCTAACCACTGTGCCACAGTGCTGCCCGGCAAATGTATTTTTATTTCATTAGCTTACAAATCCAGCTGCTTAGGTATATTTAATGTTTTAAATTTTCAAACAGTACCATGCAGCTATTGCTATTACTATGGATTCTAAAAATTTGAAATAAAAATAGTAGATACTAGAAATATTCAGTGCATCAGACAGCATTTGTGGTGAGGGGAACGAAGTTGACATTTCGCGTCAATAGCACAGTGACCAATTGCACTGTATTTTATGTGATTGTCCCATAATTTTACGATTTGTCCTGTATGTTGGCTTCCTGGGGGACCATAAGTCCCATATTTTGCCATGCAGCGACATAAATTACTCAATGTCCACTCATCACTATGCATATGTGCACAGTGCTGCTGCGCATATGCAGCCCACTCCACTCGACCAGGAGGACTAGCCAGAACTTTGGCTAGTACCTTTGTAAGTTGTTTGGCAAATTGGTGGTTGGAGAATTCCCTTGGTGGTGTGCGGCAGCAGGCTCAAGTTGGGATAGGGGACAGGAAAGCAGTAGGCTCAAGTTGTTTGAGCGGGTTGGAGAGAGGATCTGAGGCAGGTGCCGGCATGAGTTGGGAGTGTGACCAATCTGGTGGCATGCCAAATCAGGGCAGGTGGGGACAAGATGGGGAGAGGGTGATTCGGCAAGTCCAGGGTGGATGGTGAGACTGGTCGCAAATAGATGTAAACTGATATGATATAGTAGGGATTATGGAGGCATGGGCGGGATTCTCCCAGCCCCATGCCAGGCCGGAGAATCCCCGCGAACGGGCCTGCCGCCCCGACGCTGGCACACAATTCTCTGGCCCGGATGGGCCGAGCGGCCGCAAGAAAAGAGCCGAGTCCTGCCGGCATCGTTCTAACCTGATCTGGGCTGGCGGGACCTCAGTGTGTTAGGGTCGTGTGCGGCCTGGGGGGGGGGGGGGGGGGGGCGACCTGGGCCACCAATCAGTGGGCCGGCCCCTGTGGCTGGGCGGCTCCTTTCCTACACGCCGGCCCTGTAGCCCTGCGCTTTGTTGCGTCGGGGCCGGCGCGCTGAAGGAGGCCACTGTGCGTTGCTCCTTCCTCAGGAGCAGTGCTCCGAAAGCTAGTGTTTGAAACAAACCTGTTGGACTTTAACCTGGTGTTGTAAGACTTCTTACTGTGTATATAAAGACATCAAGGGTTACATGGAGCTTTCGGGAAAATGGAGTTAAGGACAATATTAGACCTGCCA
Source organism: Scyliorhinus canicula (assembly GCF_902713615.1). Taxonomy (NCBI): domain Eukaryota; kingdom Metazoa; phylum Chordata; class Chondrichthyes; order Carcharhiniformes; family Scyliorhinidae; genus Scyliorhinus; species Scyliorhinus canicula. The sequence goes on from NC_052147.1 coordinate 49,067,411, forward strand.
AGATTTGCTTTAATAGCAAAGCAGGCTTGGGGGAATCATGCATCCTATTCCTGTGTCTATTTCTTATGTTCTTACATTATTTCATGAAGTACAAGAAAAAACACACTACATTGCTGATGTTGCAACTTGAAAATGTTTTGCCTCCAGATAAGTCATGAACAGTTGAAGACCATGTTGCAGTTTCCTCTCCAGGAACAGTTGGGCTTAAATCAACAAACCACGTGGACCCAGAAGGAAGAAGACTGGAAGCTAATTCAAGCATTAGTAAAGAAATTCTCCTCTTCTAAACTTGGATTTCCAATTTCAAAGGTTAGATAATTATTTCCAATAAAATGGCAGTCATGTAAATTAAGAAATATAAACTGCTTTTTAAACTTGACCTACTTTACAGGAAGTCTAGTTACTGACTCAATTGTCTTTTAATATTCGCCAGGTCCATTTGCATGGTCCCTTCAATCCCTATGAGACCAAGTTTCATAGCATGACTACAATGTCCAGATTCAGGTATTGAAAAAAGAATAATTCCAGAGTATACTGTTAATTGTTGCAATGGAACTGAAAGATTCTTTTGCATTCAGAGAATAGTTTTTTATGTAGATATTTGAATCAATTACTGAAGAATTTCACTCTTTGCTAATTTTGCAAATGAATCTCAAAAAATCTGCATTAACTGACCATTACAGCAATAGCAAATGGTGCGTAAGCAGTGTGCCTTTTTACAAAATATGCTTATTTTAAGGGTTGCAGGGTAAAATGTCTTGTGCATCAGCACAAAAAGCGATTGCAAGTGCAACCAGCTGTATTTTTAAAAACTTTTCCTGAAAGCACTTTTATAAAACAATAAAATGTGGAGAATCAGAAGTGAGTTCTTCTTTTAATGATACATCTCTGGAATTGCTACTTCGTGAAATGCTGTTACAGAGGGCTGCTTCCTCTGTTGATGACATAGTCGGTTTGAGAAACTGGCTGGAAATACCTCCAGGGAGACATCCGTATGGGTTAGAATAATCTTCTATGTTTTTGCTCTAGGAGAAGATATCAAAAAAATGTTCTTAAAACATAAAGTGCGCAATCTGCCCGAATGGGAACAGTCCTGTAGTATGCGTGCAATTAGCTGGGTGTTTCTCGGCTTTCCGAGCACCGAGAAATACCACGCTATCGAACAGCCATTCAGGTAGATTGGGGACCACAGTGGGGAATGCATGACCGAGGCCTCACTTTGTCCCGTTTCCTGCACTGAGGAGCTCTGCTGTGCAGCATGAGATCGGGATGCCATTTAAAAATGGTGTCCCGTTCTCTCGACCCCCAAGCCCCAACTCGCCGATAAGGCGATCCTCAGGCCCCCCTCACATCCCCACAGGACACCCCTGGGCCTGATCTGCAGTGTGGGAAAATGCCAGTCTGGCAACCTGGCAGTGCCACCTTGGCAGCACCCCTTGCCAGCTGGCAGTGCCAGTCTGGCACCCAGGTAGCACTGCCAGACTGGCACAAGCAGTGCCAGGGTGCCACGCTAACCAAGGGGCAAGCACCTGGGGCCTCCTATCCCCTGGGAGACACCCACAAATGCAATTCCGTCTGATCCCCGTTTGTGGAGACCAGCATTGAATGGCGCTCACCCGAGATCTCTTAAGGCGAGGAGTTTCGATTCCACGCCTTGTCTCACTCTATTATGCAGATTCCCTAAAAAGTGATGCCATCCGCAGAGGGCAGGATTGACATCGCAATGTCTCGCGAAATCACGATAGATCTATTGATTCTGTTGCTTTGCGTCCATCGCGCTGCCTTTCGAGTGCAATGTGACCGATAGATCTCACCCAAAGTTTGCCACTGTTGATATACGTTTATGCATGAGTGCCAGCTGTAGTTCAGTTTTAGTGTACTGCCCTCCGAATCCGAAAATTGTGCTCAGATCCCACTCCCGAGACTTGGGGACAAAATCTATTCTGAAGCCCAATGCAATGCTGAAAAGTGTTGCACTGTATGAGGTGCCATCTCGTTCCTGTTTGCTGGACCTTGCTGTGTGCAAATTGACCAACTGGTATCTTCTGTGAAAACAGTGACTCCTTCAACACCACAAAGATCCATCATTTGCTCCCATCTTATTTTAGCTGAATGAAAGTGCACTTAGAATGTTGATTGGAACTCAATTAAATGGTGTTTGGGGAAAGTTGTATGTTTTTTGAGGTCATAAAAAGGAGAACTGCATTATTTATGCAACACTAATTCTTTTTTAATGTTGCCGTAGGAATGTTTGGATTGAGAGAGAAAGTATAAATTCAGTAGCTCTGAACAATGCTCCTGAAGATATTCACCAGAGGATCCTGATTGGTGCATCAGTGTCAGTAAATACATCAGGTATTCATGAAGATACTTCAGACAAGGTTGTCATGTCATGGTTGTGAACGTAATCACTTACTGTAAATAGATTAGAAAATTACTTCCTGCTGATGGAGCCCCCTCACACCAGAGTGAGAATGTTTGTTAAGAAATATTTAAATGGTCCAAATTACAAATGATGTAAATCAAAACTAACAGAAATTTCAGCAGAGAACGAGAAACCATTTGGGACATCAAACCTGTGCTGCTGCTAGCTCTTTATCAGAGCTATCAACATTAATCCCATTTCCCTGTCCTTTCCCATTACTGTTGACTTTTCTTTAGACCTAAACTTCTCAAAGTAGGACTGGAAGAGTAGAACCCCATCTTCTCAAATCCATGGTGCTGACCCCATCTGAGATCCTGGGACACAGTCTTTTAGGTAGTTGGGATAAGCCACCCATGCCTGTGAAACCGATTAGTAGCTTCTATCCTGAACCAGAACGTTGTTATCATGGGATCATCGTGGTGTGCCCAATGTATAAGTCCTGTAACTAGGATGAACAGCATATCTATTAAAACAAACTGGAAGCGTGATTTGAATTTTGAGAGGTGTGCAAATTACAGTAGAATGCCAATTAGTTACTTTCTTACCTTGTCCATATCATAATTGAACTTTTAAAAATATAGATTGGAATGTTATTATGTTCCTTATGCAGTTTTCCAGCATGTGCAAGAGAAGCAAGAAATTGCAGGTTGATGTGAGTGTATTCAGATGGAAAGCAATGTTGTGTTTTACTGGAGTTAGATGAATGCGTATTAAGGTAACATATTAATTTTGTGGCCATGTTGATTAAGTGCTCCTATGACCAGTATTGAAAGTTAAATCTGTCTATTACCATTTTTATTGTAGTGGAACATTTAACAATCCCATTCCATTGTATTTCCCTTGTACAACATTAAAGAGCTCTCCTTGTGGGGCAGCACGGTGGCTCAGTGCTGCCTCACGGCGCCGAGGACCCAGCTTCAATCCCGGCCCTGGGTCACTGTCCGTGTGGAGTTTCCACATTCTCCTTGTGTCTGCATGTGTCTCACCCACAGCCCAAAAAGATGTGCAGGGTAGGTGGATTGGTCATGCTATATTGCCCCTTAGGGCAGCACGGTGGCCTAGTGGTTAGCACAACCGCCTCACGGCGCCGAGGTCCCAGGTTCGATCCCGGCTCTGGGTCACTGTCCGTGTGGAGTTTGCACATTCTCCCCGTGTCTGCGTGGGTTTCGCCCCCACAACCCAAAAATGTGCAGAGTAGGTGGATTGGCCAGGCTAAATTGCCCCTTAATTGGAAAAAATAATTGGGTAATCTAAAATTAAAAAAAAAAAAAAAAAAATGCTATATTGCCCCTTAATTGGAATAAAATAATTGGTAAGTTTACATTTTTTTTAAAAATGAGCTCTCCCTGTGTTGCTTTGAAGTCAGCCACCAGGGGGAGAAAAAGGTTACTTTGGCATTGTTGCTTAATCTCTCCTGAGATATTCTAACTAAAATTGGGATTTTAAAAATATATTTTTTTTAATCTAGCTGTCAACACTGGAGAAAACAATTTAATTGTTCATCTGTTATTTTCATTGCTGACTAAGGTTAATACCTATTACAGTGTTCTGAAATGGCATGAAGCATCTGAGTTGAATTGCAAGGAATCTAGTGAATAAGATAGCTGAGTCGAAGGAAAAAAATGGACACTTGGAAGAATTACATTGCAGCTATTACTGAAACATCGGTTAAAAATAATAGAAATGGCAGCTCAATATTTCTTATTACAAGGTTTTAGTCAGATGGAAGAGGTTTTGTAAAATTTAAAGCAACAATCATGCTTGTATAGAGATGATATACTTGGGTGTGTTAAGTTTGATAGACAGATGGTGAAGTAAGAAACCAGACACCAATCTTTGATGCAATACTAAATGTATTTATGGAATTCAACCTTACAAATGCCTGCCTCCTCCCTAACCAACACTGTGTCCGAGAAGTCTCTCTTTACAAGGCACTAAATCAAAAGCTTTAGTGTCCTCCTGAATCTTAATACTACAATTAATAGATTCCTCTCTTTTTAAATCAAAACTTTGTAACACAATATTTCAAAACAAATCTAAGAGCGAGGAAAAAGTATTTTCCATATTCTGTATATCATTTATACAAGACATCCCTCTCAGGTCTCCAATAATTTCTTTGTACAAGAACTTTTTTCTGAGTATTATGATGCCGGACCAGACCCAAAATACAGCTAGATACCAGACGGGAACCGCAGTCACTTTTTTTTAATCTGTAGAACTATGAGAAAAGGATACTTTGCTCCAGGAGTAATTCCACACACAAATAGGAATCGAACCGTGGTGCTGGCCTGCCTTGGTCTGCTTTCAAAGCCAGCAATTTAGCCCTGTGATAAACAGCCCCTTTATTATTAACAGAGTATTAAACTACTTTAACATCACAGAAATATTGCTTACAATTAAAAGTTAAATAATGCTTAACAATAAAAGGAAACATTTTAACTTTTAACTAATATCATCTCCAACAAAGCCAAAACCCACTTTTAAATGAAGTTAACAAACACAGGATTACTTGGCGTGTTCAGGATAGCGCATTCTTTGAAAGACTGTTTGTGGAGACAGAGATCAATTCAGTAAACAACCAGCAGATCACTGTCTCAGAGTAACATTGAACCTGACATCCTTCTGAAAAAGCTGTTGTTCAGCTCACAGCTTCCAGAAACCTACCTGCTACAGACTGGGTTCTTCCCGTTACTTACATCATCTTTATTCAACACAAACCCCATGATTTCCTTAAGTTTAAACATAATGGGCGGGATTCTCCGACGCCAAAATCGCGTTCAACGATCGGCCGGAGAATCCCAGTTTCCGACCAAATCAGGGGCGACGCCGCTTTCGCAATGCTCCGCCCCCTCCAAAGCGGCGTACTCGCGAGTTGGGAGAATTTAAATTTGACGAATTAAACGAAGTTACAATTCTGGAACCAGCGACCACAAAAATACCAGATTGTTGTAAAAACCCTTTAGTAGTGTCCTTTAGGGGAGGAAATATTTGCATAATAGTGTTCAAGGATATTCTTGTTGCATCTCTAGGGCAGTATAAGGCCAATGTTGCACAACATATTTGAATGTCTCTGTGTAAGAGGGGTCAAGACTGGTAGATCATATGAGGATGACTGTTGAAAAAAAATAGACCTCCAGACACCAAAATCTTAGCATCACTGATCGATAACCAATGGCAAATTATTCTCTAAATTACCTTGTGTAGACTTTCTCCTGAAATATTTAATATGAAAAACCCAATATCCAGTAGTTCAGCATGAAGCACTTAAACCACCTTTTTTAAAATAAATTCTTAGCTTCTTGGGACAAGGGAATGTTCCCCATTTTCACCCACCAAAAACGTTGTAAAACCCTGTACTCAAATACCCATCTGGAAGATGGGCATGAAGAGAATCACTAAAAAAGATTACTTTCATTCCTTTGGTCTGGTATTTTCCTATCTCTGTAACCCCGGAAAGCAACGGGTCCTGGCGGAGTCCCTGGTCGTGCACTCTGGTCTTGCATGGACCAACTGGTGGGTGTGTTTGCAGACATCTTCAACCTCTCCCTCCGAGGTTCCCACCTGCTTCAAGAAGAAGACCATCATATGGGGACCAAAGAAGAACCAGGCAACGTGCCTCAATGACTACCGTCTGGTGGCCTTGACATCTATCATTATGAAGTACTTTGGCTCCAGTATTGAAGACCATCATGGAGGAGGTGTTGTTGTTTACCCTTACTGATCATGGTGTATGGGTCAGGAAGTCAAGGATGCAGCTGCAGACGGTGAAACCAAGACCTAGGTTTTGGAGTTTTAATATAGGCGTGGCTGGGATTATGGCATTGAAGGAGGAGCTATAGTCAATGAATAAGAGCCTGATGTAGGGGTTCTTGTTGTCGAGATGCGCCAGGAATGAGTATAGGGCCAGGGGGATGGGGTCTGTTGTTGACTGGTTGTGGGGATATGCGAATTGTAGTGGACAAAGGTAATCTGGGAGTATGGAGTTAATGTGTCTCATGACGTTTCACCCGGGTTATTTTCTTCCAATCTCTTCCATCGGGCAGGAGATACGAAAGTCTGAGAATATGCACATAACCGCTCCTTCCCCACTGTTAAGATTCCTGAATGGCCCTCTTACGGACTGAACTGATCTCGCCACTCATCTTCTCTACTGAGTAGTACTACACTCGATAGGCTTCAACCAATGTCTGTGTCTATGTATTTACATTGTGTGTCCTATGTCCTAGTGCCTATGTATTTACATTGTGTGTCCGATGTCCTATGTTTTTTCATGTGTGGAACAATCTGCCTAGACTGTATGCATAACAATACTTTTTTCACTGTACCTCGGTACATGCGCCAATAAATCCAAATCCAAATTCCGTAGCGTACAAGGTTATAGACCAAGTGGCGGAAAAGGGGATTAGAATAGATAGGTGTTTGAATGCCTGCCCAGACATGATGGGCCAAAGGGCCTCTTCTGTGCTATAAAATTCTACGACTTTGTAACTGGAGCCCTATAGTTGAAAAGGCAAGATACACTGCAATACTACGTACCTTATAAAACCATTGTTGAATTTGTATTGCTAATATTGTCATATTTTCTGCAATGTTCTATAAAGAAAATGGTCTATTTACCTATAGTAATGACATTGAAGTATATTGTGCTCATTTTTATCAATATCTAATATGCAGGTTCAACTATAATTGTGAGGGAAACTACTTTGATGCCAAATATCCATGGTCTTCCAGCTCTCATCTGTATGATATTTGCTCCAGTTGTGGAACTAAGGTAAATGTGAAAGAGGATAGCTAATGAAATGTCTATACCTTTCTCCTTTGAGTTTCTTTTCTGTCATCTAAGCTCATGCATTCTTTCTTGAATGGAGCCACTTCTCTAATGCAGCTATCAGTAGTGTTTGAGAACTGGCTATGCAAATATACAATTTTTTGACAAGGTGAGTATTGAAGTTAAAATTGCATGATGGTGGGCACATAGTCTTGCAGTTGAGAGCTACCTATGGTGTGAGGCGAGAGAACTGCTCTAAGATTACTGTTGGTGCCTTTATTCACCAGTCACAATGAGGTATAAAATTAGAATTCCTACAGTGCAGAAGGAGGCCGTTCGACCCATCGAGTCTGCACCGACCCTTAAAAAGAGCACCCTGCATAGACCCGCTCCCTGCCCTATCCCCATAACCCCACCTAACCTGCACACTAAAGGGCAATTTTAGCATGGCCAATCAGCCTAACCTACAGTTATCTGGGAGGAAACCGTAGCACCTGGAGAACACGGGGAGAAAGTAGAAACGCCACGCAGTCTCCCAAGGCCAGAATTGAACCCGAGTTCCTGGCGCTGTGAGGCAGCAGTGCCAACCACTGTGTCACCGTGCCACCCTGTATGTGGGAATAGTATAACTTGTTACAATTTATTATAATTTTGGGGGCTGGAGTGATTATGAAATTAACCTCTTTGGTTATCTTTGCCTATCTTGACTACTGTACGTTTATGTTTCTGTAGGACTGACAGGCTGAGAAAACGTTACATTGGTGCTCTGTGTGGCTTGGGATGGAATCCAAAAACCAATGCCCCTTTATTGGAAGAACATGATCTGGAAGTTGCATTTGATGTGCATTTTGATGTAAATGATATTTTGGAGGTAGTGTAGCATTGCTGTCTGATCTGCTGAGAAACTTAACCCTGTTCTCCACCTGAATTTCAATTGGAATGTTTTTAACTTTTTAGTTGTAGGACTGACCCATGCCTTCTGGACACATCTTTAATTTTATATTTGGATTATACTTGTAGTCATTAGTAACAATAATCTTTATTAGTGTCACAAGTAGGCTCACATTAACACTAAGTTACTGTGAAATCTCGTGTCGCCATGCTCCAGCGCCTGCTCGGGTATACAGAGGGAGAATTCAGAATGCCCAATTCACCTAACAAGCACGTCTTTTGAGACTTGTGGGAGGAAACTGGACCTCCGGAGGAAACCCATGCAGATACGTTGGAGAACGTGCAGACTCCGCACAATGACTCAAGCCGGGAATCGAAACAAGGGCCTTGGCACTGTGAAGCAACAGTGCTAACCACTGTGCTACCATGCCACCCATTAAACTGTAGGTGACTTGCATTTGAATTTAAATGCATGCAAAGATTCAAAATCTGCCAATATTTTTCGGACCTCGGTAAACATGTAGAAATTAAGTTGCTGCTGCAGCTGTAGAAGATAATTTTAATTTGGTGATGATGCAGAAGCTAGTTAGGAAGAAGAAAATGTGTTTGTGGCACTTTCGTATTGTAGACATCAGTAGAGCCCAAAAGTTAAAATAGTGTTTCATTCACAACACTGCCCTTCATATATAGTCATCTTTTAGTTTAAAAAATTAAAATTGAAATATTGTTTTAGCAAACACGAGAGGCATATATGATTAGATGAAAATTGACATGCTGGTGATAGAGAATCAAAAGATGTAAATTGTAATATCCTTTGGCAATGGGTTCATGTATACTTTCATAAAATAATGTTGGAGTTGGATTCTTGCATTAATTCTGTTCCATCATGAATAATGGTTCATTGTATTGCAGATTTGCTCATTTACACTTATTTTGGCAAATGTTATAAAGAAAGTGGAATTTATGACTACACTGATATTAAAGCTATTTCTTCTATGACCTAGAAAGGTGAATTTTTTAAAAGCAAGTGTCCAAATTTAATTAAATTGCTGTATTGACTTTCAATCTAATGAAAAAAAGTAAAGATTGTTTTCCTTGAGAACTGAACCCCACATTACAAGTGAACTCTGTGGCTCAAGAACCAGCTTGATATGATTCAGATGGGCACAATATCTTGACATGAGACACAGTTGTTGGATTATTAATTTTTTTGCGTTAAGCACTTGATAGGTTTCTGTTCTCCAAGAAACTGGCAGCGACTCCATAATGGTCTTAGTTCTTAAGAGTTGGAGATCAGTCAGTCTTCTCTGACATTTTCTCCAGTTCATGTTTTGATAGAATAGAATGAAATTTTCCAACTTAGCGTCGCCTTTGAAAGCATTCACTAAAATATTTTTCATCTTTAAAATGCTGAGAAATGATGTTACGATTCTTGTGTTCTTTAGATCAATCTGCTTCGGAGCACAATAAACAAGTTAGTTTGTGATGGGTTACTGCGTTCAGGAAGTCATGAAAAAATACGGAAACTGCAAAATGAAGCTCGGCAGAGATTGATCGAGTAAGACTGCTGGAAATGCTGTTATTTCATTTGCTGATAATATCCATGCGTATGCAATCGGAAGATGAGATGTTGTGCTTTCATACTGAGCATTTGCAAATTAGATAAAATGTTTGAGTCACCTTCTTAAGAGAAGGTAAGTTTAACATCTGCACATTATAACCAAATTCAAAAATTGAGTACTTTGGAAGCAGTCTATCAGTACAACATGCAGCCAAGTTCTTAACAAAATACTTTGTCTAAAAGTAACATCCAAGATTAGGGATGCATTTGGAAACTAATCAGCATTCGCCCTTTATCAGTACTTCGACACAGTTGCACAACTTGCGAATAGTCAGGAGAGGGAGAATGGAAGAAGAAAGGAGAGTAGGTACTAGAGTGGAGTTTGGGGAGAGATTGGCCGAATAGGCATGTGAGAGAAGATGAGGGGGAAGAGGAAGGGGACAGAGTGAAATGGACGGTGGAACAGAAGAAACTTTTTTTTTTTTTTTTTTTTTAATTTTTTTTTTAATTTAGATTACCCAATTATTTTTTCCAATTAAGGGGGCAATTTAGCGTGGCCAATCCACCTACTCTGCACATTTTTGGATTGTGGGGGCGAAACCCACGCAGACACGGGGAGAATGTGCAAACTCCACACGGACAGTGACCCAGAGCCGGGATCGAACCTGGGACCTCAGCGCCGTGAGGCGGTTGTGCTAACCACTAGGCCACCGTGCTGCCCTGGAACAGAAGAAACTTAAGGGTGGGGACGAGGAGTGGTGGGAAAGGGACTATGGACATGGTACGAGAAAGAACCATACAGGGAGAGAAAGGGGCGAGGTTAAATTTGACTGAAGATCATTGATAATTGCTCTCAGAATGGGTTGTAGGGTGTGGGGTTGATTGGTATGCAATATTTCTTTGCAAGGGAATAAAATGGCACATGTTTCTGTTTTCTAGCATGGTATGGTGCATTAGTTATTTCTTTCAATTCTTGCATTCAGAGGAGGCGGTGATATTGTCACTGAACTAGTAATCCAGGGACTCTGGGTAATTTCAATGAAGAGTGCTGAAGGACACTGAGGAGCAGCACCAGGCATACCTAAAAATGAGGGGTCAACCTGGCAAACCTACAACTGTGTGCCAAGTAACATAATCAGCAAGCAATAGACAGAGCCCAGCAATTCCACAACCAACAAATCATTTCTAATGTCTGCGAACCTGCTACACCCAGTCATGAATGATGGTGAACAACGAAGTTAACTCGCTGAAGGAGAAAGCTTCATAAATATCCCTATCCCCAATGCTTGGGAAGCCCAGCACATCAGTGCCTTCTCCAGAGGTCCCTAGCATCACAGATTCCAGTCTTCAACCAATTTGATTCATTCCACATGATAACAAGAGATTCTAAAAGCACTGTATGCAGCAAAAGCGATGGGCCCTGACAATATTCTGGCAATTGTACCGAAGGCTTGTGCTGCAGAACTAGCCATATCCAAGCTGTTTCAGTACAGCTACAACATTTGGCAACTTCCTGGCAATGTGGAAAGTTGCCCAGGTATGCCCCTTACACATAATGCAAGACAAATACAACCTAGCCAAATTACTGGCCCATCAGTCCACCCTCGATCATCAGTAAAGTGATGGAAGGGGGTCATCAACAATGTTATCAAGCAGCACTTGCGTAGCAATATCCTGCTCACTGATGCTCAGTTTGGGTTCTGCAAAGTCATTCAGCTCCTGTCGTCATTGTAGCCATAGTTCAAACATGGACACAAGCAGAATTCCAGAGGCCAGGTGAGAGTGGCCTCTTGACATAAAGGTAGCATTTGACCAGGTGTGGCATCAATGCGCCCCGGAGTGGTGGAAGGTGGGGGGTGGAGGGGGGGGGGGGGGGGGGGGGGGGGAATCATCAAAAGCAAATTACTGTGGATGCTGGAAGCTGAAACCAAAGAGAAGACTGCTGGAAAATCTCAGCAGGTCTGGCAGCATCTGTAGGGAGAGAAAAGACCTAACGTTTCGAGTCCAGGTGACCCTTTGTCAAAAAGAGAGTATTGAGCCATCGCCACTTGACATTTAATGACATGCAATGCATTCCCCCACTATCAACATCTTGAGTGTTGCTATAGGCCAGAAACTGACCACCACTGACATACAGTGGCAACAGTGTATACAAGATGCACCGTAGGAACTCGCTAAGGCTGGTTTGACAGCACCTTCCCAAGCCCATCTCGAAGGACAACGGCAGCAGGCACATTGGAACACCACCACCTGGAAGTTCCCCTCCAAGTCACTCACCATCCTGATTTCACTTTCGCTGAGTCAAAATCCTGGAATTTCCTCCCTCACAACATTGTGGGGGTATCTACACCCCGTGGACTATAGCCATTCAAGAATGCAGCTCTCCACTACTTTATCAAGGGCAATTAGTGATGGGCAATAACTGCTAGCCTAGCCAGTGGTGCCCATAATTCATGAATGAATTTTTAAAAATTGACAAAATCTTCAGTTGGCTGACACTTTTCTAGTACGTTCCTGTTCTTTATTTAAAGTGATCATTTTCTTTGCGTGACATCATTGTTTGGGTTTGTTGCTTTCCGAGGATTTTCTTCTTTACTTCAGTACTTGATTTCTGATCGTTGCTGAAAATGGAGACACACCGTTAAAGCTTTTTTCTTGTGCTCATCAGGACAGATTCGAGAATACTTCAATTTTGCTGCCTTAGAAAAAGGTTGCTAATTGGATGGCAATTGGATTCTGGTTTAGCCATTGTCATGGGGAATACATCATTAAGCGGTTTCCCCCAAGCTTTTTTTTAAAATTCAATAAAGGCCAGCTAAACTCTGCTCAAGGTCTGACAATTTTCTCTTCATCGCAATGCTGTGAACAACCAGAGTCTAATTAGCACCCTTTTTCTCATGCAGTATAAATTGCTGTTCCCTTTGCAATTTTATATTCTTGCATCTTTCCTAACAAGTGCAAGATGAAAAGCTTCGACAGCAGCACTCGTACTTGCAAATGACAATTTGACTGTTGATCATTTTGGCTCCAGTGGTTGTGGGATGAGCATTTTATACAATTCTGCTGGTCAGTGTTTAAAGTTGGTGCTGTGTTCCATTGCCAAACATGGCATTCTTTACAGAGGCTGGTCGGTGGGGCCAGCGTTATGAATTTGGCATTAAATGGTTCCGTATTCCAGAGGACTTGACTTGAAACAGCTTGTTAGTTTCGGCAGCATCCTGCTATCACTGATATGTTTACCTACTGATGACATTATACCAATAGAATGGAATGATGAGTTCTTAATTTTGTTCTGTTCATAGAATATTTACTGGAAAAAAACCAAGAGAAAGTATTGTGCCACAATACCCAGAAAGACCATACCAGTGGAATCAGGTAGATTTGTATTTTCCTTCTTTTAATGTAATCTTAAAATGCTGCTGCATCATAACCTATATATGCTTATGAATATTTTAAATTGACATTTGTGTTGATATTCTAATTTAAACTTAACCACAACTGATCCTTTTATTGCCTTTCTGAATCTTGGTTCAGTTGTTTGGGGCCGTGATAAAGAATTACAGGATTCCTTCCACTGGGTGCATAATCAGGGGGCCAGGATCATCTTCCTTTACACCAAAATAGATCCCTATTTGCTGTTCAGTGAGAAGTACAATTGTGCTGAGAGCAGAAGTGATTGTAACCCCATTGTCTTTCTTTTACCATGACATGGCTTCAGGAGAGCAAAGGGAAGATAACTTATACCACAACAAATTTCATCTTCCCAAAACCAAGGAGAAAAGAGCAGTCAGTCAATTTTCATATCCCAATTTTCAACCACTGAGGGCTCATGGAGTTTGGGCTAGTATTTTAGCATAGATAAAGGATTGTTTCACGGAGAGAAAGGAGCGAATGGATATCAGTGGGTCTTTTTCAAATTGGTAGGTAGTGAATGGTAGAGTTCCACAAGGATCACTGCTGCGGCCTTGACTGTTTCCAATCTATATTAAGACTGAGGAGAAGGTAAACTGAGTAATATATCAAAGTTTGATGATGATGCAAGTTAGGTGGGAAGATACCTATGGGGAGGTTGCAAAAGGCTGCAAAGATATTAAAAGGTTAAGTGAGTGGGCAACAAGATTATTTTCTTTATTCTTTCATGGAATGTGGGCATCTCTGACGAGGTCAGCATTTGTTGCCCGTTTCTAATTGTCCCTTAAAAGAGTGTCTTGAAAAGCCACATTAGAGGACACATTAAAGGACAGTTAAGAGTCAACCACTTTGCATATGTCGGCCAGACCAGGTAAATATGGCAGATTTCTTTCTCTAAAGAGCATTAGTGAACCAGATGAGTTTTTGTGAGACTCGATGATAGTTTCACGGTTACCATCACTGATGGCTAGCTTTATATTCCAAACTTATTAATTCAATTCACATTTCATCAGCTGCCGTGGTGGGATTTGAACTCCTTGGCCTCTGGATTACTAATGCAGTGACATTACCACTAAGTCTACATCTCCCTTATTGATGGCATATAGAGCATGATATGTAAAAGGGAAGTATAAAGTTATTCACTTTGATTTAAAGAATAGAAAAGCAGAATATTATTATAAGATGTAAAACTTGTAAGTGTTGATGTTCCAATAAACTTGAGTTTTGAGTATATTTGAGACTGGGAAAGATCTTTGGTCTCGCAGGGAATTAAGGGATTTGGGGAGCGGACGGGAAAATGGAGTTGAAACCCAAGATCGGCCATGAATATATTGAATGACGGCTCGACAGGACATGTGGTCTACTCCTCCTATTTATTTGTGTTATCTGCATGCTTCGAGTCTCCTGGTCACAATGGTGCAGACTCACATTGGGCAAAACATTCACTATCGGAAAAGTTTCATTCCTTAGTTTGGCGTTCTTGTGCTGTACTTCATGCATACTATATCCGATTCCTTTATATGAAACAGCCACGATGCAACCTTTGATAATGTGCCACTCATTATATAATTTGGTAGCTGCTACATGTACACTTGAATGGGTTTTCAAAGATACTGTAGTTTTTGAGGGTAAAATGTGTCATCATTCCCTTCATCTCTTGAAGGCACTGACTTGTGAAAATGAAAGTACCATATAGCATTGTGAATATATCTAATGACATTTACATGGTGAAATACTTCTTGGAATGCAGTGAATTGCTGTTCCTGATTATCCTTGTGCTGTATGTATGGCTGTTTCTGATTAGTGGGCAGAAGAAATTGGGTTGGCAATCCATTATGCCAGGACTTGTCACTTCTGCACATTTCATGCATTTCCTGGAACATTCCCCATATGGACAGGCAAATAGTGTTAAATTCAATGCAGTATTCCTCCTATGTTATCTTGTGATAGTACTGGGTGTTGGGTGGCAGGACTGCCCTTTCAGGTTGGTGAATCTTTAAAGGGGACACCTGGAAGGTAAAGAAGAAATTTTAAAATGACGCGATTTTATGAAATTACAGAAATTAGTTTTACAAAGCTGCCCTATTGCTCCAAACAGCCTTTGAACTCGAGTTAATTTACTGTGAAAGGTGTACAGAAATGATGTGATTGAAGTATCTGATGTAAAATTAGGCTACCATTGATTTTGAAAATGGTTGAATTTTTTAAGGTAGCATAAACATTTTAAGTTGTGCTTCTTCACATTAATCTGCATAGAAATAATGTTGTACCGTAATCACAATTGAAACACGGATCAGAATTGACCAAGAAGAATGTGGGGTGGTGAATAAAAGTAGAGATGGTTCAATAAATACACAGCTTACACGTCTTTGTTTCTTTAGGTGGACCCAGGACTTCTCTTGAACCAGTCCAGGGAAGTAAACAAAATTGTTCTGTACCAACTGCATTCCTTGGTGCTACTGAATCCATAGGCCATCATTTTAAGATGTGGCAGTTCTCAGTGTTACTGAATTAGGAAGAAAAGGATGGGATCAGTTAAACTAAAAGAAAATGAATAATGTTTGTTGTTAATATTCAGCTGACTATACCGTGTTTTGGAAGATTGAAACAGAAAATGTTAATTTGAAAACCAGATAGTGTAATTCTGGGTTGGAAGACAGTTAAAAGCAAATTGTTTCTTCAAAACTATCAATGTGCAGGCATATCTTTATATAGCAGCTAGCTTGGCTTTAGTTTTCACTCTTGTTGTCAACTAATGCTTGGTCTGTAAGTTGATATTAAAAGCAGTTGTGTGTTAATTGAGGCTAGAAATTATTACACTGGCGAAAGATGTGAAAAAACTGTTGGCTTTGTGCCTTAATGCTTCTGTCTTTTATTTGATTTCTATGTTGAGTTGTCCAAAGGGTGGTCCATATTACACCAGCCATAAAATTGCTGCACAAAGAACACAAGAATCTTGCTCATTGTAGCATTATTTTGTTTAAAGTTGTTAATAAAGAGAGCATATTTTTGAGCCAGTAAATCATGTGTATTAAACTGTTCTGAAGTGCCAATACAGTTGTCAATGTTTTGATTGAGAGTGCCAATTAATAATCTTTATTATTGTTACAAGTAGGCTTACATTAACACTACAATAAAGTTACTGTGAAAATCCCCGAGTCGCTACACTCCGACACCTGTTCGGGTACACTGGGGGAGAATTCAGAATGTCCAATTCACCTAACGAGCACCTCTTTCGGGACTTGTGGGAGGAAACTGGAGCACCTGGAGGAAACTGTGGTAAACCACTGTATTATTATACCTGCTGTATGTAACATGCCTGGGCTTGCTCCTGCTGGCTCCACCTGTGGCTCCCCCCCTTGGGCTCAGGTATAAAGGTGGCCAACCTCCGGCCCTGCCTTCAGTCTGGGGCCGGCTGCCAGCAGGTATCTTTAAGCTAATTAAAGCCACAGTTTCACTCTCAACTCTCTTCTGTCGTTATTGATGGTACATCAATTTAATTAGCTTAAAGTTTTAAGATGGACCAATCACTCAAACCTGATGGCTTGGAGCTGGAACCCCAAGCAGCCGACGCCTCTACCATGTTCGAACACTGGCTAAGCTCTTCAAATCCTACATCGAATCCTCCTCCATTGCCGAGACCCACAAGCTGCGAATTCTCAACTCCCGGGTGAGCACGCAAGTAAACCTTATTAACAGGGATGCCGCCTCGTATGCGGATGCGATACGCTGTTGAAAGGACAGCATGTCAGGAAAGTCAACGAGGTGTACGCTCGGCATCTCCTTGCCATGAGGCGACAGCCTCCGGGAGAATCGCAAGCTGAATTTTTGCGCGCGTTGCGGATACTCTGCCGTAACTGCAATTGTAAGGCGGTATCGGTTGTCGAGCACACAGATATGTTGATCCGGGACGCCTATGTCGCAGGCATAAAGTCAAATTACACCCCCCAGCGCCTACTAGAAAGGGGTACATTCGACCTCCAAGAGAAAGTACAGCTTTCGGACTCGTTAGAATTGGCCTTCCACAACAAGGATGCCTACATCTCTGTCCACGCGGCACCGTCATGGGCGCCGTCATCACCCTACCCGGGGGCGCTGCAAGCCTGTGCCGCACAGCAACCCGCCATTTCCTGAGCCCCAAAACGCTACTTTTTTGGCCAGGGTAAGCACCCCATACAACGCTGCCAAGCGAGGGGTGCGACCTGCAACGGGTGCGGAAAGAAGGTCCATTTCGCTAAAGTCTGCTAGGCTTGCCCTGTTTTTAAACCCAGCAGCACTGCATGGAGGCCGCCATCTTCACCGCCACGTGCGACCCCTGGGGGCCGCTATCTTTGAATCACCCAGCCGCCTCCCGGAACCCCTGCTCACCCAATCATAAGCTGGCCTCCGCTACCCTCGATCGGCCGGCCCACCATCCGCAGCTTGCCTCCATCGCCCTCGACCAGTCTCAACCATTTCACCTCGCCAACTCCATGATGGCCGGCTGGATCAACAGCCACGAGGCGACCTGCCTTTTCTACTCCGGGAGCACAGATTTTTGTTCATCCAGATACAGTACTGGGCGTTGAGTACAAAAATTTCAAACTCTAAATCCTCCCACAACTCTGCGCTGCCGTGCTACTGGGGCTCGATTTCCGGTGCCATCTCAGAAGTGTTACCTTGGAGTTCAATGGACCCCTGTCCCCCCCCCCCCCCCCCCCCCCCCTCACCGTCTGTAGCCTCTCGACCCTTAAGGTCGCCCACCTCCGCTCTTCGCTAACCTAACCCCGGACTGTAAGCCCGTGGCCACTAGGAGCAAACGATACAGTTCTCGGTACAAGGCCTTTATCAGGTCGGAGGTCCAGCAACTCCTGCAGGTAGGGATCATAGAGGCCAGTACTTGCCCCTTGAGAGCCCAAGTGGTGATCATCAAGACTGGGGAGAAGCACCCGTTGGTCATTGACTACCGTCATACTATCAATCGGTGCACGCAGCTCGATGCGTACCCCCTTCCCCGCATATCTGACATGGTCAATCAGATTGCGCAGTACCGAGTCTTATCCACCATTGATCTGAAGTCCGCGTACCACCAATACACTGCCTTCGAGGCAGAGGCTACCTCTATCACGTCCTCAGGGTCCCCCTCTGCGTCACCAATGGGGTCTCGGTCTTCCAACGGGAGATGGACCGAATAGTTGACCAGTACGAGCTGCAGGCCACGTTCCCGTATCTGGATAATGTCACCATCTGCGGTCATGACCAGCAAGACAATGACGCTAACCACCAAAAATTCCTCCACACCGCCAAGCTCCTTAACCTGACGTACTATAAGGAGAAATGCGTTTTCCGCACAACCCGCCTAGCCATCCTTGGCTACGAGTTGGAAAACGGAGTCCTAGGGCTCGACCCTGACCGCATGCGCCCCCTTCTGGAACTTGCCTCCCCCACTGCCTCAAGGCCCTGAAGAGATGCCTGGGGTTCTTTTCCTAGTATGCTCAGTGGGTCCCCAATTATGCGGACAAGGCCCGCCCACTCATGAAATCCACCCTTTTTCCCTTGACGGCTGCGGCCCGCCTGGCCTTCAGCCGCATCAGAGCAGATATTGCCAAGGCCGCAATGCACGCAGTAGACGAGTCCATCCCGTTCCAGGTGGAGAGCGATGCATCCTACTTTGCCCTGGCCGCTACCCTCAATCAGGCGGGCAGGCCCGTGGCTTTCTTCGCCCGTACCCTCCAGAGCTCAGAAATTCGACACTCCTCCGTCGAAAAGAAAGCCCAAGCCATTGTGGAAGCTGTGCGACATTGGAGGCATTACCTGTCTGGCAGGCGATTCACTCTCCTCACAGACCAACGGTCGGTTGCCTTCGTGTTCAATAACACACGGGGGCAAGATCAAAAAACAAGATCCTAAGGTGGAGGATCAAACTCTCCATCTATAAATATGATATCTTGTATCGACCTGGGAAGCTCAATGAGCCCCCAGATGCCCTACCCCGCAGTACATGTGCCAGCGCACAAGTAGACCGACTTCGGGCCCTCCACAATGACCTCTTGTCACCCGGGGGGGTCACTCGGTTTTTCCACTTTATCAAGGCCCGCAACCTGCCTTACTCCATCGAGAAGTCAGGGCCATGACCAAGGACTGCCAGGTCTGCGCGGAGTGCAAACCCCACTTCTATCGGCCGGACAGAGCACACTCTGGTAAAGGCCTCCCGCCTCTTTGAGCACCTCAGCGTCGATTTCAAAGGGCCCCTCCCCTCCACTGACCATAACGTGTACTTCCTCAACATCATTGATGCGTACTCACGTTTCCCTTTTGCCATCCCATGCCCTGACATGACTTCTGCCACAGTCATCAAGGCTCTGCACGGCCTCTTCACCTTGTTCGGTTTCCCCAACTCCATCTATAGTGATCGGGATTCCTCCTTCATGAGTGATGAGCTGCATCAGTACCTGCTTATCAAGGGCATCGCCTCAAGCAGGACTACCAGCTACAACCCCGGGGAACGGATAGGTGGAGAGGGAGAACGCGACGGTCTGGAAGGCTGTCCTTCTTGCCCTACGGTCTGGAAGTCTTCCTGCCTCCCGCTGGCAGGAGGTCCTTCCCGATGCGCTCCATTCCATCCGGTCGCTCCTGTGTACCACCACCAATGTGACCCCTCCATGAGAGAATGTTTGTCTTGCCCAGGAAGTCCATCTCAGGGGTCTCGCTCCCGTCCTGGCTGACGGTCCCAGGGCCCGTCCTCCGGAAGCATGCGAGGAGTCATAAGTCGGATCCACTCATCGAGAAGGTCCTTCTCCTCGATGCTAACCCCCAATATGCCTACTTGGCACACCATGACGGGTGGGAGGACACAGTCTCCCTTCGGGATTTGGCACCCGCAGGTTCCCCAGCGACCATCACCACTACCCCCGACCCTTCACCTTCTCCCTCCATTGCTACCCATGGTGCACCAGGGCCACAGCATACTCTGCTAGTCCCAGTGCATGGCATGCCAGAGCCTCCGGGTCTATCGCCAGGCACTCATCTACTTGGTGACGCAGAAGACGACACGCTCCTGGACACGCAGGCCTCAACACTTCATCTGACACCAGTATCCACACCACAGCCAGGACTGCGGCGGTCACAGCGGAAACTCAAAGCCCCTGACAGACTTGATATATAAGTCAATACATCCACTTCAGCCCCGCTGGACTCCTTTTTAACAGGGGTTGAATGTGGTTGGTGTGACCATCAAGACCATCAATTCACACGAAACAAGGAGTTGAAGTAAACTGTGGCTTTAATTGACTAGAACAGTGCCTGCCTGCGACTGCTCTGCTACTGAGAGCCGCCTACAGGGCTACTGCTCTTTATACCTCTCCTCAAGGGAAAGAGCCAGGGGCCAAAGGCACCAACATGATACATCACAGTAATACCGTACAATGGTCCATAGGTGGAGCCCTCATGGGCAACAGCATGGTACAGTTACATACATGGTGAATGGTTAATGCAATACGTTCACCACATTCACCCCCTATTTAAAAGAAATTGAAGTCCAGCGGGAGTGAAGGGTTCACGAGTTCAGCCTGTCTGGCGCCCGGATCGTGTGCTGTGATCGCCGAAGCTCTGGTATCGCAGCTGGCCCGGGTGTCGAACTCATCCGTGCGGGCATGGGTAGTGAAGTCGCCGATGCGGGTATAGACGTGGACTCCGGGAGCGTGTCTTCTGGAGCTTCGTTCCTGTGGGTCGGTGAAGGGGGAATAGGGGGTGGGAGGGGGTGCGGGTGCCATGTAGGGGCGGGGGCGCTGGTCAGCATAGGTTGGGCGGGGTAAATTGAGGTGGTGGTGGTAGTGGAACCTGTGGGTGCTAGGTCCCGGAGGGAAACTGTATCCTGTCGGCCGTTGGGGTGTTCTATGTATGCGTACTGGGGGTTGGTGTGTAGGAGCTGGACCCTCTCGACCAGAGGGTCGGACTTCTGGCTCCTGACTTGTTTGCGGAGTAGGACGGGCCCCGGTGCCTTCAGCCAGGACAGAAGCGAGGCCCGGAAGTGGATTTCCTGGAGAAGACAAACAGGCGGTCATGAGGGGTCTGGTTTGTGGCCGTGCAAAGGAGGAACCTAATAGTGGAGGACCTCCTGCCAGTGGGAGACTGGGAGATTCCTAGACCATAGGGCCAGGAGGACGGCCTTCCAGACCGTCGTGGTCTCCCTCTCCACCTGCCTGTTTCCCAGAGGGTTATAACTGGTAGTCCTGCTCGAGGCGATGCCCTTACCGAGCAGGTACTGACGCCGTTCGTCGCTCATGAACGACAAGCACTGTGAACATACGTGGGGAAACCAAACCGGGTGAAGACACTATGTAGGGCTTTAATGACGGTGGCCGCGGTCATGTCGGGGCAGGGGATTGCAAAGGGGAAGCGGGAGAATTCGTCAATGACGTTGAGGAAATATGTGTTGCGGTTGTGGAGGGGAGGGGCCCTTTGAAATGGGTACTGAGGCGCTCAAAGGGCCGTGATGCCTTTACCAGCTGGCCTGTATCCAGTCGATAGAAGTGTGGCTTGCACTCCGCGCAGATTGGACAGTCCTGGTCATGACTATGAGCTCCTTAGTGGAGTTGGGCAGGATGTGGGCCTTGATGTAGTGGAGAAGCCGGGTGACCCCCGGGTGGCAGAGGTCATCGTGGATAGCCCGGAGTCGGTCATCTTGTGCACTGGCGCAGGTGCCGCGGGACAGGGCATCTGGGTGCTCGTTGAGCTTCCCAGGACGATATAGCATATCGTAATTATAGGTGGAGAGTTCGATCCTCCACCTCAAGATCTTATCATTCTTGATTTTGCCCCGCTGCGTATTATCAAACATGAAGGCTACCGATCGTTGGTCGATGACGAGGGTAAACCTCCTACCAGCGAGGTAGTGCCTCCAGTGCCGCACGGCTTCCAAGATGAGGAGTATTGAATTTCAGAGGCGGTGAGGGTACGTGAAAAAAATGCTACTGGCTTGCCTGCCTGATTGAGGGTAGTGGCGAGGGCGACATCTGCCGCGTCGCTCTCCACATGGAAGGGGACGGACTCGTCCATTGCGTGCATCGCAGCTTTGGCGATGTCCGCCTTGATGCAGCTGAAGGCCTGGCGGGCCACGGCCACCAGTGGGAAGATGGTGGCCTTGATCAGTGGGCGGGCTTTGTCCGCATAGTTGGGGACCAACTGGGCGTAATAGGAAAAGAACCTGAGGCACCTTTTCAGGCCCTTGGGGCAGTGGGGAAGGGGGAGTTGCAGGAGGGGGCGCATCCGGTCGTGGTTGGGACCTAGAACCGCGTTTTCCACGACGTAGCCAAGGATGGCGAGTCTAATTGTGCGGAAAACGCATTTCTCCTTGTAAGTGAGGATAAGGGTTTGGGCGGTTTGGAGAAATCTCTGGAGGTTGGCATCGTGGTCCTGCTGATCATGGACGCAGATGGTGACGTTGTCCAAGTACGGAAGTGTGGCCCGCAGCCCATACTGGTCCACCATTCGGTCCATGGTTCTTTGAAAGACGGAGACCTTTTTGTGACGCCGAAGGGGACCCGGAGGAAGTGGAAGAGGCAGCCGTCTGCCTCAAAGGCCGTGTAGTGGCGGTCCCCCGGGCAGATTGGGAGCTGGTGGTACGCAGACTTCAGATCCACCATGGAGACCACGCGGTAGTGTGCGATCTGGTTAACCATGTCTGCGATCCGTGGAAGGGGGTACGCATCAAGGTGCGTGTACTGGTTTATGGTTTGGCTGTAATCTACAACCATCCGGTTCTTTTCCCCGGTCCTGACGACCACCAGCTGAGCTCTCTCAAGGGCTATTGCTGGCCTCTATGATCCCCTCCCGCAAGAGTCGCTGGACCTCGGACATGATAAAAGTCCTGTCCTGAATGCTATATCGCCTGCTTCTGGTGGCGACTGGCTTACAGTCTGCGGTGAGATTTGCGAAGAGCGGGAGACGGTTGACTTTTAGTGTCGCGAGACTACATATGGTGAGTGGGGGTCGGGGCCCACCAAATTTCAGAGTTAGGCTCTTGAGGTTACATTGGAAATACAGTCCCAACAGGAGAGGAGCGCAGAGGTCGGGGAGTACATATAACTTAAAATCGGCGTACTCGGCACCCTATATTGCTAGGGTTGCAGTAGTGCACCCCCGGATCTGCACCGATTGCGACCCAGAAGCGAGGGAGATGGTTTGGTGCGCCAGGAAGATTGGGAGCGAGCAGCGTCTTACCATGTCTGGATGAATAAAGCTCTCAGTGCTCCTGGAGTCGAACAGGCAAGGTGTTTCGTGTCCATTTATCTGGACGGTCATCATGGAGCTCCGGAGGTGTCTGGGTCACGACTGGTCCAGGGTGACCGCGCTGAGCTGCGGGTAGCCGGTGTGGTCGGAGGTGCTGGGGTGGTCCCAAGATGGCTGCTCCTGTCGGTCGCACGTGTCGGGTGGCGAGGAAGATGGCGGCCCCTGCGAGGCGCACGTGACGGGCTCTGTGGGCGAGGATGGCCAAGATGGCGGCCCCCGTGAGTCGCACACGTTGTGCAAGGCTGGAGATGGCTGCCCCCATGGACAGCACGAGGCCGATGACGCGTCCGGGGGCAGAGCCGGCAGGCAAGCGGCTATACTGCGGGATCCGAGGGTTGGGCATGCGATTTTGAGGGTTTGGACCTAGCCAGGCAAACCTTAGCAAAATGTCCTTTTTTTCCCGCAGTCGCTGCAGTTCGCGTTCCGGGCCGGGCAGCGTTGCCTGAGGTGCTGATGCTGGCCGCAGAAATAGCAGGGTAGCCCCCCCCCCCCCCCCCCCCCCCCCGTGTTGGGCGGGCAGCCGCGCGGCACAGGCCTGGGGTACTCTTTAGTCGGGGGTCCACAAGGGGGTCGCGTGATCAGATGGGAACGCGTTGAGGCTTTGGAACGTTACTTCTAAGGAGGAGGCTAGCTTTACCGCCTCTTCCAGGTCTAGGGCACCCTTCTTGAATAGGCGCTGTCTCACGTAGTTGGATCTGACTCCAGCCACGTAGGCGTCCCGGACTGTGAGGTCCAGACATTGGGTGGCCGTAACGGCCTGGTTGTTGCAACTTCGCGCAAGGACTTTGAGGTCGCGTAGGTACTCCTCCAGCGATTTCCCCGGGGCGTTGGCAGCGAGTAGTGAGGAGATGCCGCGCGTACACCTCGTTCACTGGCCTTACGTATAGACTCTTCAGCATTGCGAGGGCGTCTGCGTAGGTGGAAGCTTCCTCGAGTTATACAGAGATTCGATGGCTCACCCGGGCGTGGAAGAGGCTCAGCTTCTGATTGTCAAAGACGGAAGGCGAGGAGGAGGCTGTGAGGTAGGGCTCGAAACAGCGGAGCCAGTGCGAAAAAAAATCCCTTTCGCGTCCGCGGCTTGCGGGTCGAGTTCCAGTCGGTCAGGTTTGAGATCCGATTCCATTGTGGTGTTGTAGTCGATTAAATTGATGCGACCATCAATTCACGCGAAACAAGGAGTTGAAGTAAACTGTGGCTTTAATCGACTAGAACAGGGCCTGCCTGCGACTGCTCTGCTACTAGAGAGCCACGTACAGGGCTACTGCTCTTTATACCTCCCCTCAAGAGGAGGAGCCGGGCCCACAAAGGCACCAACATGATGCATCACAGGTAATACCTTACAATGGTCCATAGGTGGAGCTCTCATGGGCAACAGCGTGGTACAGGTACCTACATGGTGAATGGTTAATGCAATATGTTCACCACAGTGGGAAACCACTGTATTGTATTATACCTGCTGTATGTAACATGCCTGCTTGCCCCTGCTGGCTCCGCCTGTGGCTCCTCCCCTCGGGCTCAGGTATAAAGGTGGCCAACCTCCGGCCCTGCCTTCAGTCTGGGGCCGGCTGCCAGCAGGTATCTTTAAGCTAATTAAAGCCACAGTTTCACTCTCAACTCATCTTCTGTCGTTATTGATGGTACATCAGAAACCCACGCAGACACGGGGAGAACGTGCAGACTCCGCAGACAGTGACCCAAGAGGGAATCGAACCTGGGACCCTGGTGCTGTGAAGCAAGTAGGATGGGAACAAGAAGTATCCACACTATTCCACAAAAAGACAGGCATAGCCAGGACTCTTAAAAATATATATATAAATGTTTATTTCACAATACCTGAATGTAACTATCAGCAACCACTCACACACACACAAGAAAAGATAATTACAGAAAGAGTAGGATTCACATGAACTTTATTGCTCTTATATTGCAGATGCTTGAAATCTGAAATAAAAACAGGAAAAACGCAGCAGGTTTGGCAGCATCTGTGAAGAGAGAAACAGTTTTTTTTTTACTTTAGATTACCCAATTATTTTTTTCCAATTAAGGGGCAATTTAGCGTGGCCAATCCACCTACTCTGCACATTTTTGGGTTGTGGGGGCGAAACCCACGCAGACACGGGGAGAATGTGCAAACTCCACACAGACAGTGACCCAGAGCCGGGATCGAACCTGGGACCTCAGCGCCGTGAGGCAGTTGTGCTAACCACTAGGCCACCGTGCTGCGAGAGAGAAACAGAGTTGATGTTTTGAGTCTGAATGATTTGCCTAAAATTAACATTGTTTCTCTTCACCGGTGCCGCCAGACCAGCCTGAGTATTCCCAGAATTTCCTGTTTTTATTTCACTATTGCTCTTGTATTTTGAGATGGTTCACTGAAGAAAATGGAGATTGGAAGTTTCTGCTGATTAATTCACAGTGGCTTTCTCCTTGCAAATGTACGTTCCTGGCTTTGCTCCAAAGCTGTAGTCAAGCCTCTGTAGTAAAGATCTTGCTTGGTGCTACAATTAAGTCGCTAAAAGGCTAGACCCACTTCTCTGCCTGTTGGTGGATTCTAGGCAGAGTTCTGCTGTGCTGGATCGGATTACTTCCCTCTGTGACTTCTTTGTCTCCCAGATCGACTGTCCTCGAGATGTGTATTAATAAAAGTTTCTTATTACAAGTTTATTTCGCTCAGGTGATCATAGTACTGATGTTCCCATTGTTCACACAAATGGTCCCTGATGATGCTAGAATAGACACACAATGGAGTTTGTATCGCGACCATTTGAATTTCCTTGCAATAGGATAATTTTTTCACATCGATTCTGCGGAATTTAATTCTGCAGCACTACATCTATTTGGTTATTGTGTATCACTTTCAGTAGGTATTTTTACAATAGTGCCTATTAAATTTTTTTTAAATCTGTTGAATTTTTAATGTGTTCTCAAAGGAATGTTCCAAAAGATCGTTCACATTTTAATCTCCTGACCAGACCATCATACCACTTTCAACATTGGGAAGTTTCACGTATATTTGCAGACAACGACGAAGGTCATCTGATCCCCTTGACTCCATCTTGTTACAACGCAAATTTTCCTATCTCCATATTGTTCCTGAAGAAAAGTGTTCATCTTTTATATATCTGCGGATACACCTACATGGATGTGACAATTAAGTGCAGAAATACTTGGCTCATTGGAACAGCATGACTAACTCTCATGGAAAGGGTAAGGGACATTCTGGAATGTGGGTCTGTTAGGGTGGGGTTGGGAGCTGTGAAATTTGAGAGCATGCAGATAGGAGAAGAGTGGGTCCTGCGCATGTGCAAGATTTAAAGGATCAAATTACGGGAAAACATCATCCTTGCAGCATTCGACGGGGTGCAGGATAGTGGCCTCAAATACAGGATATTACTTTGCAGAGGTGGGGGTGGGGCAGAGGATGCTGAAGGAGTCAAACTGGAAGGGAGTAGGTTTAGGAGAGGACGATTCTCTAATGGTTACTTCAAGTGCCATTTAACTATTATTTTTTTTTGCTATACAAGAAAAATCTATTGATTGCAACAGCTTGGTAATATTTTAGATACGATAATTCAAAATCTAATCTTTTTAAGTATAAATAAACAATCCTGAAACATTGTGCTCATATTAAATCATAGTACAGAATTATTGGAGTTGTATATGAAAATGTTGATATCAGATTTTCAAATAAATAAGATAAACTAGTGGGTCTGAACACATGGAGGGGTTATCGGGGGCAATTTGAAGTGAGTTGATCTGAAACAAATATTGGAACTGTTCCAATTTCTGTCATTGAATAACCAGAATTACTACACCACAAATACTGTCTTGTGGATAATTCACACAAAAGGTAAGAAAAATGTTTTCTGGTTATACAGAACATCATCTCTGGGTTATGGAGGGTACAACCCTGGTGTAGAGGGCTCTCCATGTGCACACCCAAGACCATCAATAAAATATAGGAGTTTTATTGTGGATTTGTGGCATTATGGACAGGATGACTAACTGTCCCATGTTTTACGGGAATTTCTCTTGTTTGACTGCCCCACGTCCCTCAAGGAACTCCTTATGTCCTATATTTCTAGGACAACCTCTGGGAGACTGAACCTGGGAGTTTCAGTTGACTGATTTGAAGGGCTTGCAAGACTGAATTTACAGAGAGCTGAAAATATTGTGACACCATAAGATAAGCTGTAAGTTTTGGTTACTTTATAATAATCTTCATTAGTGTCGCAAGTATGCTTACATTAACACTGCATTGAAATTACTGTGAAAATCCTCTAGTTTCCACACTACGGTGCCTGTTCGGATACTGAGGGACAATTTTGAATGTCCAATTCACCTAACAAACGTGTCTTTCGAGACCTGTAGGAGGAAACTGGAGCGCCTGGAGGAAAACCAGGCATACACGGGGAACATGCAGACTCCGCACAGACAGTGACCCAAGCTGGGAATCTAACCCGGGTCCCTGGCGCTGTGAAGTAACACTGCTAACCACTGTTCTATTGTGTCGCCCTTTATACCACGCCTCATCTTCCCTTGTGTTACCAGAATCCCACCTCACTCCCTCTCTCACACACTGCCTCTCTCACTAGAATTGCTTTCTCCATCACCTGCCCCATTCAATTGATCACAGGCAACCCCCCCCCCCCCCCCCCCCCCCAAAAAAAAACACACACACATACACCTACATACTACATGAGTTGGTCACCCATGGAGAAGAGTAATTCCTTTGAGTCTGAAGTCTGCCAACACTGGGAGATCAGCTGAATCTCAACATTAATTTTACACTTTACTCCTTTCCAGCTGCCTTGATGAAGGCAGAAGACAAAGAGGAACTTTAAACTACAGCACCCTCAGCAGGTATTCCAGAAACAATAGAAAACTTCATGGAGCCCACAAGAGCAAGACACATGGTTTGCTTAAGAGTGATGTGAAATCTCATGGGTTGAGATGCAGAGATAAAGTCAGCGGCATGTGAAGCATCACACCGGCCTATTGTGAAGACATACTTGTAATACGTTTTCATGCCATGAAAACCTCTTTGCGTAATTTAAAATAATTATGTCCTATCTTCGGCAGTGCTTGAGAATCTTGTAGCATCCAGTTTGCATTTGTTTTACGGTGGCATGCACCAGATGGCTTTTTGCAGTTGTGTAAGTTCAGCGATTTTCCTTGTTTAACTCTATGGCCAAGGAAGGGGAGTAGGAGAATGGGAGCTTCCAACGGAGGCTTGGGACCTGACCAGGTGAGGTGAGTCAGAGGTGGAGGAGTGTGGAGTGAGTTGGAGGCATGGAGGAGTAATCCAAGGGAGGTCAGAGGGTGAGGGTCAGGGACTTGAAGAAGAGAAATAGGCAAGGCCTGATGTCGTGGATGTGTTTGGAAAGTTGTGGGAATAAGGTGGGAATAGTCAAAGTAAGGAAATAAGAGGCCTAAAGGACGGTGTAATTCCCGTCCAAACATGGGTTCATCTCAGTGTTGGCTGGTAAGAGTCTTTCCAGGCTTTGGTTCGCCTGCAACCTTTCAACTATTTCCTGAGTAATCTCAGATAATGGCCTTTACATTGCATGAAAGAGAGGACCAACTAAGCCTGCAAGTTCAGGCATGTCCCAAAGAGTACAACACTGGACACTAATCTGAACAATCAATAAAGAGAACAAAACAAAACCCTCGTTGTTTCTTCCACAATAAAGGAAATGTCCCTACTCCCCTGTAACCATCAATGCATGTCAAAAGATGAGACAGTCCAATTCCTTTGGTTCTCTGGCTAAAACTAGTCTCCACAAATAACAATGATGCACACAGAATTAAAGTAGAACCAAGATAATGTGAAATATTTAAAACCAAAATTTAATTTTTAAAACACTTGTTCTCAAGTTTTATATTAATGCCAATGGAGTTGGGCAAGAAAGTTCTGGCTGCGATGAAGAGTCCCTGTTGAGCAGGAGACTTTTATAGGCTACCCATAGCTGCAGCAGATGACAGCTTTCACCACAGAAAAGCTTTCCCAGGTGCTGAGTCGCATCTGTCTCCTGCGTACACCACCGGTAATTTAAATTTTAATTATGTGGAAAATGAGGGGGCAAAGAGCCTGAGGGTGCTGGATTTGCCACCCCAGAGCTTGGTGAGGGGCGGGGGACCCTCACCTGGGGGTGGGGAAATCTCTGCAGGGGTGGGCTGCCATGAGAGAGTTGGAGGCTGTGCTGGGTGGCAAACGGTAGGCAACCGCTTCTGGCACCCCCATGCCAACTCCTGGATCCTGTGTACCCATTCCTGGGGCAACCATTGTCCCTGCCTGTCTGCGTCACCAACCACCCATAACCCCCACTGACTGCCGAGGCCTCTGGCTGTACAGCTGAAGGCTATCGTGAACGGGGAATTGGCAATTGTGGTTAAGTGAGCACTTCACACAACCTAAGTGCATTCCCATGGAAGGGCAGGCCATATAGCATGTGGGAGTCATTGACTGGCATCCCAATCAAACCTTGATGACTGGACACTGACACTGTGCTTGAACACTGCGGGAGCCAACACCACACTCAACAGCCAACATCCAAACACCCAGGGGATGGAACACAGCTCCGAGGACATGTGCTAAACCGGAGGGTGGGTGAGTGCCACGGGGAGATGCCTGGAGAGCTGGGCCAAGGGTTCAGAGGTCAGCCCGCATTGCGGAAGAAGGTGTCAGAAGCATCATACTGGTTGTGCACAAAGGTGTTTATTGCGCTTGACAATTCCCCACCCTCCTGATGGTGCTGCCCCTTCCCTAACTACCCCCTCCACTGCCAACCCCCTTATACCTGCTTTAGATAACAACATCTGTGCACAGTTGATAAAATGTAAACAAAAAATGATTGCAGGTGGCTCAAAAAGGTTATAGCAGGGTACTAAATATTATTGGATACAAGTTGCCACAAAATATAGGGAAGTAACATTACAATGTTGGAGAGAGAGCCAGAGTGGTCAGGAACAAAATCTATTTGGTTCAAGTCAAGAAACCGAACCATGGTGTTCATGATCAATAAGGGGATTACTTGATTAATATGAAAATGGGGGTTTATGGGGAGAAGGCAGGAGGATGAGGCACATATCAGCCTTGATTCAAAGGCGGCGCAGACTCATTGGGGCAAATGGCTTAATTCTGATCCCATGGGCGCGATTCTCCTGCCTCGTTGCACTCAAGCAAAACGGGGCCATTGAATATTGGGAGAGGCCGACAATGAGAACCGCAACGAGAACTGCGTCAAGTGCCAAACAGTTTGCGATACAACCGGCCTGTTCCCGTGGGCGAAATCGGGATCTTGCCATAGCGTGACGAGACACCAATTATCACCACTTAAGCCCCATTTCTGTACAATTAACGAGAGCTCCTCCTATGGATCTTACAGCCTCCCGTCATTCACTGGTCTTCCCAGCAAGTGGTCATGCTGGCGCTGATTAGTATTCCTTTTGAAAAGCGTGAACCTGGCGGAAGGGCTTCTGTGGGGAGCTGAGGAGAGGAGTGGCCATTTTGCTCACGGGCAAAGAGCCTGAGGGTGCTGGATTTGCCACCCCAGTGCTCCGTGAGGAGATGGGGACCCTCAGCTGGGGGTGGGCGATCCTCCGCAGGGGTGGGCCACCAGAGGAGGGTTGGTGGGAGGCTCTGGAGGGCAACCAGGGGGCAACGGCTTGCGGCAGCACTGCCATCCCCTGGATTGTGTTCCGGGGACAGCCCTTGTCCCTGCCCGCTTACCCCACTGACGACTCATAACCCCCACCGACTGCCGAGACCTCTGGCAACTGAATTGCTAATAGGGAATTGGCAATCATGGTTAAGTGTGCACTTCATACGACGGGCAGGCCACGTAGCACTTGGAAGTTATTGCCTGGCATTCCAATCAGACCATGATGCCTGGACACTGTGGGAGGCAACACCACACACTTGACAGCCAACATCCAAACACCATGGGGATGTGACACCACCCTGGGGACATGTCCAAGGCCAGAGGGAGGATGGGTGTTAAGGGCAGGGGGTGTTGCCTGGTGAGATGGGCCAAGGTTTCGAGGTCCACTCACTTTGCAGACAAAAGTGACAGAGGCGTCATAATGGTTTTTCACAAGGGTGTTTAATGTGTAGGACAAGCTGCCGATGGTGCCGCCCTCCTCCCCACCGCCTATTTCTTGGTGCCCTCCTTGATCGTCGATGTGCTTGGCCTTTCTAGCTCTACCACTACGTCTAGGTGTCTCCCCAGGATGCACATCAGAGTTGGAGACAGCCAGCTACTTACCTCATCCCGTACCCTTCGAGGTCCCTGGCGGGCGTCCTCGGGGGCTCTGATGCCGACGCACTTGTCGACGGCACATGCATAGCTGTGCTGCCCTGTCTCGTGTGCTGACTGAGAGATGCAGCCCCATCAGAGGGGCGGAACTCAGGGGAGCTGCTGGCCACCATCCCCATTCCATGGGACGAATCTGGATTGGCACTCAGTGCCCCCTCCTCCCGGTCAGTGCCCATAGAGCACTGTGGTTCAGCTTGGGACAGAGGGGCAGCTGGTTCGAGCCTGGCTGCCCCTATATCATCTGACTCTGCTAGCCCTGGTGATGCCCCATGGTCTGCACCATTGTGTCAACGCTCTTGGCGATTCTCCTCAATGACTGGCTCTGCAGCGCCCCTCTCTAAAGCCCACCTGTGACTGGGACAGGCTATGTAGTGCCTCGGCCTTTCCCATCTGAGAGTGGGATGTGTCCTGCAGATCATCATCAGCCTTGGACTATGTGACATCCCCCAGCGAGGCAGACATTCTGCTTAAACTCTCAGCCATCACCGTCACCAACTGCGCGATGCCTTGGAATACCTTTATTAATGGTGCCAACGCTGTGCACCAGGCTCTCCACTGCAGTTGCCACCCTAGCAGTGTTGGCCTCGGTGCTACGCATTGCCGGCATATTCTCTGCACCCGTATCCTCTGGGACTCCTATGAATCTGTTGGAGTGGCACTAACATCTGCCCCTGACTGTCCGGGCTGCACCCTATCGTCTCCCATCAGCTCTGGGAAATCTGTTCTACAGGCTCAGCATCAGATTGGGGTCCAGCTGGGTCCTGGGATCCAAGAGCCTCCGACTGTTGTCTCGCCTGGGGATTGCTGCCTCCACCTACTGTACATTAGCGGCAGTGTGGTGCTCACCAGACTGTGCCCCCAAAGCCTGACCCACCGAAGTTTGTGTATTTGCACTGGCAGAGGGTGGGCATGACAGCTGTGCCGCGACTATCATGGTGGCATCCTCGGAGATCTCCTCCAATGTGGTCTCCTGGGAGGATGGTGAGGGCCACCCGGGATGGGCCAGTGCTGTCGGCTTGACGACCTGTGGGAGAATGGACATGTGGTCAGTGGGATGGATGGGTCAGCCAGTAAGGCAATAACTCACATTTGACAGGTCCTCTGCGGGGAGCCAGGTAGTTCCTCACCTGTAGTGTCTGCCAGTCTCCACCTCAGGCTCTGTCCTCAGCCATACTGGTCACCCCCTGGGCACGCTCCTCAAAGATGGTGAAGATTGTTAGGTCTGGCACCCCTTTGCTAGACTGGGCCCTCTCCCGGCGATTGTGGGTGAATTTTTCCTGAGGAGACATAGCGAGGGCATCATTAGCCACATGCATGGTTCACGGTGGAGGGAAGGTGTGTGTGAAAGGAGGGTTGAGGGGAGTGGAGGGAGGGTTGGGGGTCGCATGGAGAATTGTGGAGTGGTTGCTCCCGTGGGGACAAACAGTTCTCTGGGGGGGGAGGGGGGCTTGGTGTCTGCACACTTGTGTTGCCCGGTGTAGGTCGTTGGATGCCAGTCCTCCTGGTGACATTCCCGGTGCTCACAGCTGCTGCCAACTTGTTCCAGGCAGCACTGGCTGCCCTTTGGCTAACCCTCGGGACACTCTTTGGGGTGGGGGGGGGGGTTAAACCAAGACATTCCTCCAGGCCTCCACTGCGTTTAGGAGCCTCCCTAGATCAGTGTCCCCGAATCTTGGGGCTGGTCTCGGCACCATTATTGCGAGTTGGCTGAGCAAGTGCAGCTTAAGTGCTGCTCAACCTTGTTAGCGTGGGGCTGGCGAGCGTGGTGCTGGCGAATCGGCTGGCGAACCTTCATTTGTTACGAGAAGCCCGTGGGCCCTCGTTACGTGGACCAATTCATGTTGAATAGTGTGGCCGGCCTCGCTGGGCTGAGCGCCGGGAAGCTCGCGGCAATTCCCTCTCGCTACAACACTTAGAAATCTTTCCCGAGAATTCCGCCCTGTATCCTATGACCATTCAGTTGTTGGCTGTATTGTTTCAGCCACCAACTTGGAGAACATATACTGTTGCTCGTTTTGAGTAAGTGTGCTTAACACTCACTTGGCTCTGTTTCTCTTTCTATGCTCTGGAGTCGCCAGGTGCCGTAAAAGACACCGTCACAAGTATCAAGGTCAAGTTCAAAGCAATAAAGCTGTACACCAATTAGTAAGTCCAAAACAATTAGAGTTTATTATAAAACAATTATAATAACACTCATGCACACACTAAAGACTAACTTACTTCTACCACTAGACAACTAATACTTATCTAAGAAGGAACAGGCGAGGTCAGGGAACAAGGCCTTCGTTCCGTTCTGGTCTGCAAGCTTCGGGTCACTATCGGTCGGCAAGGGTATAAGTAATGCCGGGGTCAAGTAGCGATCGTCGTTTGGCACTTACTTATTGATGGCTGCTGCTCGACGGCTGGTGTAAAAGACAGGGGTCTGGAGGCTGGAGTCGGAGGCCGGAGACAGGAGACTGAACCATGTGCGGGGGGACCTTTTATAGGTCCCAGGAGGTCCGCGCCCCTTGGGGCGGGCTTCCTCACCTGCTGGGGATCGATTGGGCCTCTTCCCAATCAATATGATTTGAACCCCCCTATCCTAGGGCCGTTCCTTGATGGCTGGGGCGGTTCTTAGGACTCATTGTCCTGGCTTCGCTGGCTCCATCGTGTCTGGTTCGCTATTAAAAGTATCAATTGATACTTAATTGTATCCATTGTACCTGGAACTGCCCGGTATCACCTCATTACTATGTTAACGGCTTTCCCATTTACAGCGCTGCCTGATCTCTGCAGCTGTCAGGAAACTGGTTTCTGCAATTGTCTAATGCATAATTGCTTCTGCAAGCTGTTTGCTCTTTAACATGTCCGTTTTCCCTGCACTCTTTGCAGTCTTCCATTTTGTGTCCGTTTGTGGCCATCTTAGGTGGCTACAATACAGAGAAACAAATGACAGATGGAAAATTAGTTATAATGGAGACTTCAATTATCGATATATAGACAGGGATACTAAAAGTGTAAAGGCAGAGAGGGACAAGAATTTCTGAAGTGTGTTTTTAGATCAGTATGTTTCCAGTCCCAAGGAGGAAGGAATTTCTTACATATTTGTTTCTCTATGTATAATTTTCTCCAAGTTGATGGCCGAAACAATTCAGCCAGCAGTTGAATGTTCATAAGGAGGAAGGAAGCATTGTTGGATCTGATTCTGGAGAATGAAGAAGTGTCAGTAGGGGAACATAAATTATAGTATCACAGCGTTTACGTTGGCCATGGAAAAGGACAAGGAGCAATCCCAAGTAAAAATAATTAGTTGGGGAAGAGCAAACTAATTGGGGGAGAGTACAGAATCTGACCTAGATAATTTGGAATTAACAATTGTCAGACAAAACTGTTGACAGAAGAATGGACCACCTTTAACAAGGAGATAGTTTGGGTATAATAAAGATATTTTCCTGCTGTAAGAGACAAAGGAGCAAGATGAAGCAAATAAATGTTGAATGTGACATATGTCAGAATTGAGAATGCTAGTCGAATATAGAAGATTCAGAAGGGAAGTGGAAAAATCAAAGAAAAACGGCTGGAGAAAAACTGATGAATAAAAATGGGATCAAAAAGTAGGCATATAAATAGTTAAAAGGAGGAGCTAGGCAATTTAGTGTGGCCAATCCACATCCCCGAAACATCTTTTGGGTTGTGGGGGTGAGACCCATACAGACACAGGGAGAATGCCATAGTGAAAGAGGTGGTAGCTCAGACATTGGATCCACTAAAAACTGATAGAAGATGTATTGAATAGGCTGGCTCAACTGTTGAGTTGATATGTTGCCAGGGACAGATGATATGCATCCAAGGATATTGAGGGACACAAGGGTAGAATTTGTGGAGACACTGGTCATAATCTTCCAATTCTACTCAGACATAGAGATGGTGTCAGACGACTAGATAATTGCAATTGTTCAAAAAATGTGCAAGGATAAGCCCAGTAATTTCAGACCAGTCAATTGAATTTTTTAATTATGTACCGAGGTACAGTGAAAAGTATTTTTCTGCTAGCAGCTCAAACAGATCATTTAGTACATGAAAATAAAATAAAAATAAAATAAATATTCGAGCAACACAAGGTCCACAAAGTAAATACATAGACACTGGCATCGGATGAAACATACAGAAGTATAGTATTAATCAGGTCAGTCCATAAGAGGGTCGTTTAGGAGTCTGATAACAGCAGGGAAGAAGCTGTTTTTGAATCTGTGCATGTTCTCAGACTTTTGTATCTCCTGCCCGATGGAAGAAGTTGGAAGAGTAAGTAAGCCGGATGGGAGGGTCTTTGATTATGCTGCCCGCTTTCCCAAGGCAGCAGGAAGTGTAGATAGAGTCAATGGCTGGGAGGCAGGTTTGTGTGATGAACTGGGCTGTGTTCACGACTCTCTGAAGTTTCTTGCGGTCTTGGGCCGAGCAGTTGCCATACCAGGCTGTGATGCAGCCAGCTAGGATGCTTTCTATGGTGCATCTGTAAATGTTGCTAAGAGTCAGCGTGGACATGTCCGTTCCTTGGTGGCTGGATTGCTTTCAGAAGCAGTCATTCGAGATACAATTAACAGTCTCTCGGAAAATGTGGAATAATTAAGGAAAGCCAGCATGGATTTGTTAAACTTGTGAGTTTTTGATGAGGTGACAGATAATTGATGAGCTTAATGCTGTTGATGTGCTGTACATCAAGTTATTTGATAAATGAAATGAAATGAAATGAAAATGAAATGAAATGAAAATCGCTTATTGTCACGAGTAGGCTTCAATGAAGTTACTGTGAAAAGCCCCTAGTCGCCACATTCCGGCGCCTGTCCGGGGAGGCTGGTACGGGAATCAAACCGTGCTGCTGGCCTGCTTGGTCTGCTTTAAAAGCCAGCGATTTAGCCTGGTGAGCTAAACCAGCCCCTGGTTTAGGGGCATATAACAGGTGTGTGATAAATTAGCCCATGGAATAAAAGGGATAGCAGCAGTATGGATATAAAATTGGCTGAGTGACAGGAAACAAAGTAGTGGTGAACAGTTGTTTTTCGGACTGGAGGAAAGCATATAGTCGGGTGCCCCAGGTATCGCTGCATAGGACACAATTTGTAGATGACACATTTCGAAAGTATTGTGAACTGTAAGAAGGATAGTGATAAACTTCAGACGGACAAATGGTAGATGAAATTTCATGTGGAGAAGTATGAAATAATTCATTTTGGTTTAAAAAATGTGAGAAAATAAACTAAAGGGTACAAAGTGGGTGCAGGCATATGTACACAAACCATGGAAGGTAGAGAAATTTGTTAATAAAGCCAATGGCTTCCTGGGCCTTATAAATAGGGTGATTTGAGTACACATGCAAGGATGTGATAAAAACATAAACTACTACTTTGGCCTCAACTGGAATATTATGTGCTGTAGCGGGTACCTGCTTTCGGAAAGATGTGAAGGCATTAGAGAGGGTGAAGACAAGATTCATGAGAATGGTTCCAGGAATGAGGACTTCAACTATGTCAATAGATAGGAGAAGCTGGGTGTTCTCCTTGAAGAGGAGAATGTTAAGAGGAGATGTGGTAGACAATAGTGTTATATTGTCTGTATTACGGCACTGCCCATATATTACAGATACAACGGTAAATCCCTGCCTGCTGGCTCCGCCCAGCAGGCAGCGTATAAAAGTGTGTGCTCTCCTGCGCTGCAGCCATTCTGGTTCCAGCTACAGGAGGCACATCTTGTTCAATAAAGCCTCGATTGTTCCACCATTCTCGTCTCTTGGTAATTGATGGTACATCAATTTATTGAACAAGATTTTAAAAGATGGATCTCCTCATCAAGCCTGATCGTCTGCAGCTGAGCCCTCACTCATCCAACGCCACATCCACCTTCGACCACTGAGTAGCCTGCTTCGAAGGCTACCTCAGAGCAGCCACTGAAGAACCCTCAGACTCGCAAAGCTCCAAGTCCACTTCTCATGGGTGAGCCCTGACATTTTTCCCCTCATCCGGGATGCGCCCACCTACTCCGAAGCGATGACGCTCCTGAAGGGACCACCAGCTGTCGACTCCAGCTCGCAGCAAGCCTGCGCTGTGGCGGCAGCCAGCCAACTCTGGGGGGCCCCCAAGTGTTATTTTTGTGGGCAAAGCAAACACCCCAGGCAGCGCTTCCCGGCACGGAGCTCGACCTGCAACGGGGATGGGAAGAAAGGGCATTTTGTTTCCGTTTGCCAGGCCCGGTCGGTCGTCACTGTTTCCAGGCCCTGCATTTCTACACGCTCCACGTGTGACCCAGGGGCACCGCCATCTTCCCCTCCGCAAGCCACGTGCAGCCAGTGGGCGCCGCCATCTTGTCCACCACAAGCCACGTGCAGCCCATGGGGCACCGCTATCTTTGCTGCCTGCCATATGGGTGACGCCATCTTCGGCGCCATTTTGGACCGCGCTTCCAGACCCCTGCTCGTATGACCGTTTGCAGCCTACCGCTACCGCCGCCACCGCTGTTCAGCCCAGGACCAGCCAGCATCTTCCGCAACTCACCTCCATTACCCTGGATCAGTCTCGGCCCCGCAACCTCGCGACCTCTACGACGACGGTGAAGATCAACGGGCACGAGACGACCTGCCTCTTTGACTCAGGGAGCACAGAGTTTCATCCACCTCGCTACGGTAAGGCGCTGCTCCCTCCCAGTACACCCCGTTACACAAAATCTCCGTGGCCTGCGGATCCGATCCCATTCCATTGAAATCTGGGGGTACTGTATTGCGCCCTCACCGTCCAGAGTTCAGCAACTTCCGGCTGTACGTCCTCCCCCACCTCTGCGCTGCCCTGTTGCTCGGCCTGGATTTTCAGTGCCATCTCCAAAGCCTGACTGTGAAATTCGGCGGACCCCTGCCCCCCCCCCCCCCCCTGTCTGCGGCCTCACGACCCTTGAGGTCGATCCACCTTCCCTGTTTGCAAACCTCACCCCGGACTGCTAACCCGTCACCACTAGGAGCAGATGGTACAGTGCCCAGGACAGGGCCTTCATCAGGTCAGAGGTCCAACGGCTTCTGCGGGAAGGGATCATTGAGGCCAGAAACAGCCCCTGGAGAGCCCAAGTGGTAGTAGTAAAGACTGGGGAGAAACACAGGATGGTCATTGACTACAGTCAGACTATCAATCGGTACACGCAGCTCGACGCGCACCCCCTCCCACGCGTATCTGACATGGTCAATCAGATTGCGCAGTATTGAGTCTTCTCCACAGTTGACTTGAAGTCCGCCTACCACCAGCTCCCGAGCCACCCGGAGAACCGCCAATATACTGCCTTCGAAGCAGACGGCCGCCTCTACCACTTCCTCAGAGTTCCCTTCGGAGTTACCAATGGGGTCTTGGTCTTCCAGCAAGAGATGGACCGAATGGTTGAGCAGTACGGGCTGTGGGCCACCTTCCTGTGCCTAGATAACGCCGCCATCTGTGGCCACAACCAGCAGGACCACGATGCAAACCTCTAAAAATTTCTCCATACCGCCAAACTCCTAATTCTCACATACAATAAGGAGAAATGCGTGTTCCGCACCAACCGCTTAGCCATCCTTGGCTACATTGTGGAAATTGGAGTCCTAGGGCCCGCCCCGACTGCATGCGCCCCCTCCTGGAACTCCCACTGCCCCAAGGCCCTGAAACGATGCCTGGGGTCCTTCTCATATTACGCCCAGTGGGTCCCTAATTATGCGGACAAGGCCCGCCCACTCATCAAGTCCACAGTTTTTCCCCTGACGGCTGAAGCCCGCTGGGCCTTCAACCACATCAAGGCGGACATCGCCAAAGCCATGATGCACGCAGTCGACGAGTCCCTCCCCTTTCAGATGGAGAGAAACGCATCGGATGTAGCTCTGGCCGCCACCCTCAAACAGGCGGGCAGGCCTGTGGCCTTCTTTTCCCGTACCCTCCATGCTTCTGAAATTCGGCACTCCTCTGTCGAAAAGGAGGTCAAAGCCATTGTGGAAGCTGTGCGACATTGGAGGCATTACCTGGCCGGCAGGAGATTCGCTCTCCTCACTGACCCAATGGTCAGTTGCCTTCCTGTTTAATAATACAAGATAATCAAAAATGACAAGATCTTGAGGTGGAGGATCAATCTCTCCACCTATAATTATGTGATCTTGTATAACCCAGGGAAGCTCAACGAGCCCCCTGATGCCCTATCCCGCAGTACGCCCTATCCCGCGGTACATGTGCCAGCGCACAAGTGGACCGACTCCGGCCTCTCCACTATGACCTCTGCCACCCGTGGGTCACCCGGTTCTTCCATTTTGTCAAGGCACGCAACCTGCCCTACTCCATTGAGGAGGTCAGGACCTTCACCAGAGACTGCCAAGTCGGTGCAGAGTGCAAGCCGCACTTCTACCGGCCAGATAGAGCGCACCTGATGAAGGCCTCCCGCCCCTTTGAACACCTCATCGTGGACTTCAAAGGGCCCCTCCCCTCCACCGATCGCAACATGTACTTCCTCAACGTGATTGATCAGGACTCCCGATTCCCTTTTGCCATCCGATGCCCCGACATGCCTTCTGCCACGGTAATCAAAACCCTGCACAGCATCTTCACTCTGTTCGGTTTCCCACCTACATCTACAGCGACCGGGGATCCTCTTTCATGAGCGATGAGCTGCGTCAGTTCCTGCTCAGCAAGGGCATCGCCTCGAGCAGGACGACCAGCTACAACCCCCGGGGAAACGGGCAGGTGGAGAGGGAGAACGGGACGGTCTGGAAGGCTGTCCTGCTGGCCCTGCGGTCAGAAAATCTCCCGGTCTCCCGCTGGCAGAAGGTCCTCCCCGATGCGCTCCACTCCATCCAGTCGCTCCTCTGCACCGCCACTAATGAAACCCCTCACAAACGTGTGTTTGCCTCCCCCAGGAAGTCCACCTCCGGGGTCTCGCTCCCAACATGGCTGACAGTTTTGGACCCGTCCTCCTCTGGAAGCATGTGAGAGCCATAAATCGGACCCCTTGATTGAAAAAGACTACCTACATACAAACCCGCAGTATGCCTACGTCCCCCCCCCCCCCCCACCCGACGGGTGCCAAGACACATTCTCTCTCTGGGACCTGGCACCCGCTGGGTTCCCACCCACCACCCCCGACCTGACACAGCTTTCCTCATTCACCCCTGTGCCACTCACCCAACCTCCAGTGAACCTCACCGCAGCCCCCACCCCAGCAGGATCCGTCCTCCCACTGAATCCACTCGGGTGACGAAGATGAGGACAACACGCTCCCGGAGTCGCAGGTGAATATGTCGGCACTCACATCACCACCAGGACTGAGGCGATCACGGCGGAGGGTCAATGCCCCTGACAGACTTAATTTGTAATGTTTTCGTCACCCCCGCCGGACTCTTTTTAACGGGGTGAATGTGATAGACACCACTAGTGTTATATTGTGTGTACTAAGGCACTGCCCGTATATTGCAGGTACAACGGTAAATCCCTGCTTGCTGGCTCCACCCAGCAGGCAGCATCTAAAGTGTGCTCTCCTGTGCTGCAGCCATTCTAGTTCCAGCTACAGGAGGCACAACATCTTGTTCAATAAAGCCTTGATTGTTCCACCATTCTCGTCTTGTGGTAATTGATGGTACAGCAGGAGATTTGATACAGGGTTTCCAAATCATGAGGGAGTCATTCATAAAGCATTTCCAAACTAATGTCCAAGTTTGCAGATGGGTGTAGACTGTGAGCCTCAGAAGCCAATTTGGAAGGTCGTCTCAAGAGGATGCACTTCTGGAAGTATTGCTGTGGTACTGAAGTCATATTATTCAGGAATTATAGGACAAAAAGAGGCAAAGTTGGAGGTCGCCATAACATCCAGAGACAGTGAGGAAGTGGACTTTGGCCAGGAAACCAGACCTTATCTGAAGCTGAAAAACCAGTGAACCAGTTACAAGATAAGCCCATAGTAGCAGCAGAGGGAGGGGTTGCTGTTAGTTAGATAAACTTATCGAGCAGCTGTTCAGAGACAACAACAGATCTTGGAGTGTAGACCAGTGCAGAGCATAGAGGGTGATAATTGATATGTTTCTTAGGGGGTCGTATAATTGAGTATTATGGGCAGGGGAGGGAGAAGGGGTACAGTGAGATTTAAACGCACGGTGTGTGAGGTAGAATGGGGAATTGAATGCACGGTGTATAATTGGAGGCGGGTGTTTATTAATCGAAAGCACAGTGTGTGTTAGAGAAGGAGTGTTATTGAGTATATTGACGTCAGGCTATGGTCTGATTGGCTCTGCTTACACCGCCTCCTTTTGCTTCTCCTGGTTCCTCAGTCTGCTTTTGCTCTGATGGCGGAGAAGTTCACTGTCCCGAGTTCCGGTTCCAGTTGCAGCATTTCGTCGCTCTCCAGCGCGCTGTCCAACACCAGGCTCGACCTGCTGGAATCGGAGTGCTCTGCTGCCCGCAATGGATCTCATGTGCCCCGTCCGTCTGCCAGTGTCCAGGCACAGAGGCGCCGACCCCGTCGGCGGTCAAGCAGCTACAGCCTGGAGTCGGCAGACAGCCCGAGTGAGGTTCAAGTGCTGGTGATAAATACCGGAGGAACTATCGGCATGGTGTACAGGGATAATGGTGAGTGAGCAGCCTGCAGTCAGGGACTGTTCACAAGTCCGCATCCGGCACACGGAAACAATGTGCCAAAGCTATGTTTCAGGAGCTAATTATTCCCGTTATAATGTGCTGGAACCATCCTTAAGGAGC
This sequence comes from Scyliorhinus canicula, assembly GCF_902713615.1. NCBI lineage: Eukaryota > Metazoa > Chordata > Chondrichthyes > Carcharhiniformes > Scyliorhinidae > Scyliorhinus > Scyliorhinus canicula. The sequence goes on from NC_052147.1 coordinate 49,109,769, forward strand.
TTACTCCAATCAGAATGTGGCTGAGCCATACTTTGAGGTTTATTCCCATTCTAACATGCCGGTCTTTCGAGGGCTGAGCGTCATAAAGGACCAGAGGCATCAGGAACACAATTGCATGATCCCAGCCTTGAGATATGTAGTATTCATAAAACGCGTTGAATCCGCTTTTAAGACATGAACTGTAAAATCATGGCATTTTTATGAATTTAAAAAAATGAGGCCATCCGAGAGTCATTACAGACAGTCGGACGTGGTATAGACCTGTTGTCTAATATTGTGCCTTCAGGCCCAGCGTTCCTGTGCCACTTGCTGTTTACCTTGCATTTCTGTAAGGCAGTTATGTAAAGTGGGCCAATTAAATTCACTTAAATGTAAGGATGTTTAAATAATTTTTCCAACATTGAGAGATATTATTGTTTTGAATCAAGCTATATCTGTTGAACATCACCAGGACTTCAGATAAGCAGATTATTCTCTAACTGGTGCTGTTACCTTTGGAAGCACTGTGTACATAGCCATTTTGAAAATTACAATAGCACAGCAGTTACATTGTTGACTTGAAGCTGCGGTTTCGACTAATAATTTGGATAATAAATTCAAAACCCCAAGTGACACTTTTTGAGCCAGAAAATAGGGCAGATATTGGATATCTGAATTAAAAATTAAATTAGGAAAATACTCAGCAGGCCTGGTTATATTATCCATGGAAAGAAAAAACAAGAGTTAGCACTTCAGGGTTGTGATTTTTCAGAACTGGCCGAAGTTAGAAATAAAATGGATTTTTCACTTGCCCAAAATGTGTTGTATTTCTAGCTTTTCCCAGTTCTGATGAAAACAAAATCACAGACTTGAAGTGTCAGTGCTGCTTCTCTCTCCACAGATGAGCCAGATCTGTGGAGTATTCCAAGAATAACAGTAGTTTCAGAAAGGGAGTAAAAAGGTAAAGCTAAAATGGCCATGAAGCTGTTGGATCATCTGATATTCTTTTAGATCCTTATCCGTTCTGACCTATACGTGATCATTCCCTGAAGTGTCCTAGCAAGCTACTAAGCTATATCTTAGCATTCTAATCTTACGACTTGTCATGGCCACTGCTCCTTGATTGCTACCAAGCCAGATGAGTCAACATTAGGTCAGTGAGGAGTTCGGAAGACCCTGACTGGAGCAGCATAATGCATATCTGGATGTGTAGCTGCCACACAAGACAACATGCATATGCTAGACAGCAAAAGTAGCCTATTAGAGCTGAAAAATCTCTCAACCGACAGTGCGGGTCAAAGTTCTGTAGTTCCACCACATTCAGTTGTGAATGGTTTTGAGCAATGAATGGATAAGGCCCCGAAGGACAGCCCCAGCCTCAAAAATGGTAGAGCCCAGCGTGCAAGTATACAAGGTCAGGTTGAAATATTGCACAACCACTTTCAAGCCGGAAGTGCCAATTAGATGACTCTTCTCTTTTTACTCTTGAGATGCCTATTTTCAGCTAATTCAATTCAGTCCTAATGACACAAAGAAATGTCAGTGCACTGAACCCCAGACAGACAATTGACCGCAATAACATCCCAGCTATCGTATGAAGACCAATGCTTTGCCATTCACAAAGTTGTCCCAGTACAATCATAATACTAGCAGATATCCTATAATATGGAAAAATGCTCATCAAATCCCTTTGACAAATCAAACCCTGCCAATTATTATTGCATCGGCATACTCTGAATCATCAGCAAGGTCATAAGAGTCATCAATAGTGTTATCAAATGGCACATCCCAATAAGCTGCTCATTGATGCTCAGATTGGGTTCTGCCAGAATCTCCTGGCTCCACACCTCACTACAACCGTGATTCAAACATGGATAAAGAGCTGAATTCCAGCGATTGAGGTGAGAATGATTGTCCTTGACATTAAGGCAGCATTTGAGTGAGTAAGACCTCATTAAGCCCAAGATTGAAATCAGTGGGCATCAGAGTTCTTCAATGGCTAGTCATATCTAGCACAGAAGAAAGTTGATTGTGGTCATTGCAGGCCAATATCAAAGCCCGGATCATGGCTACATGCTCTCAGAACAGTATCTTGGGTCCAAACATCTCAAGCAGCTTGTCAATGAACTTCTTTCCAACCTAGAGTTTGAAGTGGGGATGTTCGCTGATGATTGCAGTATTCAATTTAATTCACAATTCCTCAGATAATGGAGCAGTCCATACTCGTACAGCAGGCTTAGAGTGCATCCAAATTTGGCTGATTTGGTAACATCCATTCCATTCAAGCATCACCCACTGATTTGAACATGAGAATGAGCATACCCCTCGCCATTAATATCCTGGAGATTCATATTCGCCAGAAACTGTACCAGACCAGCCACTTAAATGCCATGACTTCGTATTCTTTGGTGAGTGACTCGTCTCTTACCTTTCCACCTCCTACAAGGAATATGTCAGGAGTGTGATGGAATAATCTGCACTCACTTTGAGAGTTGCAATTCCAACAATGGTCCAATGTCAACTGTTGGTGTGTGGAACAGTAAGAACACAGCTGCTTGTGAAGACCCTTTTCTTATGGTCCAGTTATATTTTAGATCTAGGCCTTCCCCATATGCCGACAAATTGGGGAGGAATGCAAGTGCAGCAGCCAGAGGATCCCAAATATTTTAAATAATTTGAAGATTTATCGTATTTCGAGAGCAGCAATTTTCTAGGAACAGTAAGGAGGAAAATTGAAACTTCATTAAGCCCCTCTTGCATTCTTTAACTGTGCATGCTGCTTCCCAGTCTGTGTGAGACCTTTCTTTGTTTCTCCTGACAAGTGGATGGTGATAAGTGTAGGTACAAGACCTATGGAAGAACTGATACATAATTCCCGACAAGGAAAGCAATGTAACATGTTACGCAAAAACACATAAAAAGGGGCAATTTTTTTCACAATTTTTACTTAAAATTGTGATATTTTATTTTTAAAACCATTACAAACTTTATGGAAAATAGGGCATTCTCAGGCCTTCACAATCATGCCTGAGCTCTTCTTTCCACTTTTACCAATTTTTGAAGTTTTCTCTGGTGGACCTCTCATCAGAGGTCATCTCACCAGAGTACAATACCATTAGATTAGCAGAAGCTCTGACACTATTTTGGTTCAGTACTCTTGCTTTGTAGACCATTGCCCTGAATTGTGAATGTCATACTCTGACTCCCATTCATGAATTATAAGTGTTCTTTATTTATCTTTCACAATGTCTACATCACATTTCAAGTTTCTTTTCTCATTTTCACCCAACTTGGTGTGTAAGCTTTGAGCTACTGTCCGATTCCAGCACTCCTTTTCATTTCATATCATCTTCCAATTTGTGCTGCTGAGAACAGATGAGTTATAGTCGTGTGGTATATAGAAATTGTAATAAATAAGTGACAGTAATTGGAAGTTGCAATAAAACTGTACATTCAAAGTTTTATATAAAGGCTTACAAAATATTGGAAATGTGAGATTAAACTTCATCTGAAATATATAAAATGCATTATTTCTATAATATATTGTACACACGTTCATAAAATTTTGTGGAATCTATATGATGTGTATAAAATACTGAAAATGACATATAATGAATGCAAACCCTTCCATATGTGTAGTTGGTTTCTCTGCAGGCTGGAATGTAAGTATGAAATTGGATATGTGACAGATGGCTGGGAAGGAGTATGTTTGTATTGTGAAAAGAAAACAGAAAAACAGCTCGGCGCTTGATGTCAGTAGTGGAAGTGTTTTCATGGTAGAGAGTCAGAATTATAGGGATTATCGAACAAGGATCAGCAACCTGCAGCTCCGGAGCCAAATGTGGCTCCTGACTTAGATTGATTGAGTCTTTTTTTCTATCTCAAATTTTACCTATAGGTTTCTAATTTTAAAAGAATATCACATGTCTAGAAATGTCCTTCATGATTGATATTTTAGCAGGTAATAGCGAGAACTTGTAAAATGTTTGATCACGAAAATGTAAAATTGTATAATTTCCTTGCATCAAAAATCATAGCATTCTTTTGCTAAGCAAAATCTTGTCATGTGCCATAGTGTTGATGGCTTATGTATTGCTTTCTGGCTTATCGCACATGTTTACAGGCATAGATATGTACATCTATATGGGACTTAACTGTGGCCTTTGATTTTGTTGTTTTACTAAAACAAAAAAATCAACGTTCATCAGCAGGACTGTGCAGAATATTACGATCGATCGGCCTTGATTAATGTTTGAATTTAGCATGTTAAAAATGGGCATAATTGGAAGGGTTGAAGTGGCTACAAAGAAGTGAAAAAATGAAGATTAATATCAAGCATTTTAAAGGTGTTGCCTCTGCTTTTGTTTTTCATTATTGTGGGCATTGAGCAACAGCACTGCAGCTCTTTAGAATATATTTCAAAAAATGGCTCATCTAGTTATTCAGGTTGCTGACCCCAGTCTAAACAGAGTCAATGGAAAGAAAGTGTTGACGAATTATCAGACTGTTGATGCGACATGCAGTACAGTCAGAAGCTATTTTGTGCAGACAGCACTCCAAACCATGTTCCCTAACTTCACCCTCCATACCTCTCCCTAGCAGCAATCTGAGATTAAGCCAATCCATTTGCAGCCTTGGTGTTACATTTGACCCGGAGATAAGCTTCAAGCCTCATAGTCGTGCCACCACTAAGACTGCCTGTATCCACCTCTCGTTGCATGACTTTGTCCCTGATCAGCGCCCCTGCTGCTGATACCCAAATTTATGCAACCTTTACCTTTATATTTGACTATTCCAATACACCCCGGCTGCGACCCACATTCTAGCCTCTAAAGATGAGGTAATCCAAACCTCTGCTGCTGATGTCTTAATTTACACCAAGTCCCATTTCACCCCTCATCCCTGCTAATCTGCTTTGGCTTCCAGTCAAGGAACATCTTGATCTTAAAATTCTTATTCTTGTTTTCAAATCACTCCAAGACCTATATCCTTGTAAACCTTTCCAGACCCTATACCCACCAAGATATGTTGGCCTGTTGAGCCAGAATCACCCCAACCTTGGTAAACATTCAGTTGTCTAGGCCCTAAATTCTAGAATTTTATCCATACACTTCTCTGCCTCCAACCTCATTTTCATAGTTAAAAATGCTCCTAGTATATCTCTTTGACCAAGCTTTTTGTCATTTGACCCAATATCACCTTCTGTGATTTGATATCATTTTGCTTACAACACTGTGTGATATTTTAGTTTGTTCGTGCTATATAAATATAATTTGTTGTATTAGTGGAAAGGCCATGAGCAAGAGGAGACACATTTAATATGATTGGCATCAGAACCAACAACAACACGAGAAAAAGCAGCGAGTGCGTCAGCCGCTGGGTGCACTGCCGAGAATGTGCTCAAGGCATATTCAAACATCGTTTCCAAAAGATAATTGGATAAGCACCTAGGGGGGAAAAAATATAGAGCCAAGGGAAAAGACTGGGGAGAGTGGAACTTGCTAAGTAGCTTTTGCAAAGACTCTTAGAAACTCTGACCAAATGGTCTCTTTCTGTGCTTTTAAACATTCTATGATTCCATCCATGGGTGCTAGATGGTAAAGGAAAAAAGTGAGAAATTTGAGAAAGAAATGCCGTGATAGTGAGAACAGAAAAGATAAATTTGTTGAGCAGAAGAGGGGGCAATACCCCTGTCCTCATTGATGCAGAAGCCCAGCACTTCTGTGCAAGAGATGAGACTGAAGCATTTGCACGATGGCACAGTGGTTAGCATTGCTTTCTCATGGCGACGAGGACTCTGGTTTGATCCTGGCTCTGGGTCACTGTCCGTGTGGAGTTTGCACATTCTCCCCGTGTCTGTGTGAGTTTCACCCCACAACCAAAGATGTGCAGGGTAGGTGAATTGGCCACGCTAAATTACCCCACAATTGGAAAAATTTAAGAAAACAGAATCATTCGCAAAAATCTTCAGTGAGACGTGACGAATGGATGATCCATCTCTGCCTCCTCCAGAGGTCTCCAGTATCACAGATTTCTGTCTTCAGCCAATTTGATTCACTCGCCGTGATATCAAGAGCTGAAGTCACTGGATATTGCGAAGGCTGTTGGTCTTGACAATATTTCGGCAACAGTACTGAAGACTAGTGCTCCAGAACTTGCTGAGTCACAAGTCAAGCTCTTCCAGTCCAGCTACAACTTTAATCAGCAATATAGAAAATTGTCCAGGTATGGACATAAAAAGCAGGATAAATCCAAAGTGGCCACCAATTACCGCCTCTGGCAGTCTACTCGCGATCAAGTGATGGAAGAGGTCATCAACACCACGATCAAGCAGCACTTGCTCAGCAGTAACTGTACTATTGTGTAATTCTTTATCACAGAGAGCTGGGTCGTTAAGTATGTTCAAGGCTGAGATAGACCAGATTTTTCATCAGTTATGGGATAAGGCAGGAAAGTGGAGTTCAGTATGATAGCAGATCAGCCATGATCCTGTTGAATGGCTTACTTCTGCTCCTACACCTTATGGACCAATATCTTGCTCACAGATGGATCAGTTTGAGATCCGCCAGGGTCATTCAGTTCTCAACCTCTTTCCAGCCTTGGTTCAAACATGGACAAAGGAGCTGAAAGACACAGTGACTGCCCTTGACGCAAGGCAGCATTTGACCGAGTATGGCATCAAGGAGCCCTAGCTAAACTGGAGTCAATGGGAATTGTGGGGGAACCCTTCCATTGGTTGGAGTCATACCGGTCAGAAAGGAAGATGATGATGATGGTGGTTGGGAATCAATCATCACTCCGCTCCAAAACATCACCTCAGGGCTCCTCAAGGTAGTGTCCATGGTCCAACCATCTTCAGCTTCATCAATTACTTTCCTTCCCTCATAAGGTCAAAAGTGGGGATGTTTTCTGATGACTTCGCACAATGGTACTGCACAATGTTCAGTGCCATTCATGACGACTCAGATACTGAAACCGTCCATATCCAAATGCTGCAAGACCTGGATGATATCCAGACTTGAGCTGACAAGCGACAAGTAACATTCAGGCCACACAAGTGCAAGGCAATGACCATTTCCAATAAGAGAGGGTCTAACCATCATCCCTTAATATTAAATGGCATTACCATAGCTGAATCCCCACGATCAAACTCTTGATAGTTGCCATTGACTAGAAACTGAACTGGGCTAGCTATATAAATACTGTGGCTACCAGCACAGGTCAATGGTTAGGATTCCTGCAGTGAGTAACTCACCTCTTGACTCTCCAAAGCTTGTCCACCATCTACAAGAAACAAGTCAGGAGTGTAATGGAATAATCTCCCCTTGCTGGATGAGTGCAGCTCCAGCATTTAAAGCTTGACTTCATTCAGAACAAAACAATCCGCTTGATTGCTACCCCTTCCACAAACATTCACTCCCTACCCCACTGACAAATGGTGCCCGCAGTATTTACCATCTACAGGATGCACTGCAGGAACTCAAGGTTCCTTGGGGAACACCTTCCAAATCAACGAACACCTTCCAAATCACCAATCTCTACAATCTAGAAGAACAGGTAAGAAGTCTTACAACACCAGGTTAAAGTCCAACAGGTTTGTTACAAACACGAGCTTTCGGAGCGCAGCTCCTTTCTCGGGTGAATGGAGAGGTATGTTCCAGAAACATTTATATAGACAAAGTCAGATGCTGGACAATGCTTGGAATGCGAGCATTTGCAGGTAATCAAATCATTACAGATCCAGGGCGAGGGATAATCACAGGTTAAAGAGGTGTGAATTGTCTCAAGCCAGAACAGTTGGTAGGATTTTGCAAGTCCAGGCCAGATGGTGGGGGGTGGATGTAATGCGACATGAATCCAAGATCCCGGTTGAGGCCGCATTCATGCGTGCGGAACTTAGCTATAAGTTATTGTTTGGCAATTCTGCGTTGTCGCGTGTCCTGAAGACCGCCTTGGAGAACGCTTACCCGGAGATCAGAGGCTGAATGCCCTTGACTGCTGAAGTGTTCCCCGACTGGAAGGGAACATTCCTGCCTGGTGATTGTTGCATGATGCCCGTTCATTCGTTGTCGCAGTGTCTGCATGGTCTCGCCAATGTACCACGCTTCGGGACATCCTTTCCTGCAGCGTAAGAGGTAGACTACATTGGTCGAGTCGCACGAGTATGTGCCGTGTACCTGGTGGGTGGTGTTACCACGTGTAATGGTGGTATCCAAGTCGATGATCTGGCATGTCTTGCAGAGATTGCCCTGGCAGGGTTGTGTGGTGTCGTGGTCGCTGTTCTGAAGGCTGGGTAATTTGCTGCAAACAATGGTTTGTTTGAGGTTGCGCAGTTGTTTGAAGGCCAGTAGTTGGGGTGTGGGGATGACCTTGGCAAGATGTTCATCTTTATTGATGATGTGTTGAAGGCTGTGAAGAAGATGTCGTAGTTTCTCCACCCCAGGAAAGTACTGGACGACGAAGGGTACTCTGTCAGTGGTGTCCCGTGTTTGTCTTCTGAGGAGGTCGGTGCGGTTTTTGCTGTGGCGCGTTGGAACTGTCGATCGATGAGTCGAGCGCCATATCCCGTTCGTACAAGAGCATCTTTCAGCATCTGTAGGTGTCTGTTACGCTCCTCCTCGTCTGAGCAGATCCTGTGTATACGGAGGGCTTGTCCATAGGGGATGGCTTCTTTAAAATTAAACTAGTGCCAAGACTAGTTATTTAACTCTGACCCTGTAAGCCAAACATAGGTTAGCTTTTAATTGTAATAAACTCCAGCTTGTTTTGAGTTGCATTTACATCCGAGTTACTTATCAATTTCTTACCAAATGCCTTCAACTCCCGCCAGGGACCCGGGAATTCCGGCTTTGGGTGACTGTCTGTGTAGAGTTGTACATTTTCCCCCGTGTCTGCGTGGGTTTCCTCCCGGGTGCTCCGGTTCCCTCCCACAGTCCAGGTTAGGTGGATTGGCCATGCTAAATCGCCTCTGTGTCCAGGGATGTGCAGGTTAGGTTAAGGGGTTGTTGGGATAGGGTAGGTAAGTGGATTTCGGTGGTGCTCTTTCAGAGGGTCAGTGTGGACCTAATGGGCTGAGTGGCCTCCTGCACTGTAGGGATTCTATGATTTAAAAACAAACTCCAGAGGCGGTCACAGGCAGTCACAATGAAAGTAGTAGGAACAATTGGAGAGGAACATAGAACATGCAGTGCAGAAGGAGGCCATTCAGCCCATCGAGTCTGCACCGACCCACTTAAGGCCTCACTTCCACCCTATCCGCGTTACCCAATAACTCGTATCCTTTTTGGTCACTAAGGTTAATTTAGCATGGCCAATCCACCTAAGCTGCACGTCTTTGGATTGTGGGAGGAAACCCGTGCACCCGGAGGAAATCCACGCAGACACGGGGAGAACGTGCAGACTCCGCACAGACAGTGACCCAGCAGGGAATCGAACCTGGGACCCTGGTGCTGTGAAGCTACAGTGCTAACCACTTGTGCTACCGTGCTGAAAGCAATTTGCACAGATGGACTAACAGTGGAGATGTGGGCCAAAGTCGCAAACAATCAAAGTGAGCTAAAAATGAACAGTGGAGTTGTACTTACAAACAGCAAAGCTGTACTTTTGAGGCAAATGTTGGGCTCTACACAACAAAATACACACACAACAGGAAAGAACTGGACAGGAAGAATGCAAGTGGTATTAGTCACTATCATCATGACAAATCAGAATTTCTCTTAACTGTTTATGTCCTGTTTTTATTGGAAGATAAATATTGGTCAGGATACTGGGGTGCATTTCCCTGCTGTTCTTCAAACAGTGCTGTGGAGTCTGTAATGTACCTTAGAATATGTGGAGCCTCAGTTTCACATCTCACAAAAGCCGAGAGCTCTAACACGGCAGCACTCACTGTGTACCATATTGAAGAGTCAACCAAGATTCTGGGGTGCTCAAGATTTCAGAATGGGACTGAAGATGGTCTTTTTCTGGTTGGCAACAAGGGACCATAGAATCCCTACAGTGGGAAGGAGGCCATTCGGCCCATCGAGTTTGCACCAGCCCTTGGAAAGAGCACCGCTACTTAAGCCCACGCCTCCACCCTAACTCTGTAATCTAGTAACCCCATCTAACCTTTTGGACACTAAGGGGCAGTTTATCATGGCCTAACCGGCACATCTTTGGACTGTGGGAGGAAACCGGAACATCCGGAGGAAACCGACGCAGTCACTGGGAGAAAATGCAAACTCCACCTGAGGCCGGAATTGAACCCAGCTCTCTGGAGCTGTGAGGCAGCAGTGCTAACCACTGTGCCGCCGTGCCGCATGGTGTGCTACAGGTATCCGTTCTGGGGCCTCAACCTTTTGCAATTTATATAAATGACTTGGATGAAGGGGCTGACTCATTTTTACCAACTGGCCTACCTTGCGACCCACGCCGGCCAACCTTCAAGACTCGTCATTTTTGCTTGCCTTTAATGTGATAGATAAGCCTGCTTGGTCCTCAAGATCTCACCTTTGTCACTCATTGTTATCATGGTATCATGACCGGTACAGGCTTGGATGGCCGATGCACCTGTTCCTGTGCTGTATTGTTATTTGTTACATTTCTGCTAAGGACTTCAACTGATGATTTTAAATTCCCACTGCATCTGTTGAAAAAAAATGGAAGAGGTTTGTCCGCAAAATTACCATGCTATAGTCTTCAAATACCATTAAAGGTTTGAGGGTTTTATTTGCCAGTACTTCCCTGCACACATGAGCTTCGTATCCTGAATTGTATTTGTACAATCAATAAACCCATACCTCAAGAAATTCTCTTTATAGTGCTTTGTTCCGATTTCAGCTTCTTATTGGGTTGTTCACCAGAGGCCCTGGAGCTTACACCAGCACTGCTGGCAGCTACAAAATGGAGGAATCTCTCTCGCACATAGACCATGTGATGTGTGTCCAGGGCACGTGACCTGCCGTAGTTTCTGGAGAGACGTTGCTCTGTTTATCTGGTTCTAAATATGACGGTCAGTATGGTCGCCTTCCTTAATCCTGATTATGTTTGCTCTAGAGTCGCCAGGTATCTTTTGATACCGCCACAAGGTTCAAACCCGAATACTGATCAAAGAACCAATGCACCAGTTAATACAATGCAAAGTCAATACTATTTATTTACACACACTGTAATATCTACTCATGCACAAAATACCATAAACTAAACTATCTCAAACGCTAAGGCCTATACTTAACTTCAGGTGCCCACTCAGTCAGAGGAACAATGGCTGTTGTTCGGATCTCAGGCTGTTGGGTTTGAGGAGGTAACAAGAGAACAGCTAAGGTGGTCCGTCTGATGGCAAGTGTTGACCTTGGACTTACTTGCTTCTGGTGCAGCTGGTGGACGGATTGCTCTGCTTCGAGAGCGGAGTCCAAGAGAGCGATTCACTCTCGGGGGGGGGGGGGGCTTCTTCTTCTACCTGAAAGGGGCTTCGCACGCTTTTGGGCGGGCCTTGAACTTGGCCCCAATTAATTGGACCGCATATTGACCACTGGTATCAATCTCGACCAATAAAGGGGTGGGTGCCCTGATGGCTGGGCGTGCCTTTGGTGGCCGATGGCCTTGCTTTGTTTGTGTCTTTCTGGCGCCGGGATGTCTGCAATACTATCGGTTACTTGAGTGTCATTCCTTTGTTCCCGGAGATGGGCCATCAATATGCTAATTGACCTACAGTTTCAGTCTCGTCTGGGAGTTGCCTTCTCAATACGCATCCAGGCTCTGTGCCTGCCTGCTTTCTTAGCATTGTCCATGTTTCCCTATAGTCTTTGCAAACATCCATTTTGTACTCTGGAAGTGGCCATCCCAGATGGCTACAGGGAGGACTTCCATCGATTTCTTTAAAAAGAATCTGCTCCTGGATCAGTGCCCTGAGGTCAAGAGGGGGCATGCATGTGCGGGAAGGCCAGCATTCTAAAAGCAGATCGCGGCCCTGGTTGTGGCCGTTGGGCATTTCCTCCCGTGATTGGGAGGGCTGTGAGCGATGGCCCCTCGGCCGATACCCGCCTGCGACCCACCCGTGCACTGGTTGCGACCCTGAGTTTTAAAATGACTGCTGTACAGTATTGGTTTCCTTATTTATAATAACCTTTTATTAGTGCCACAAAATAAAGATGCAAATGTGTTGGAAGCAGTTCAGAGAATGTTTACTTGACCAATACCAGGAATGGACAGGGTGTCTTGGGAGGAAAAGTTGGACAGGTTAGGATTATATCCACAGGTGTTTAGAAGAGTTAAAAGGTGACTTGATCGAAAACCTTTAAGATCCTGAGGGAACATAACAGGGTGGATGTGGAGAGGATGTGTTTCCTCTTGTGAGAACTAGAGGGTCACTTCAAAAATAACAGGTCGCTTGTTTAAGAAAAAGATGAGGAAAAAGTATTTCTCTGAGGATCGTGAGTCTTTGGAATTCTCTTCCTCAAAAAGTGGTGGAAGCAGAGTCTTTGAAGGTTTTGAAGGCAGAGCTCGATAGATTCTTGATTAACAAGGGGGTGAAAGGTTATTGGAGCTGGGCAGGAATGTGGGGTTGAAGTTACAATCCGATCAGTCATGATCTTGAATAATGGAGCAGGCTTCAGGGGTCGAGTGGCATAAATATTTTTTCTAAATTAATTTCTGGGATGTGGGCGTAACTGACTGGGCCAGCATTTATTGCCCTTTCCTAGTTGCCCTCCGTGGTAAGCTGCTTTCTTGAATCATGAGTCCCTGAGGTGCATATACACCTACTTTGCTCTGAGGTAGGGAGTTTCAAAGTTTCAGGATTTTGACCCAATGACCGACCACCTGCTCCTAACTCATGTTGGTAAATCCAGAACCAACAGCTCTAGAGGTAAAGAGTTCGAACAGTGAACCAAGGCAGAATGGGTTTGGTATGGGGTTGCTGGATCGGTCCAATTCCGATAACTTTTGACCAGTTTACTTAAGGTTTTACCTCTGTCTTTAATACTGAGGAGAACAAATGGCAAACACAAATTTGAATCAACAATCTTTATTAGACACACAATTAACCCAACATATATATGCTAGAACAGGGGTGGGCAAACTTTTCCGTGCAAGGGCCACATTCAGAAATTCACAATTCACAAAGGGCCGCATAGTATATTAAGTAAAATAATTACTTCACCCGGTTATGATTCTGGGCGCCTCATATAGAACATAGAACAGTACACCACAGAACAGGCCCTTCGGCCCTCAACGTTGTGCCGAGCAATGATCACCCTACTCAAGTCAATGTATCCACCCTATATCAGTAAGTAACCCAACAGCCCCCCCCCATTAACCTTAAAAAAAATTTTTTTTTTTAAATAAAAAATGTTTTAAAAAAAAAAATTATTATTATTTTTTTTTAAATGACTTGGTGGGCCGCAGAAATACCTTTGGCGGGCCGTAGTTTGCCCACCCCTGTGCTAGAAACACCCAGGATTCGTTTATACTGCCCGCGAGCAAAGATGATTCAGTTAAAGGGTGGGTCCGATTCTTGGGTCCCTCTGGTCTGGTTTCACGAAGGTGAGTCTGGCTGGCAGCACCCTCCTTTCCTTTCCCTCCTTTTCCTTTCCTTTCTTCCCTTTCCTGTGGTCCGCACATAACCGGTTCCCAAAAAAGGTAAAAGCAGAAACTCTGGGTGCCCGAGTGTCTGGCTCAATCGAGGCTCTGGGCAATAGACCGGTGCATATCAATAGGGTGCGATGATCTCTTGATGGGCAATTGAGCCGGTAGGTCCAGACATGCCCAGGCAGCCTGTCTGAGTTTGTATATTTGACTTTGGTCAAGTCTGAATTTCCACCAGCCTGCCTGAGGATTGACTGCAGTTTGATTTTAAAGTGCCAATTCTTGAATTTAAAATGTTCAATTTAATCGGGCTCAAAACTAGGCCCTGTCAGGTTACCACAGAGCATTAGTGACTCTGATCTAAAAATTGCTTGAATGCCAGTTCAGAGGTTTGTCCAAGGCCACCTCTTATCCACATCCAATATTAGATGACAGGAAAGAACATCTGCTGAACCTAAATCTTTTTAAAGCTACAACAAGAACCAATTATACTATCATGGGGACAAGGGAAGAGGCATTGTAGCAATATCAGAAAATTTTGAGACATGTTCACAATTCTTGAATAAATTAATCTTCCAGAACTTTTGGTTTAAAAATCACATCTTATAAAACACAATGGCATGGTAGCGCAATGGTTAGCACTGTGGCTTCACAGCGCCTGGGTCACTGTCTGTGGGAGTCTGCACATTCTCCCCGCGTCTGCGTGGATTTCCTCCGGGTGCTCCGGTTTTCTCCCACAAGTCCCTAAATACGTGCTGTTAGGTGAACTGAACATTCTGAATTCTCCCTCTATGTACTCGAACAGGTGCCGGACTGTGGTGACTAGGGCTTTTCACAGTAACTTCATTGCAGTGTTAATGTAAGCCTACTTCTGACAATAAAGATTATTATTATTACATAGACAAATGGATAAAGCATCTTCAGGTTCTTATCCAATTCCCTTGTTTGAAAGTCATGCTTGAGTTTGCCCTCATCACACTCTCTATGATAATGTATTCCAGACCCTAACCATGTGCTGCATTTCAAAAAATCCTCCTGTTGTTATTAACCGGGTTCTTGACCTTCTTCTCCAGCAACTAATTATTTTTTTAAATTTGCCCAATTCTTTTTTTTTCCAATTAAGGGGCAATTTAGTGTGGCCAATCCACCTACCCTGCACATCTTTGGGTTGTGGGGGTGAGACCCATGCAGACACGGGAAGGAACTCCGCACAGACAGGGGGCCGGGGTCGAACCCGGGTCTTCAGCGCCATGAGACAGCAATGCTAACCACTGGACGACCGTGCCACCCCTAACCAGCAACTAATTGTATAGCAGCTTTAATCTAGTAAGACATTACATTAACAGGAGGATTGTAAAACAAAATATGATATGTTTAAGATATTACTGTGAGACAGCTGACAAGTTTGGTCAAAGGACGATATTGGTTAAATCAAGGTGATGAAGGTTTTGGCCAATGCCTTCCCACTTTCTACTTGAGTTGAGAACTTTGTAAATTTGCCAGCAGGACGATTTTGGCCCTCTATTTGCCTTTTGAGTATGTCTGTGCCAGATGAGGTGCATCCTAAAATTTTCAAGGAAATAGCAGGTTCTGGTAGTTGTGCTTAAGAACTTCAGAAAATAAATTAGTTGAAAAGGTGGAGAATTATCAAATGGCCATCTAAAATTAGTGAGACATTAATTCTAGATAAGATGCTCTTAGGTTTTGAAGAATAAGAAATGTGCTAGCCTAAAGAAGGATTACAAATCAATATACCTTATACAATTAATATGCTTACTTTTTTGTAAACTTAGTCACCATAGTAGACCAAGTCTACATAGTAGTTACATTGTCTGCATGTTTCAAAGACGCAATAACATTTGAGGTATGAAATTTTTTTTTGATAAACAATTTTAATGAGGTATTTTGTGGCATTGTAAACAGTAAAATTCTAGAAAGTGAAAATAAAAGGACTGTACAATAAACAAAGTACGCATTCCAATGCCCTAACTCGTCCTACCCAGATCTGCCTAATTGACCCCCTATACTACACCCACCCCCCCCCCGCTGACGATTAATTCTCCGTGAAGAAGTCAATGAATGGTTGCCACCTCCGGGCGAACCCTAACAACGACCCTCTCAAGGCAAACTTGATTTTCTCCAAGCCCAGGAAACTCGCCATGTCTGACAGGCAGGCTTCCGACTTCGGAGGCTTTGACTCCTTCCAAGCGAGAAGTATCTGTCTCCGGGCTACCAGGGAACCAAAGGCCAAAACGTCGGCCTCTTTCTCCCCCCGGACTTCCGGGGCCTCTGAAACCCCAGAAATCGCCACTTCCAGACCCATTGCCACCCTCGTGTTCAATACTCTAGACATGACGTCCTCGAACCCCTGCCAGTATCTCCTAAGATTTGGACACACCCAAAACATGTGGACATGGTCTGTCAGTCCTCCCAGACACTTTACACACCTGTCCTCTACACTGAAGAATCTGCTCATCCTGGACACTGTCACGTGGGCCCGGTGGACGACCTTAAGCTGAATCAGGCTGAGCCTGGCACATGTTGCAGTCCCATTAACCCTGCTCAGCGCGTCCTCCCACAGGCCCTCCCCAATCTCCCGTCCCAACTCCTCCTCCTATTTATGCCTCAGTTCCTCAGTCTGGGTCTCCTCCGCCCCATGAGCTCCTTGACACTTCTCTCTCTCTTCTCCCCCCCCCAAATCCTCCTCGACACTACCCTATTTTGGATCCCCCTTAGTGGCAAGAGTGGAAAAGACGGCACCTGCCTGTGCAAAAAGTCCCGCACCTGAATATACCGGAATTCATTCCCCCTCGTTAACCCAAACTTGTCCTCCAGCGCCCTCAAGCCAGGGAAGCTCCCTTCCAAGAACAAATCTCCCATTCGCTCAATCCCCGCCCTCCGCCATACCCGATACACCCCGTCCAACCTCCTCGGAGTAAACCGATGGTTATCACATATTGGGGACCAGACCGATGCTCCCGTTGCTCCCACATGCCTCCTCCACTGTCCCCAGATCCGAAGGGCCGCCACCACTACAGGATTGATGGAGAAGTGCGCTGGCGGGAACGGCAGAGGCTCCGTCACCAACGTCCCTAGACTGGTGCCCCTACATGAGGCTGCCTCCATCCGCTCCCAAGTCGACCCCCCCGCCCCAACCACCACCACTTCCTTATCATGGCTATATTAGCCGTCCAATAATAGTTGCTGAAATTGGGCAGTGCAAGGCCCCCCCCGGGTTCCGCTTGAGCGTCACCCTCTTTACTCGCGGGGACTTGCCCGCCCATACAAAGCCCAAAATGATCTTGCTTATCCTCTTAAAAAAAGGAACGTGGAATGAAAATGGGGAGACACTGGAATGCGAATAAGACCCTTGGGAGGACTGTCATTTTAAACTGTCTGAACTCTCCCAGCTAATGACAGTGGGAGCGCATCCCACCTCCGGAACTCCCCTCGCATTTGATCTACCAGCTGGGACAGGTTCAGCTTGTGTAGTCAACCCCATTCCCGCGCCACTTGTATTCCCAGGTACCTGAAACTGTCCTCAACTTGCCGGAATGGCAGCTCCCTCAGCCGGTCCCCTTGGCCCCTCTCCTGGACTACAAACATTTCACTTTTTGTCATATTCAATTTATATCCTGAAAACCAGTCGAATTCCCCCAGGGTCGCCATGATTCCGTCCATCCCCGCCACTGGGGTTCCCCCGGAACCAGCCCCTTCCAAACCTCTGAAGCCCTCGGAGCAATTGCCAGCGGCTCAATAGCTAGCGCAAACAGCAGTGGGGAGAGGGGGGAACCCCTGTCTCGTCCCACGGTGCAGTCTGAAATAGTTGGAAGTTGTCCTGTTTGTCCTCACACTCGCCTCTGGGGCCTGATATAACAGCCTGACCCAGTCGATGAAACCCACTCTAAATCCAAACCGTCCCTGAACCTCCCTTAACTAGTCCCACTCGACCCGGTCAAATGCCTTCTCCTTGTCCATAGCCACCACTACCTCCACCTCCTTTCCCTCCGGGGGCATCATGATCACATGGAGCAATCTTCTTACATTCACCATCTATTGCCTACCTTTAACGAACCCTGTTTGGTCCTCCCCATTAACACTCGGCACATAATCCTCAATCCTAGTGGCCAAAAGCTTTGCCAGCAGTTTGGCATCCACATTAAGAAGGGAGATCGGCCTACAAGATCCACACGACTCCAGGTTCTTGTCCCATTTTAAAATCAAGGCGATGATAGCCTGCAACATCGTCTGGGGAAGCACCCCTCTGTCTTTTGCCTCATTAAAAACCTTGACCAGCAGCGGCCCCAATATCCCAGAGAACTTTTTATAAAATTCTACCGGGTACCCACCTGGCCCCGGGGCCTCATCTGACTGCATGGCCTTTAAGCCCTCTAATATCTCCTGAACTCTGATCGGGGCGCCCAGCCCTTCTACTAGCTCCCTGCCCACTTTTGGGAATGTCAGGCCGTCTAAGAAGTGTCTCAACCCCTCCGGCCCCGCGGGGGGGCTCCGAGCTATGGAGTCTGCTATAAAAGTCCTTGAAAGCCCTGTTCACACCCGCCACATCCCCAACCAAGTTACCATCCTCCATCCACCACTTTACCTATTGCCCTAGCTGCCTCCCTCTTTCTGAGCTGCTGAGCCAGCATCCTGCTGGCTTTCTGTCCATGCTCATATATCGCACCCCTCGTCTTTCTGAGCTGCTCTACTGCCTTGCCCGTGGACACCACCCCAAACTCTGCCTGCAGCCTCCTCCGTTCCCTCAAGAGCTCCGCATCGGGGTCCCTGCATACTTCCTGTCGATCTGCAGAATCTCCGCTAACAGTCAGTCCCTTTCTGCCCTGTCCGTCTTGTCCCCGTGAGCCCGGATTGAAATCAGCTCCCCTCTCGCCACTGCCTTGAGCACCTCCCACACCACCGCTGCTGAGACTTCCCCCGTATCATTGACCTGCAGGTAGTTTTGTTTCCACTTCCTCACCCCCTCGCACACCCCTTCATCCGCCAGCAGTCCCACATCCAGCCTCCACTGCGGGCGCTGGAAGCTCTCTTCACTCACCTAAAGCTCAACCCAATGTGGGGCATGGTCGGAAATGGTGATTGCCAAATACTGTGCATTCACCACCCGTGTCAGTAGATCCCTACTCAGTATTAAAAAAAATGATCTGGGAGTAGACCCTATGAACGTGCGAGAAGAAGGAAACTCCTTCCTTGTCGGCCTACCAAACCTCCACGGATCTTATCCTCCTCCCCCCCCTCCATCTGCTCCATGAAATCCCTCAGCTCTTTTCCCATTGCTGACACTCTGCCCGTTTTTGAGCACGACCGGTCCAGGCCTGGATCCATAACGGTGTTGAAATCCCCTCCCATAACCAGCTTGTGGGAATCCAGGTCTGGTACCTTCCCCGGCACCCTCTTTATGAAATCCGCATCATCCCAGTTTGGCGCATATATGTTGACCAAGACCACCTTCCTCCCTTCCAGCCTACCGCTAACCATAACGTAGCGACCTCCCCCGTCCGAAACAATATTCCCCACCTCAAACTACACCCGCTTGTTCACCAGAATTGTCACTCCCCTGGTCTTAGCATCTAGCCCTGAGTGGAATACCTGACTGACCTAGCTCTTCCTCGATCTAATCTGGTCCGCTACCTTCAGGTGTGTCTCCTGCAACATTATCACGTCCGCCTTTAAAGCCCTAAGATGCGCGAACACTTTAACCCTGTTCACCGGCCCATTTAGCCCTCTAATGTTCCACGTAACCAGTCTAGTTGGCGCCCCACCCCCTTGCTGGTCAGCCATCCCCTTTCCTGGGCCCGCCCCCAGCCCTTGACCCACGCCTCTGTAGCCCCACCTCCTGGCAGCACCCATCCCCGACCTCTTCTCCACTCTAAAATCAAATCCCTCCCTCGTCAGCAAAGCAATCCCTCCCCCTCCCACCCCCCTCCCACCCCACTAGCAACAACACTCTGTAACCTAACCCCATCCCTAATCTGATTGTATACACACAACCCAACTGCGCTCCCGCAGACTAGCTCACCCAGCTAGCCTAGTGGCCCTCGTCTCTTGCGCCAGCATATCTCCCACCTATTGTTGCCTCCTGCCCTCCCCCGCCTCTCAAAACCATCGCCCTCATCAACCCAGCCCCGACGGCCGCCTCCCTTTAAGAAACAGACGCCACCCAAAGTCAGTATAAAGAAAAACAAAGCCAAACTCTCACCATAATACAGATCAAAGTAATACCACTTAAAATAATACAAAGTCAAAAATCCCCACCAGCATCCCCCTCGCAACACAGAAAACCCACCGAAATCGAATAATTTTTTAACTACTTTCCCCTTCTTAAACAAAACACAATTATCGAAGAGAAAAGCCAAGAACGAAAACAAACAAACGAATAAATCCGTGCAAACAGCATTTGAAACGAACAGGAAAAACAGTTTCTGAAACTTAGAGCAGAATGTTCTCAAGTTGGCACCAGTCCTTTGTTCCTGGCAAACTCCATAGCGTCCTCGGGCGACTCAATGTAGTGATGTTGGTCCTCATGCGTAACCCAAAGTCGCGCCGGATACAACAGACCTAACTTAACCTGCTTCTTGAACAGGATCGACTTGACTTGATTAAAGCCTGCCCTCCTCTTGGCCACCTCCACGCTTAGATCTTGGTACACCCGTAAAATGCTGTTGTCCCACTTACAGCTCCGCGTACGTTTTGCCTATTGGAGAATACGCTCCTTATCCAGGTACCTATAGAACCTGACCACCGGGGGGTCTCCCTGCCGCGGCTTCCTCGCCAGCGCTCTGTACGCCCGATCCACCTCCAACGGTCGGGGGAAAGCCCCATCTCCCAGCAGCTTCTGGAACATGTTCGCCACAAACTCCCTGGGATCAGCCCCCTCCGGGAGGCCAACAATCCTTAGGTTCTGCCTACGGGACCTGTTCTCCAAATCCTCTCCCTGTTCCAGCAGCCGTTTTTGTCGGTCCCTCAGCATCCCCATCCCCATCTCCACCACTGTCTGGTGTTCCTCCTGTTCAGCTAGCGCCTTCTCCAGGTTCTGGATCGCCCTGTCCTGGGCATCTAGCCTCCGCTCCATCCTCTCCACCGTTTCCTTAATCGGGTCCAGACATTCCCGTTTCTGTCTGCCGAAGCCTTCCCGGATGACCTGCATCAGCTGCTCCATTGATGGTTGGGTCGAAGCCCCAGGGGTCTGGACACCGGCCATCTTGTCCGCTGCTGCAGCCAACATCCAGCTCGACCCTGACATTTTGTTTCTTCCATTTCGATCTCTTCAGGCTCTCTGTTCCATAAACCAATATATACACCGAACACTTGTTCACTGTTTCTTCAAATCCAGCACTTAAAAGTGCAAACAAAGTCGGGGGGGGGGGGGGAGGTCCAAATGTCTAGCCAGAGCGGGAACCACCAAACGTGCGACCTACTCCCTCATGGTCGCCTCCGGAAGCCCGAGGTATGAAATTCTTAAGGAAAGCAAGAGCTTATGGTATTATTTGGATTGAAAGTAACTTGTCAATAAAAAGAATGACCTTGTGTTTATATTGCACCTGTTATACTCTGATTTCCGAAGCACTTTGCAGTTAATGATTTACATCTAAATGTAGTCTTTGCTGTCTTTCCTTACAAAATGGAAGTTAATTTGCACACAACAAGGCCGCGCAAACAAAAAGGAAAGAAATAAGTATTTAATCAACTGTCAGTGACATTGCTGGGTTAAATGTTAGCCAGGTGACGAGTTTGCTTGCTTTTGCAATAATGCTGTGGGATCTTTTACATCTACCTGATAGTTGGACGAGGCTTCAGTCCGCCATCAGAGCAGCACTAAATCTGTATGTACTGAAGTATCCGAATAAATGACCTGCCCAAGTTCTGAGCTAGGAGTTTGAGACTTGATGTGAAGGTATGAGTGTTATCATTGAGTCAAAGCTCAAAAATTGCTGAACGTAAGAAGCTGAGTCGGGAAGGACTGAGGAGGTGATGAGAAGCATTTTTCGTAACTTGCTCTCCTGATGTTTCTGTTCAAAATATACCTTGGAACAGAAGACCTCTTGTAATTTTTAAGGTTGCAAAATATATCAAGCTATGTGGAAGTTTGACAAATATATGACAAGTCAATATTCAACATCTGGATATTCAAGCAGGGTTTTCTAATGAATGATCAACTTTATTTTAATACAGGCAAATATGACAATATTTACGCAAACCAGAATCTGCACGATCCAATTCCATGCCAAGAAAATCCCTTTTCTAACTAGCAACACACAGTGCACCGTATCTCATGGTTGTGCTAACCATGCACAAGTATGGTATTAAGGGCACTACAATAATATGAAGCTGTCAGCAGTCTTGTGACTCACTGGAGATGTACCTTATTTTAAAAGTTTTTCCCTCACTGGGAAATTAAAGGTAACATTTATCTCGGGAATGAATAGTTTGTTATAAAATCCTTCTCTCCTTATTATCTATAACTAAGTAATCATAAAAAATATAGGGCGCAATTCTCCGCACTCACGACGGTGCGGAGAATAGCGGGGGTCGTAAATTTTTACGGCCACGCTAGTCCGACGCCCTCCCGCTATTCTCCCCACGCCCAACTCCCGACACGAATCGCTGCCGCCGTTTTTTTACGGCCAGCAGCGATTCTCAGCTGGCCGATGGGCCGAATTCCAAGCCCTTTACGGCCGTTTTTACAAACGGCAAACACACCTGGTCTGGCCGTTCGTAAAAATGGCCGTAAAGTCCCGATCTTGGCAACCATGGCACCGATTGGCACGGCAGTACCACGGCTGTGCCAAGGGCGCCATGGGCCCGTGATCGATGGGCACCGATCGCGGGCAGCGGGTCCGATTCCCGCGCACTCTTTGTCCTTCCGCCGCCCCGCTGTATCACTTCGCGGGGCGGCTGAGGGGCATCCCGGCCCGCGCATGCGTGGGTTTCGCGCAAATGCGCGATGACGTCATCCGCGCATGCGCGGCTGACGTCATGTGACGCGTCAGCCGGCGCAAGCTCTGGGAAGCGGGCTTAACGAAATTCGTTATGCCCGCGATGCCGGAGTTCACGGCCGCGGCATACTAGCCCCGACCGGGGACCAGAATCGGTTCCCGGTCGGGGAGGGGGAGGCTGGCGTCAAACCCGCCCGGTTTTGACGCCAGCCTTACAATTTCTCCCTGTCTGGGAGAATCGCGTCCCCAATGTCTGGTATGATCGGATAAAATGTCAGTTGTGCTCAATTGCTACATCAAATCCTTTTTTATGCATACAATTTGGTTATGGAGTGAAAATATCCTGCAGATACTCTTGACCAAATTTTATTGATTTGGAATTGCAGAAGGCATAACAGATAATCATCAAACTTCATTGCTGCTAGTTGCAATACTGGAATATAAAATGTACTGAGATTTTCTATGAACCAATTTTCCGGTAATAAACTTGATCAGCAAGCACCTGGGGCCACTGATCCCCTGGAAGACCCCCCCCCCCACCCCCCACCCCCAAGCCAGGTAGATCCCGGAAGTGGGACCTCCCGGCATCACTGGCTGTGTTGCCCCGTGCTCCTTTTTGGGTTCAATGCGACCGGTTGATCTCCCTCAGAGTCTGCAAAGGGATATAGATAGGTTAGATGAGTGGGTAAAAATTTGGCAGGTGGTATGTAATGTGGAAAAATGTGAACACATCCACTTTGGCAGGAAGGATATAAAAGCAGGATATCACTTAAATAGGGAGAGTGCAAGACTCTGTGGGGCAGAAGAGTCTGGGTGTCCAGAAACGTGTATCGAAACAGGTTAGTATGCAGGTACTGCCAAGAGATTTTGACGGAAAATAATTTAATTGCAAGGGGAATGGAATTTAAAAGTCTCTGTACAGTTGGTGAGATCACTTCTGGAGTACTGTGTACATATTTTGGTCTCCTTACTTAAAAGGATATCATTGGGGCAGCACGGCGGCGCAGTGGTTAGCATTGCTGTCTCACGGTGCCGAGGTCCCAGGTTCGATCCGGCTCTGGGTCATTGTCCGTGGAGTTTGCACTCCCGGGTAAAATGCCTTCTCATCTCAGTCTTAAATGGGTGACCCCTTATTTTTAAACTGTGTTCCCTAGTTTTTGCATGTGTTTCGCCCCCACAACCCAAAATATGTGCAAGGTAGATGGATTGTCCACACTAAATTGCCCCTTAATTGGAAAAAATTAATTGGGAACTCTAAATTTTGAAATAAAGAAAGCAGGAACCTACACAGACCAGTTAGCTTAACATCTGTCAGGGGGAAAATGTTAGAAGCAGTTCAGGGAAGGTACACTCAACTGATTGCTGGGGTGAAGGGGTTATCTTGTGAAGAAAGATTGGACAGGTTGGGTTTATATCCGTTGCACTTCAGAGTTTTCCCTTGTGGGAGAAACATGAACTAGGGAACACAGTTTAAAAATAAGGGGTCACCCATTTAAGACTGAGATGAGAAGGCATTTTACCCCCCCCCCCCCCCCCCCGCCCGCCCGCCCGCCCCCGGTAGCTGTTAACGTAGGATCATTGAATGTTTTTAAGATTGAGTTAGGTTCTTAATTAACAAGGGAAACACACGGTATAGAGTTGAAGTCACAATCAGATCAGCCATGATCTTAACAAAAGACTCTAGGTTCAAGGGGCCAGATGGCATACTCCTGTTCCTAGTTTGTGTTTATGTCGCTATCGACGCCACAGTGGGAGTGGTGGTAGTAGCTGCCACCAGTGCACCCAGCAAAGCATTAGGATAAGCGAGGAACCCAGGCCGCAGCTGAGTGAGGGCAGGATCAGTGTCACATGAGGGAGATTACCGCCTAGTATGGGGCAGGGAAGGTTAGAAGAAAGGACAAGGTGGTGGTTCTTACACGCCACACCTTCCCAACACCAGGTCGCTTGATCGTGCGGCAGGAGTCCATTAAGTCAGATTAATTGCCCATTTAAGGGCCTCTGTTGTCTTGGGGGCTGTTATGGCCGCAAATCTTACCACCTTGGACTTAATAAAGGGCAGATGTGGTCCTCGCCTGCCAATATGCCCTTTAAATAAATTTTGCTTTCTGGATTTTAAGACTATTTGAGTTGAACGCTGCTTGAAAATTATATGTTCCTCATTAGCAATTCATTAAACTCTTGTTTGTATTTCATAGAAAAATCTCAAACGTGGAAGTTCCAAAACTAATGCTGCCAAAGATAATTGCTTGGCAAAGGAAGCAAGTTTGACCAGCTGTGCATTTGCTTTGTTTCCTTTTTTTAGTACTTGCGCCACAAGCAAATGCTCTTGTAAAAGCCCTTCGGAAAATGCCAGGTCTGCATGATGAAGATTATGCTCAAGAAACCAAGCTTTATGATTTTTGTGATTCGCCAGAAAATACTTTGGTTCTCCCGTAAGTAATTATTCTTTACTGTTTGCTATCAAACTCCAGAGCTGAACTAAACTTTAGAAATGCATGGATAAAAAAATCCAGATTGCCGACAAAATAATCTTGAAATGGAGTTCTACCGAGATCTGACTAATTTTCTGCAGTGATACCGATATACTCAGCCTGGATTGGTTCATTCCACTCATTGTTTCCTAATCAGAAGGTGCTGTGTTCAAACTCTACACCAAGACTTGAATCCAGACTGAACTTCAATAAGAGAGGACTGCATTTGGAGTTGGGTCCTTTGAATGAAATATTGTATCCATATCACCATTTAAAGTAAAACAGGAAATTCTTTTGCTCAATAATTTTCCTCCGCCAACATTCCTCAAAACCAAATGTGTCATTTGTTCCTCATTTAAGCATAGCCACAACTCATTTTACTGATGCAAGATGCATGGCAAAAAATACTTTCTGATTTATTGGATATCTTCCACACCTATACTTTTCTAATTACATTGAGAATGAATTATTCGCGCATTAAAGCTGCCTTTCAATGTCACCAGGGCTAGTTGCCTTGAAAGGGACATAATAGTAACCTTCATAATGATATAATCTTCCGCCTCAGCAAACTCATTGAATGCCAGGTGCTTGAAAATGAGGTGGAAATTGAGGTGATGTGACCAGTGGTTGATTTGTTTTGGTTGATATATCAAAAAGAAATACACTGGGCCTTGAACAAGGGGATTGTTGATCCTGTCAATAACTCTATACACAGTGAAGTGCTTGCATTTACAGTGTGACTACTTTTTTGATTGTTTTAAGGGATTAACATATTCCACAATAGCATGCCAACAGAATTAAGATAGTACATTAAATACTACTAATACAGTCAAATATTTAATAACGGCTGCTTAGTTACAATTCTTTTTAGCTGGTTATATTTTATGATGTTTTGGTAAGGGGGTGCACACCAGAATTACATGCGTACCGTCAAAAATTAGATGTTGCATGTGACAGACACAAAGTTTAGTTAATGACTTATTACAGTTAGGTAGGTTTAAACATGTTCGAAATGTAAACCTTGCTTTTCATTCTGTTTGCAGTCATTGCAGGTCAAATAAAAGGATTGTATACTCAGTAATTGAGTATTCACCTTTGCTGGACTCGTGTAACATGAACACCGATGACTGGGCTAAGATTGCAGTTGATATAGAGGTAAGCTGAGACTTAGCTTGGGTCAAGTAAATTTGGTTAGAGGATTTTGCAGATAAGCAAAGTAGCCAAGTAAGCGAAATAACAAAAGCCTGAAATTTCTGGTTTGGGGGACTGTATTTCAGGCAGATCTCCTGCTGTTTGACAGGAACGTGGGGAGGAAACTGGGTCCATCAGTTTCTGCCCGAGTTGAACTCTTGTCAAAAGTCCTGAAAGGGGGAGGGGGGGGGCTCTTCATCTTCCAGTTATACACACTCGCAGAAGACATTTGGAGACATGTTGAAGCATGATAGTGGATAGTGTTCTCAAGACAGTAAGAAATTACAGAGAGGCGTGAACACAGCCCAGTCCACATGCAAAACCACCTCCCATCCATTGACTCTGTCTAAACCTCCTGCTGCCTGGGGAAAGCAGGCAGCGTAATCAAAGACCCTTCCCACCAGGTTATTCTCTCTTCCAACCTCTTCCATCAGGAAGGTGATACAAAAGCACGCACTAACAGGTTCAAAAACAGCTTCTTCCCCACTGTTACCAGACTCTTAAACGACCCTCTCGTGGACTGATCTGATCTCTTCACACACCTTCTCTACTGCACTCCTGTATGATTCACCCGATGCCTATGTTTATGTATTTACATTGTGTATTTATGTATGTCCTATGTTTTTTTTTCATGTATGGAATGATCTGAAAGGACTGTGCGTAGATACTCTTCACTGTACCTCGGTACACATGACAATAAATCAAATCCAAATTTAATCCAAACAATTCTGAAAGTTCTATTCCAACATACCACTCTTGAGGTTATGTGGATCCCATGACTAAAAGAGGAGCATGTGTCCTGGACCGAGACTTTTAACGGCCCCAAAAGTATGTTGCAATGCAAAGATAATCCGTCTCAAACGACACAACAGTCTTTACAGCCAACAGGAAGCCAGTAATTTGGGGCCACGCTGGATCATAAGATCATTAATGCTGTTGAAATTCAAATACTGCAGTTTTATTTTTGTACCTTGCATATTCTGTTCCATCTTTAACATCACATTAACAAACTGTAGTAAACAATGGTTTTGAATTATTAAGATAAAGAAAAATACAATGTGTGGTCATTAATCATCAAAACAAAAATTAATGCAAGACACTGTACAGGTCTCACTCCGATTGAACTAATCTCATGTATACAAGATCTCCGTGTAATAATGTCGCAGACAAAGCTGTTTTATTGATCTGATACGTTAAGTTCAGCATTATGTTCACTTTGTAATGCTTTTACTGAATATACATAGTTTTATTTGGTCTTTTTTACATTTTCGAACAATTTCGAGATGATATAAAAACAGACATCATCAATACCTCTGAATATCAGCGACCTTTCTATTGAACTCCCATTGGAACTCTGGCAAGAGTTCACTAAGAGAATTGGAAATGAGACCAGGCCCCAGATGCATGGCAGGTCCTAGGTTTACATTGCACATTCTGTGTGTCTCCCAAGTGTTAAGGTTCCATCTTTCCTTTGCACAGTTTAATGAAGTGGGAAGGGATGGGATTTGTGAAGGCTTTAACTTGCAAAACAATTGTAAATTTAAGATTTTGGGGCCAAAGATGTAGACCGTACCCGGTACCCAAGTGCTCAAATGGTCAAATCAATTATGACATCTTAATGCTGTTAAACGAGCATTGACACAATCAGCTTGAGGTGCCTGATGTACAGCATGAAAGATAAAAATGGGATTTATTAATTGCAGAGTAAAATTTTATATTTATTGGTTGTATTCTGAACAAACCAGACTGCTTCTGTTACGTTCCTTGAGTAGACAGGAAACTATTCCGATAAACCTACTGCCCTCCAAGCTTTTTCTTTACTTGTTCTTTTATTTTATTCTTTCCCACAGAATAACTATCAACAGTACAGTGGTTTTGTGATCCTTCATGGCACAGATACGATGGCTTATACAGCTTCAGCCCTTTCATTTATGTGTGAGAACCAAGGAAAGCCCATCATCTTGACTGGCTCTCAGGTAAGTTTTACACACAGACATTATACCCTGTACTATTTCTGCATAAGAAAGGGCATGCATACATTCAAATTAGAAGCAGAAGGAGGCCACTCAGCCCCACACGCCTGCTCCACCATTCAATAAAATCAAGGCTGATCTAATTGCAATCTCAACTCCACATTCCTACATCACTCCGATAACCTTTCACCCCCTTGTTTATCATGAATATCTAGCTCTGCCTCAAAAGTATTCCTAGACCCTGCTTCCACCACCTTTTGGGAAAGAGTTCCAAAGATTCATGACCCTCGGTAAAAATGTCTTCTCATCTGTCTTAAATGGATGGCCCCTTATTTTTAAACCGTCACCCCCCTAGTTCTAGATACCACCCTCGTCAAGACCCCTGAGGATCTTCTACATTTTAGTCAAGTTGCCCCATACACTCCTGTGGATACAAGCCTAATTTGTCCAACCTTTCCTCATAAGGCAACCCACCCATTCAAGGTATTCGCCTCATAAACCTTCCCTGAGGTCCAACACTTAACATTGTTCCTTAAAGAAGGAGACCAATACTGCACTACTCCAAATGCGGTCTCACCAATACCCTGTATAACCTCCCTACTTTTGTATTCCATTCCCCTTGCAATGAAAATAACATTCTATTAGCTTTCCTAATTACTTGCTGTGTCGCCATACTAGCCTTTTGCAATGAACATCTGCCACCTCCAAGCAAACCCCTGCAACGAACACCTCAAGGCAAATTTAACTTTTTCAAGAAACCCCGCCATGTCGCTAACCCATACGCCTGACTTGAGGGGTTCCGAGTCCCTCCATCCTAGTAACATCGTCTCCGGGCCACCAGGGAGGCAAAGGCCAGGAATCGGCCTCTCTCACCCCCTGGGCTCTCGGGTCTTCTGACACCCCAAAGATCGCCACCTTTGGACTCGGCACCACCCTCACTTGTAAAACCTCTGACGTGCCATCAGCAAACCCCTGCCAGAAACCCATCCATCTCGGACACGCCCAAAACATATGGACATGGTTCGCAGGACCCCCAGCACAGTGCCCAAACCGATCCTGAACCTGCTCATCTGAGCCACAGTCATGTGTGCCCTGTGGACCATCTTAATCTGTATCAGGCTGAGCCTGGCGCACAATGAGGATGCGTTAACTCCTCAGGGCCTCCTCCCATAGTCCGTCCTCCAACTTCCCACCCGGAATGTGGCGACTAGGGGCTTTTCACAGTAACTTCATTGAAGCCTACTTGTGACAAGCTACATTTTTAAAAAAAAAGCTTTCTTCCCACTTTCTCTTCACCTCCTCTATTGGGGCTCGCTCCCACTCCCATCAGCTCCTTTTAGATCTGAGACCTTCTCCTCTCCTACTCCTGTTCTCCACACCACCTTATCGGGGGCGGCAGGCGCGCCCCCCCCCCCCCCCCCCCCCCCCCGAGAGAACCAGTGGATATCACATATCAGTTCCCACAACAATCCCCCCTCTAACCCCATATGCTGCCTCCACTGTCCCCACACCTTCAGGGCTGCCACTTCTACTGGGCTTGTGAAGTACCAAGCAGGTGAGAACGGTAGGGGTGTCATTAACAATGCCCCCAAACCCATGTCCTTGCATGATGCCACGTCCACCCGCTCCCACACCGACCCCTCCCTCACTACCCACACCCTGACCATCGCTATATTCGCCGCCCAGTAGTAATTAATGAAATTGGGAGAGTCAGTGCCCCCCCCCCCCCCCCCCCCCCCCCCCCCCTCCTCCCAGAAATCCTGAGATCTCGGTATTTTAGCTTTTTAGTTGAATGCCTTGGGAATAAAAATTGGGAGGCGATGGAAAATGAACAAAAACCTGGAGAGGACAATCCTTTTAACTGTCTGAATCCGCCCTGCCAATGACAAACTGAACTCATCCCACCTCCGAGAGTCCCTCCATCTGTTCTACCAACCGACCCAAATTCAGTTTACGCAACTGCTCTCACTCCCGCACCACCTGGATACCCAAATATCCAAAGTCCCTCCCACCACCTTGAACGTCATCTCACCCAATCTCTTCTCCTGACTCCTCGCCTGGATCGCAAAGACTTCACTCTAACCAACATTCAATTTGTATCTCTAAAACTGGCCTAATTCCTCTAATATCCCCATAATCCCAGCAATCCCCCCCCCCCCCCCCCCCAATTAAAGGGCCTACAGGCACAGGATCCATCACGTGATTCTTGAAGGGATTAAACTGTGCATAGTGTTACACACACCTGGTCAGCTCTCAACCGTGGCTAAGAAACTGAACTAGAGACATAACGTATTTAAGTTTTATGACGGTGGGGAAAGATCGCTTGATTCCAGGAGAGATTATGTAAGAAATAGGGCGTGGCTATTTGAGAGAACAAACTTTATTAAAATAAAAGAAAAAACAATATTTAAACTCCCTTATCTCCCTTGTGTAATAATAGTAAATCATTTTAATTGCTGTAGCCTATCCAGGTAAGTCTATTTTAATTTGTGTTTTCGCCTGCCAAAACCATCTAGGACAGCACTGTGGCACTGTGGATAGCATTGCTGCCTCACGGCGCCGATGTCCCAGGTTAGATCCCGGCTCTGGATCACTGTCCTTATGGAGTTTGCACATTCTCCCCGTGTTTGCGTGGCCCCCGCAATAAAAGATGTGCAGAGTAGGTGGATTGGCCATGCTAAATTTCCCCTTAATTGGAAAAAAATGAATTGGGAGCATTAAATTAAAAAAAAAAGCCTGCCAACCATTTGAAACTTCAGAGGTGACAAAAGTTTTCATAAATCAGCAAGTCTACCACTTTTAGTTATGTAGGAGTGTACCTTAATTAAATATTTATATGAATAGATGTCTGTGTCATCCCAGCTGGGGCAAAACTGCCCCTCAGCTTCAGTGAGGCTGCCCTTGGTGCCATCTCTGTGCAGCTGAGGGAAGACTTATAGATCGAATTCGATGTTGGGAGGATGAGGTGTGGGAGGGGTTGACTGAGGAGGACAGAGAGGAGGAACTGGTCCAAGTGCCACAAAAGAATTCCGTGAATTCATGAAGTTGGCAAGGGCAAGTATGGCATTAGTAAGAGCAATATTGGTCCAATGTGATGAGGTCTCACAAGCAAATATAATGTGTTTAATATAAGCTGCTCATCCAAAGTTGCCAGTTTCCACAAGGGTGTAGCTGTCCTGGACAATGCCACACTGCATTCCAAGCAATGATCAAGTGAACCGGTAGGTGGTTGGCAGGATGACTTTATAACATCTGAGCACAGCCTTCAATCAGGCGCGCAGTGTTCCAAAAATGTGATTGGGAGATGACAAGTGACAGTTTGAGATTGTTGATGGAATTTCTGTGTCAAATCTTTACAGGAGGGGTGAGCCCTCAAGGCCTGAGATTGTGCCTGTACAGGTGGGGCTATACTGACTCCTTACGAGGAGCAAGTACTGCTGGAGCCCGATACGTCCCGGAGTATCGACCGTGGTGAGATTGGAGGGAGGCCTGGTTCTGGGGAGATGGCCAAAGTATCAGACAAAGTGATCAGAGGAGGCCTGTCCCGTGCAGGCTGCGGCAGAATCTGTGCAACAGCCTCTCTGCTCCTCTGAGGAGGGTGCCTCAGAGGGTGCAGTGTCACATCCTCTCTCTGCACTCAGCACCATCGCATTTTTCTGGCATTTC
This sequence comes from Scyliorhinus canicula, assembly GCF_902713615.1. Classification (NCBI taxonomy): domain Eukaryota; kingdom Metazoa; phylum Chordata; class Chondrichthyes; order Carcharhiniformes; family Scyliorhinidae; genus Scyliorhinus; species Scyliorhinus canicula. The sequence goes on from NC_052147.1 coordinate 49,141,569, forward strand.
GGCAGGGATCTGTGTGTCAGGCAGGGATCACGCATGCACTGGTGAGGGCACTTCACGTTTGCACGTGCAGCTACATAGGGCACTCGTTGGAGTGTCCGGAATGATTCAGAGACCGATTCTGAGTTGGCTGATAAGCCTTGGGAGTCGTCAGTAAGATGGAAGATGCTGGGTGTTTAACACGAGGTCTAAGAAGCTTTGGAAGGTATACCAGAGGTGTTGCATGTACTGGCCCGCACTATGGAGGTGTCAATCCAGGCGATTAGCACTACACTCACCACTCATCAGAGTGCCAAGCATCCTCTAGACAGACTGGTGGACTGTCATGGAGGGGATAATCAGTGCATTGCAGATGCAATCATTGGGATGTGCTCTACACCATTGCCCTGGCTCTGAGCTCTGGGGCAGAGACCTCAGGTGACAGGGGAACTAGGAGCTTTGCGGCCCACCCAGCTCCCGGAAACACTGGTCAGTAGGAAGGACCTACCAGCCCTAATGATGGGGGTTGAGCTGCCTCCATCTGGAAGTTCCTCTCGAGACAATTCTGAAAGGGGCAGCATCTCCTCCATTCATCATTCACAAGGCCACAACCATTTCCGCACTGACTGAAGACATGCATGTCTCCTGGAGTGACCCACTGCTTAAGGCCACAGCCACACAAAGGACACTCGCCAAAGTCATCCTGGGGAAAGGAGGCAACAGTTCAGCTGCATTGCTCCAGTGTAGGCACAATCGAAGGGGGAACACTGCGCTGGAGCACTTGTAAATGCATTAGTAAATATCCACGTTAGTTACGAATTTGGGCACATGGTGACATTTCTTTTTTACGATGTTGGCATGCCTCTAAGGCTTCTGAATAAATACAAAACTCTTTCTTTCCCTCACGCTTATGTTCTTATTGGTGGCTATCTGAAGGTTGATGTACCACCAGAATGGTCCAGGCAGCGGAATTGCATCTTGAGGTTGCTTGTTGTATCTTCATCAGATTTTGCACCCTCACCGGTGTCATGAACAATCCTTGAGAGGATAGCTCTTATTACCTAGAAACCATCCCTCCAGTGCATCTAGGCCTGTGGAAATATCTGGAGCTTAAAACATCTTAAGAATATATACGCTGCGGCTTCCGCCCAGTTATGGCCCACACCCACATGACCCACCACATGTGATCGCACGTGAACTACATTGAGTGGAATCCCTTTCTGTTTATGAACGTGCAGAGCTGATGGCTAAGTGTTCGCAATCAATGGCTCCTTGCATGCTGGGGAAACAAACAATGGCGGCAAATCCTTGGGCTCTCTTGGTCCGGCTTTAGGCATCCTGCGTGAAGGTGATGTAATTGCTGGCCCTCTGGACATTGAATCTATGAACACCTTGGAAACTAACTTCAGAGGGTGAACTGTAGATGTGGGGGGAGGGGAGGAGGAAGCAAAGGGGAGAAGGGGGTAAGGAAGTGGTGGATAAGATGGAGGGGAGGTTAAATATGTTTTAAGAAAGGAAGAAATGGTAAAAGACAGTTAAAATGAAATGGGTGGAGGTGGGGTAGAGCTAATCATCTGAAATTGTTGAATTCGATGTTGAGAACGGAAGGCTGTGGTGTGCCTAACCGGAAGATGAGATGTTGTTCCTTCAGTTTGCGTTGAGCTTCACTGGAACATTGCAGCAGGCCAAGGACAGACATGTGGGCATGGAAGCAGGGACTTTGGTTAAAATGGCAAGCAACGGGAAGTTCAGGGAAGGTCATCCCATTTCATTTTAATTGTCTTTTACCATTTCATTCTTTCTTGTCTTTCTTAATATATATTTAAACACTGCCCCCCCCCCCCCATCTTTCCACCTTTCCTTACCATTTCTCCTCTTTGCATCCCCCTTCCCCTCCCCCCACATCTACAGTTCACACTCTGATGTTTGTTTCTCTGCTGTTTGGCCTTTCACATCTTTTGTTCTCTCTGTGGACTGCCATTAACACTCTTTCCTTGTGGTTTCTATGGCCATTAACTCCTGGTTTCCCTGGGTTTCTGTGGCGATGACTCATCTTTCATTCTCACTCCACAGTATAAATATTTCCCATTTTCTCTGTCTGTTAGCTTTGACCCCGGGTCATCGGACTCGAAACGTTAGCTCTTTTCTCTCCCTACAGATGCTGCCACAATCTGTGTAGCAAGTTGCTCTTGGAAAGCCCCAGTCATCTGTGCTGAGTCTCACTTAGTTGCATGTAACTGAATTGCTGGCTGTACACTCTTGGTGCTGTATAATGTCATTTCCGCCTCTCATGAGGGCTTCTGCTGACCATTGGGGTTTGGCACTGCTCTGTCCCTGTCCTGAGAACTCCGAACATCTTGAGCCACCTTCTGAACCCTTATCCGTCCTGCCCTCCTGCTCACTGGAGGTTGTGTCTCCAACAGAGAATCCCCCCTCGCCCTAGGTTACAGACAGTGCACTGAATATTCTATCAATAGAACCATCTGAATGAGAAAATATCAATAATTTAGCTCCGTCTTTTATTTGAAACTAAAACTAACTACTCCTGACAACTGTTATTTTGTGTATTCTGAAATATCCCCTTATGTGTCTGGCACTACACCTCTATTGACCTATCCTTTAGTCTAATTTTTATCTCCTCGATCCTCACCATCCCAGGACCCAAAATTTCCTTCCAGCTGAAGCAGCTTTACATGTGCTTCTTTCAATTTAACATGCTGTATTCACTGCTCACACTGCGGAGACCAAACACCAATTGGGTGACTGCTTTGGGGAGCACTTGCATTCAGTCTTCAAGCTTGATTCTGAACTTCCGGAGGCCTGCCATTTAAATTTTCCATGGCTGATGTCTCTTCTTGGATTATTGCAATGTTCATTGAAGCTCAGTGCAAGTTTGAGGAACAATACACCATCTTTCAATTAGGCACTGTATAGCCTCCAGGGCTTGATGTTGAGTTCAACAACTTCAGTCTATAATCTCTGCCCCCCCCCCCCCCCCCCATTTGTGATGGTTTTTATCTTGTCTTTCTTGCTTTTCCTTCAGAAGGCAGGTGTTATTTATTCTACCGTTCAATCCTCCTCTGGATCTTTTTTTAAACTTGTTTAAGTATTGTTCTTTTTGGCCCTGCCCACCAACGCCTTGTTACTTCATGGCTCCTACCGTCTATGTTTCCACATTATCGTAGTTATGCCTCTTTTGTGTAGCTAAATTGTCTGGGTCTGAGCAGATATGTTTTTAATTATTTGATTGCCTCAGTCTTGGAACGCCCTTACACTAAGCCCCCAGCTTGCTGTGTACAAACTCCTGCGCCTGTCCAATTCACCTAACAAGCATGTTTTTCGCAATTTGTGGGAGGAAACTCGCGCCGACTCCGCACAGACAATGACCCAAGCTGGGTCCCTGGCTCTGTGGAGCAACAGTTTTAACCATTCTGCTTCCCATTGTGGTGGAAATCTTGTTTGCAATGATGTAGTGGGAGTAGTTCTGAGAAACGTCCATGCCATTGTTTAAAGATACTTCACAAGGAACAAAATACTAATTTTAATTTTGTTTATTTAATATAGATCTTTCTTCAAGCGCCAATTACTACACTTTGGAGAGAAAACCTATTTTGAGCAACTTCTTTCTTTATGACCCATTTTATTAGCCCTTATTCTGTTCATATATCCTGAGTAACATTTGATTGGAAATTTATGTGCATGTTTTTGGTGCAGCACATTACCCACTTTGGCAGTTCGAAGCTCTGTATATAAATCAAATGTCCCCTGGCCTTCCTCACAATACGTCAAACAATCTACTGTTTATAAAAAATAAGGGTTCTATACCAAGTAGCACCCAATGTATTATCAATGTGTATGGGCCGCACGGTGGCAAAGTGGTTAGCAATGCTGCCTCCTAGCATTGAGGACCCGGGTCCAATCCTAGACCCGGGTCACTGTCCATGTGGAGTTTGCACATTCTAAGTTTGCTCACTCTCCCTGTGTCCATGTGGGTCTCATGCCGCCGCCCTCCCACCACCCAAAAGATGTACAGGGTAGGTGGATTGGCCACACTAAATTGTCCCTTAATTGGAAACTTTTAAGGGGCAGTACGGCAGCACAGTGGTTAGCTCTGTGGCTTCACAGCTCCAGGGTCCCAGGTTCGATTCCAGGCTTGGGTCACTGTCTGTGCGGAATCTGCACGTTCTCCCTGTGTCTGAGTGGGTTTCCTCCGGGTGCTCCGGTTTCGTCCCACAAGTCCGAAACGTGTGCTCTTAGGTGAATTGGACATTCTGAATTCTCACTCTGTACACCTGAACACGCACTGGAATGAGGCGACAAGGGCTTTTCACAGTAACTTCATTGCAGTGTTAATGTAAGCCTACTTGTGACAATAAAGATTATTATTATCAGGGACTGTGGCCAACAGGTACAGGCTGTCAAATTCTATTTTCATTGCACAGCATTTTTGGATGATTCTTGTTTAGGGAATTAAATGCTGCAACTGTTCATCAATCTGCAAAAGCTTTGATAGCTATATTTATGATTTAAAAAAATTATATTTATGAACCCTTTTTGATTTTCTGTGTTTTAAAAAAATATTTTTGTTTAATCCCTTTTTATAAAACTGAGAATATACAACAAGATATTATGGAAAATGTACCAGATTAAAAATAGGTGTCAGCATTGACATCAGTCTTGGTCTTTGCTGACAGATGGATCGTTTTGAGATCTGGCAGCAGTGGTAACATCAAAACAAAGGCTAGGGTGGATGTGTGGCTTGAAGTAATATAACCATTTCTATTAAACTGCTGGATGTATTTTGATCTTGAATGTTTGAGAGTAATGTGATTCTGTAATATGCACAGCTCTAGTTTATAATTCCAGTTTAAAAGCTAAAAATGTGCAATTGGCAGAATCTGTCTCTTCAAATATGACACGCGCACAAATAATTTTACAAACCCGAAATGGTGAACAGATTTACTATGAGAAAGCAGAATGATTTTGTTCAAAATTTCATACTTTGTCCCTATCAACCCTGAACAATAAGGACTCTTCCAATTACTTTAAATTCTGTGATTTCCTGATTACTTTCAAAGTAACTTTCATGGCCCAATTTTATTTTGAAATGTTTCAAAGTTACTTTAAGATGTTTTGGAGAAGTTGCTGAGCATCAGAGAATTAGTGAGATGGTGAAACATGGTTAATTTCATTAGTGGACGATTTGGAATATGAATTTGATTAATTATGTATGCTGAACAATATAAGTCCTGCTGTCTCATAAGATGAAAACTAAACGCTTTTGCTGTTTTCATTGAGAAGTAGTGGAACTATCCACGGCGAGTGTTAAAGCACATCTATACCCGTAAATCTAACCAAAATGGCTTTACTTTGGTAAACAAAGCAGTTGGAACTGTGCCAAATTATTTACAGATGCTTAACATTCATGAAGGAACCCGTGATGAAATTACCAGTGCAGAATCCCATCAAAGGATTTGCACCTCCCCCATCCCAATGTCATGAGATTTATTCAGGCTGATAGGTTTTATGTCCTGGATTTTATTTTCCCCAAACTTGTGATTGTCAACAGTATTTTGAGCATTGCTGTTTAAACATAGGCTGGTTGAATGTCTTGCTGGTGCTCTGGTGGTGGAGTAAGCTTGTTCTCTTCAGCAATGCTAAGCTCAAAACACTGAATCACTGTGAATTTCTCTACTTCTATTGTTGAACTCCTCTTTCCTCTACCCCCCCCCCCCCCCCCCCCCCCCCCCCCAACCACACGCCACACGAGTGTCCATATGGATTCACTATTTAGAAAATCAAATGATCAGATCAGTGCAGGCCGCAGTTTGCTTTAACTGATGCAAACATCTGGCCAGTCCTGACTCTGAAACAGAGCTGAGACCACCTTGAGGAGAGAATCTCTCTTCACGTCACTCTGAATTCAGATCAGTTCCTAACCCTGAATTCACATGGTAATTTCTTTGTATTTGTTGAAAAAGCCTGCTGCAGTCGCATTGGATGTGCAGCCTGAGTAAATCGCATGACATTGGGATGGGGGAGGTGCAAATCATTTGATGAGATTCTGCACTGGTAATTTCAAAACGGGTTCCTTCGTGAATGTTAAGCATGTGTAAATGTGGCACGGTTCCAACAGCTTTGTTTAATTATGTGATAGTCACTGGAAGGTAAATCTAACCAAAGTAAAGTCATTTTGGTTAGATTTACGAGTATAGATGTGCTTTGACACTCGCCATAGTAGTTCTCCTACTTTTCAAACAACGATAACAGCAAAAGCATTTGGTTTTCATCTTATGAGACAGCAGGACTTCTAATATACAGTATAGATAATCAATCAAATTCGTATTCCAAATAGTCCACTAATGAAATTAACCATGTTTAACTATCTCACTAATTCTCTGATGCTCAGCAACTTTTCCAAAACACCTTAAAGCAACTTTGAAACATTTCAAAATAAAATCGGGCCATGGAAATTACTTCGAAAGTAATCAGGAAATCACAGTATTTAAAGTAATTGGCAGAGGAGGCAAAATCTTTTTCATCCAAAGGATGGATGTCTGGAATCTCAGGCTGAAAGAATGGTCGAGGCAGAAACCCACATCATATTTACAGAATATCTGCCATACTTGCTTGGCAGTCGCCTTCCATGTCCGTGTGTTTTGGGGCGGGGGGGGCGGGGGGGGGGGGGCGGGGCGGGGGGGGCGGGGGGGGGGGGCAAGTGTGGGCTGGATTCCTCTGCCTCGCCTGCCACAAGAATGCCATGGACGAGACACCGATGATGAAGTCCATTAACCTCAGGCAGGACTTGTTAGGCGGTTGTAGCCAGGGAATCCCGCCCTTTAATTTCAATACTGGGCCCCGATCTCTCTGGAACTAGCTGTGCCGGCTTGAACAGGCCTCGCCTCTCGGGCATCAACCACGTCCCCAGATTTTTTTTGGCTTGGAGTGGCTGAAAATCTGGTCTGAAAACTCAATTGTTTTCAATCAGATCCTGGCAGTCTGACAAATTATGGGGAAGCTCCACCCTTAAAAGTCAAGGAATCTATTTCCTTCTCAAATATATTCGATGACTCGGCTTTCACCGCCTTCTATGGTGGAGAATTCCGCAGTTTCACCACCCTCTGAAGGAAGACCTATTTCCTCATCTCAGTCCTAAATGGCCTACCCCGTACTATGAGTCTACAGCCCCTTGTTCTAGACCCAGCCAGATGAAACAATCTACCTATATCCAGTCTGTGCAGCCCTGCCAAGAAGGTTGAGAGACTCTGGGACTCCATTCCTCAAAAGGTTGGTTGGGATGGTTGAGAAGTGGATCATACTTTATATGGGCGGGCAAGACCTCAAGGATTCGTAGGGCAGTCCGTCAATGGGATAGACAGTCTGGAGCTTGACATTGCCGAACCTGATATTTTATTACTGGGCAGCTAATGCACAGAAGGTGTTAGGTTGGTGTAGTGATCCGGGGGCTATGTGGGTGCAGATAGAATCAAGGTCATATATGGAGTCTGGTCTGGGGCATTAGAATCATAAGTGCAGAAGGAGGCCATTCGGCCCATCCAGTCTGCTTTGGCTCCTGGAAAGAGCACCCCAATTAAGCCCACGCCTCCATCCTCTCCCAGTAACCTCACCTCACCTTTTTGGACATGAGGGCAATTGAGCATAGCCAGTCCACCTAACCTGCACATTTTTGGATTGTGGGAGGAAACCGGAGTACCTGGAGGAAACCCATGCGGACACAGTAAGAACGTGCAGACTCCGCACAGACAGTGACCCAAGCCGGGAATCAAACCTGGGACCCTGGAGCTGTGAAGCAACTGTGCTAACCACTGTGCTACCATGCTACCCTCATTAGTAACTACCTCACTCCCATTCTCACCAACAAGGTATTCACCAAATCCAGTGGCTGTTTCCCCTTTTGAAGATATGAGACAATGCCAACAGCATTTGAAACTGGGGTCAGTATTGAAGCTGGCTCCCATCAATTTGAGACGGAGCGATTATACGCCACTTTTGGGGAGTGGGAAGAGGGGCTGGAGAGAATGGGCGATTTGTTCCTGTCGGGGTGGTTTGCCAGTCTAAATTGATGGAAAAGTTTGCGCTCTTGGGTTTAAATTCATTCAGATATTTCCAGGTTCACAATTTTGTGAAACGGATTCAACATTCCCGCTGGCGCCCCCTCTAATAGAGAGAGTCCTTTCATTTGCAGGGGAAGGGGGCACTTCAGGTATTTATGGATGGATTTTGTTGGAAGATTTGGTGTCAGTGGAGTGGATAGACAGGCTATGTGGGAGGAGAGTTGGGGCCCCATGACGAGTTGTGAGACCCTTCGCAGGGTGAACACGTCCTCGTACGCAAGGCTTGGTTTGATCCAACTTAAGATAGTTTTTAGGGCGCATCTGACCAAGTCCTGAATGAGTCGCTTCTTTGCCAGGGCGGAGGATAAGTGTGAGTGCTGTTCAGAAGGTCCGGCTAACCACCCACGCATGTTCTGGTTTTGTTTAAAGCTCATTGGTTTTGGGTCTCCTGGTTTAGCGCCATGTCGGCGATTCTGAAGATTAAGCTGGAGCCGTCCTTTAGTACCCACATTTGGGGTGTCAGACTTACTGGAACTGCAGACTGTTGCGGGGGGCTGATGTCCTGGCCTTCGCTTCGCTGATTGCCCAGAGGTGGGTACTGCTGGTGTGGAGGTCTCCACATCGCCACCCAGTGCCTCAATTGTGGCTGGGGGACCTGATGGAGTTCCTATACCTCGAGAAACTCAAGTAAACCGTGAGGGGAGCAATTGAGGCGTTTTATTGGAGATGGCATTTTCTTTTTTGTTTATTTCAAGGAATTAGTCACCGTTAGTTGTTTTGGCGGGGTGGGTGGGGGGGGGGGGGGGGGGGGGACGGGACGGGATACAGCAGTGTCAGTTTTAGTGAGGGCCTGCTTTATGTTTCTGTTTTTTTGGTTAATATATGTAGATTTGTTTTTGTTAATTTATATTTTATAAATTAAGTTAATAAAAATGTATATTTTTCAAAGGATTGTCAAACTTGATTTCCTTTTCATAAATCCATGTTGACTTTGTCTAATCCTATTGACTTCTAAGCGTCTTGTTATCTCATTCTTTATAATAGGCATAGCATTTCCCTACCGCTGACATTAAGAGAACCAATCATTAATTCCCTATTTTCTCCCTCTTTTTTAAAATGGTGGGGAGAATGTGCAAACTCCACACAGACAGTGACCCAGAGCCTGGATCGAACCTGGGACCTCGGCGCCGTGAGGCTGCAGTGCTAACCCACTGCGCCACCGTCCTGCCCACATAGGACTAGAGATGATGTGCTGTCATGGTGTAGAGCTGCAGGTTATGGGATGGCATGTTTGGTTTGTTTCACATTGTACAGCTGTGCTGTTGTGGGATAGTTCAGAACAGAGACAATCATTCTCTGAGGGGGTGGAAAAAATTTTGTCCCTCATCACTGTCAGTATGTCATTCACGGTTTCCTTGGCCGCAAGTATTGTGAGGTCTGGTGAAACCAGAACGGAGCTAAATTTGGAGGGTGGGGGGGGGGGGGGGGGGGGGGGGGGGGGGTGGAGTGGGTGGAGTGGAAGGAACGAGCAGCCAGACAATTTCCTCACTAAGTCCGAACCAAAATTGTTCGTATTGTGCTTTTTAACCATTGCGTTCTTTCGGCCTTGCCAAGCCATATTTTACAGCTCCTTTTGTCCTTCCAGGTTCCCATCTATGAGATGAGAAATGATGGCCATGATAATTTACTTGGGGCCCTTCTGATTGCCGGCCAGTATGTAATACCAGAGGTATGTGTGCAGCTTCCAGTGAGTTCAAATATTTGTCTTGTTTGATATGGTAATTTAGCATCTATTTATTACATTTTATTTGCACTGCTGAAGTTGTGTTCAATTATTTAGGTCAGTCTGTATTTTCAACACAAATTATACAGAGGAAACCGTGTGACAAAAATAGATGCAGGAAGTTTTACTGCATTTTCTTCACCTAATCTGCGGCCACTGGTCAATGCTGAAGTGGAAATTAAAGGTAAGTCGCAGTTGGAATTTGATCATTTCATAATTTTGAGCTGTGTCTTTTCTCTCTACACATTGCGGAGAAGCAGTTGGTAAAAGGAAATTAATGAATATAACTTGTTGGGTGTGATTTGGAGACTTTGAAACAATATTTTTTAGGTGTTCGAAATCTGGGTTACAAATTTATACTTTAGGTCTGGAGCCCGACATTGAGGTCAAATGGGGGGGTGGGGGGGGGGGGGGGGGGGGGGGGGGCACCGCTGTCCTGTCAGGAGTAGTCATCCAGTATTGACTTTCACTTGATAAACTTATCAAAGGTCAGAGGGTGCACATATTGTCCAATTAAGGACAGCAGGTGGACTGTCGCAAACGGTAAATTAGATGTCCTCCAGCATGGAAGAAACAGCAGTGTGTCATTCTTGAGTATGCCTTAAGATGGAGTATGCCTCTCAGCAAACAAGTTTGAATTTTAAAATATGGCCACAGCTGCCAGGTCACCTTGGCAGCCAGGTAGGCGGTGAGGGCTCAAAAGGCATCTTAGAACGCTATTCCTACCGAGCGGCCGTCTCCAGGGCAATGGCCTGTTCCTGATGCTTCGCGGCTAGCTGGGAAATCTCTATTTGGCCGCTGATAATTGATCTTTATTCTGCCATCAGTGCCACTTTTGGGGAAAATGGTATGTGTGTGTGTGCGTGCGTCCCATGTGAACAAACTTGCCATCTGCCTCGAATGCCGTCCACCTTGGCTCAAATGAAAACTAAAATCCTGGAGATGTGCAACATCATTTGTATAGAGATCTGTTTTTCAAAATTATGCTGTACTGACCCACCATTAGCTCATAAATTTACTTTTGGTTCTATAACCAGTCTAAGGAAACCACAGCCCATTTCTCCTTTTTTAAAATTAATTTAGAGTGCTCAATTCATTTTTTCCAATTAAGGGGCAATTTAGTGTGACCGATCCACCTACCCTGCACATCTTTGGGTTGTGGGGGTGAAACCCACGCAAACATGGAGAGAATGTGCAATATCCACACGGACAGTGACCCAGAGCCGGGATCGAACTTGGGACCTTGGTGCCATGAGGCAGCAGTGCTAACCCACTGCCAGAGTGCCACTGTACTGCCCTACACAGCCCATTTCTCTAGAGTTACAGGAGCTGCAGTTTGAGTTCAGGAACAAAAGAGGGGAGTAGAATGGAAAGAATAGTAAGAGGGGTAAGATGATCATTAAGAAGTAGGGGAGAGAATGGTGATGGATGAGATGGGAATGAAAGATGATGGGTCAGGGGTGAGCGGAATAGAATGTGATGATGAGGAATTTTAGAAGGAATTGCAAATATAAGTTTTTAAGTAAACTCAAACCTAAAAATAACCTGTAGATGGATAATTCATTTTCCAAATGGTTATACTACTATGAACAGTAACAATACCTATTTAAAATATTGAAACGTCCTAAGTGCTTCACTGGAGTGTTATTGCATAATTTGCTAATGTGTATAATTTGACACTCGGGTGAAAGTCAATGGCAGACAGTGGTGGAGCATTTAAAATCAGGGATTCGCAAAAGGTCAGAATTGGAAGGGATTGTCGAGATAGGGAGGGGTGATGGCATGGAGGGATTTTAAAACCGGATGCAAGTTTTGAAAATCAAGGGCAGAGCAGTGGTTCGCACTGCTGTCTATGGTGCTTGGGACCGGGATTTGATCCTGCCTCCGGATCACTGTCCATGAGGAGTTTGCACATTCTCCCTGTGTCTGTGTGAGCGTCACCCCCACAACCCAAAGATGTGCAGGTTAGGTGGATTGGCCATGCTAAATTGCCCTTAATTGTAATTTAAAAAAAAAAATCAAACTTTTGTTCGACTGGAAGCCAGTGTAGACTAATAAACACAAGGGCGATGAGTGAATGGGCCTTGGTGTGAGTAAAGACATGGGGAACAGGGGGCAGAATTCTCTGACCCCTCGCAGTGTCGGGGAATCGCCTAGGGCTGGCGTAAATCCCGCCCCCGTCGTGGCTGGAATTCTCCGCCACCTGGGAATCGGCGGGGGTGGGAATCACGCCCCGCCGATCGGCGTGCCCCTCGTGGCGATTCTCCGGCCCGCGGTGGGCCGAAGTCCCGCCACTGACGGGCCTCTCCCGCTGGCGGGAATTGGAGCACCTCTGGTGCTGGCGGGATTGGCGGCGCGAGCAGGCTCCTGGGGGAGGGGGGTGCGCAGGGCGATCGGACCCCCACGGAGGCCTGGCCCGGGATCGGGGCCCACCAATCGGTGGGCGGGCCAGTGCCGTGGAGGCACTCTTTTTCTTCCGCCACGGTCACCACCATGGCGGAGGCGGAAGAGACCCCCCCCCAACCGCGCATGCCCCGGTGGTGATGTCAGCGGCCGCTGATGCACCGGTGAATGCCTTTTGGCCAGCCCCGACGCCGGGCACGGGCGCCAAAGGCCATTGGCGCCGGTCGGCGGAGCGGAAACCACTCCGGCGCGGGCCTAGCCCCTAAAGGTGCGGAGACCCGACGCCGGAGTGGTTGGCGCTACACCGGGACCCCCGCCCACCGGGTAGAGGAGAATTCCGGCCCGGGTTTTGAATAAACTAGAGTTTATGGAGGATAGAATATGTGAGGCCAGAGTTTGTTGAAATGGGCAAGTCTCGAGCTAATTGATGAGCTGAGCCAGGGTGGACGTGGTAGTAAGCGTCATAATGACAGTGTGTAGATATGTGGTTGAAAATTTGTCTTGGGTAACACTTGTTTGGTGCTCTTTCAGAGGGTTGGTGCAGACTTGATGACTGAATGGCCTCCTTCTGTACTGTCGGAATTCTATGGTTATATTCTTTCATGAGGCAAGAGCTTTGCTGGCAAGGCCATCGTTTGTTGCACAACCTTCATTGTGGTTGTGAGTTGTTCTGCAGTCCATAGTGCTGAGAAGGCAGTTTCAGGCTTTTAGGCTGTGAAATAGAGGTCCAAGATGCTTGAAGGGCGGCCTGCAAGTGATGGTGCTCCGGTGCATCTACTGCCCTTCTCATTCCAGATGCTCCAGGTGATGAGTTTGGAAGGGACTATTGAAGGAGACTTGGTGAGTTGCTGCATTGCATCTTGCATATTGTATGCTGCTGGTGGAAGGAGTAAATGTTTATGGTGGTACATGGTGTGTCAGTCAAGCAAGTTGCTTTAGCCTGGATGATATTGGGCGCATTTCTCCTGCCTCATTAAACTCTCACTCAAGCGAAACGAGGCCGGTGAATAGTGGGAGAGGCAGAAATCGAGAACAGCTCCAGGCGCCAAACAGTTTGCGAAGCAACAGGCCCGCTCTAGTAGGCGAAATCGGGATCTCACCGTAGCCTGGCAAGAAACCAATCATCACCATTTAAACCCTATTTCCATACAATTAACGAGAGCCACCCCATATCCAACAGCCTCCCGCGATTCAGCGGCCTTCCCAGCAAGTGGTCACACTGACGCCGATTAGTCCTCCTTTTGAAAAATGTGAACCTGCCGGGAGGGCTTCTGTGGGGAGCCGAGGAGGTGAGTAGCCATCTTTGCTCACTGGCACAGAGCCAGGGGGTGCTGGGCTTGCCAACCCAGTGCTCGGCGATGGGTTGGGCGACCCTCTGCAGGGGTGGGCTGCCTTTGGTGGGGTGTGGGGGAGGGGGTGGCATCACCATGCAAACCCCTAGAATGTATACCCATTCCGGGGGCAACTCCTGCCCATCTATCCCATTGACCACCCAAAACCCCCAGAGACTGCCGAGGCCTGTGGCCGTGCGGCTGTAGGCTATTTCTAATAAGGAATTGCTAATCGTGGTTAAGTGAGCACTCCACACATCCCAAATGGATTCCCGTGGGTGGGTGTGCCATGTAGCATGTGGGAGTCATTGCCGAGCATCCCAATCGCACCTCGACATCCCTTCTGGCCTCCATAGAATCTAGCAGCCACCCCAGGTCTGTGTCTCCGAATCTTGGGGCTGGTCTCCTCGGTGCAATTGTTGCGAGCTGGCTGAGGTTGGCTGAACGAGTGCTGCTTGACCTTGTTAGTGGCGGGATGACGAGCGCAGTGCCGATGAATCAGCTGGCGAGCGTTAGTGGGGGTTGACGACCGCAGTGCCGACGAATCAGCTGGCGAGCCTTCATTTGCACGTCAAGAAGCCCATGAGGCCTCCTTAAGAAGCCCAGTTCATGTTGAATAGCGTTCCTGGCCTTGCTGAACCTTCCTGCTCGCTACAACACTTCCGGAGAATCTCGCCCATTGAGGTTCCAGTGTGTTGTTGGATCTGTACCCATCCAGGCAAGTGGAGAGTATCCATTACAGTCATGACTTATGCCTCGTCAGATAGTGGACAGGTGTAGGGAGTGAGGAGCTGAGTTACTCCCTGTAGAATTCCCAGCCTCTAATTTGCTCTGAAAGCCAGAGTATTTATGTAGCGGGTGCAGTTAAACTATTGGTCAGTGGTAACCTTCCCCAAGGATGTTGAAGGTGGGCAGCATTCAGCAATGGTATTACTGTAGAATGTCTGAGGGGGATGTCTCTTGTTGAAGATGATCGTTGCCTGTCACTTTTGTGGTGCGTATGTTACTTATCACTTATCAGCTCAAGCCTGGATGTTGTCCAGGTCTTGTTGCATGTAGGCACAGAATGCTTATTATTTGAGGAGCCTTGAATTGTACTAAAAACTGCAATCATAACTTAGCATCACCAATCTTGGCCTTATGATAGAAGACAAAGGGATAGCATGCACATGAGAAATGGGAGAGGTCTGTGATAATTAAACGGGGTGCTCCAAAGATATTCCGGGATTGTGAAGTAAAGAGCTCATAAGGATACCACACAATTTATTTTTGCCTCACCATCCAACCAGCAACAAACACAATTCTTGAAATAGCATGCCCTATTTGTTTCAATTTACTAAGCAAAAAACGAATTTAGTACACCTGTGCAGCTAATGGCTAATATCTTTCACAACGTGGGTTACATTGTATACGATTTTGCATTATAAACCTGCAAACATGAAACTAAAGAGTTTACTCTTTACAATTTTACTCCAAACATTTTTAATCTGCTCTCTCTCTAGGGCTGCAGCTCTCTGGCTGCATCTCTGCAGTTTACGGTCCTCCTTTTCTCATTCTTCTAGTCACACGAACTTTGTACAACTGTTATTTGTGCCTTATCTCTCAACACACGTTTGGGAGCATTTATCTGGTTGTGGAACACACTTTCGTGGATACAAGGAAAGCATTTGTATGGCATGTAGGATATTATCTCTTCCATAGCTTGTTTCTTTGTAAAGTATGAGGGGCGCGATTCTCCGTCCCCCACGCCGGGTGGGAGAATAGCGGGAGGGCCTCCCGACATTTTTCACGCCCTCCTGCTATTCTCCCCTCCCCCCACGCCATGAATCGCCGCTCGCCGTTTTTTACGGCGAGCGGCGATTCTCCGGGGCCGAGCGGCCGGGCCTTCATGCCTGTTTCAACACAGCAGCAAACACGCCTGCTCGCTGCCATCGTGAAACAGGCGCCAGATGCACGTTTGGGGCATCTGGGGGTCCGATTGGCACGGCAGTACCACGGCCGTGCCAAGGGGGGCATAGGCCCGCGATCGGTGTGCATCGATCGTGGGCCGTGCGTCCGTAACGGACGCCTTCTTTTCCCTCCGCCGCCCCGCAAGATCAAGCCGCCACGTCTTGCGGGGCGGCTGAGGGAAAAGACGGCAACTGCGCATGCGCAGGTTGGCATTGTTCAACCTGCGCATGCGCGGCCGACGTCATCGGCCGTGTCAGCCGGCATGATGCTTGACGTGCGGCCTTGACAGCGGTCGTCAAGGCGATGACGCACGGGCCCGCGCTCCTAGCCCCGCTCGGGGGGGAGAATCGGCCCTGGATGTGGGCGTGAAGGCTGCCGTGGGTCACGGCCTGTCTCACGGCAGCCTTTACGCCCGAGGTGTTTGCGTTTTAGTGTAGACTGAATGGGGAAATATGTTTACTGTTTGAATTGAAGATGGAAGGTGGGGGATAACTTGTGGACGGTGACCCATGCAGTAGAGGTAGTGGAAAGTAATACTCGACCTTCGTAGTTTTGAATATGATTCTTCATCAGAATCCAATAGGAAATCTTTTATGTCAGAACTGTGGGTTTTGATTGACACCCAACCAAAATGGTTCTGCACAAAGTTGTTAATCTTTGAAATTACTTTTTAAAAGCTTTGTTGAATATTACACATTTACATATTACGCATTGCACATTTTAATTTTTATATCTATTGGCTTACCTAGTTTTTATATTTTGATTCAATAATGATTAAATTTCTGGAGTTTAATCCAGACAAATGTGAGGTAAATGCATTTTGGAAGGTCTAATACAGGTAGGAAATATACAGTGAATGGTAGAACCCTCAAGAGTAGTGACAGTCAGAGAGATCTAGGTGTACAGGTTCACAGGTCACTGAAAGGAGCAACACAGGCGGAAAAGATAGTCAAGAAGGCATACGGCATGCTTGCCTTCATTGGCTGGGGCATTGAGTATAAAAATTGGCAAGTCATGTTGCAGCTGTATAGAACCTTAGTTAGGCCACAGTTAGAGTAGAGTGTTCAATTCTGGTCGCCACACTACCAGAAGGATGTGGAGGCTTTAGAGAGGGTGGAGAAGGGATTTACGAGGATGTTGCCTGGTGTGGAGGGCATTAGCTATGAGGAGCGGTTGAATAAACTCGGTTTGTTCTCACTGGAACGATGGAGGTTGAGGGGAGACCTGATGGAGGTCTACAAAATTATGAGGGGCATAGACAGAGTGGATAGTCAGAGGCTTTTTCCCAGAGTAGAGGGGTCAATTACTAGGGGGCATAGGTTTAAGATGCGAAGGGCAAGGTTTAGAGGAGATGTACGAAGCAAGTTTTTTTTACACAGAGGGTAGTGGGTGCCTGGAACTCGCTGCCGGAGGAGGTGGCGGAAGCAGGGACGATAGTGACATTTAAGGGGCACCTTGACAAATACATGAATCGGATGGGAATAGAGGGATACGGACCCCGGAAGTGTAGAAGATTTTAGTTTTGACGGGCAGCATGGTCGGCGCAGACTTGGAGGACTGAAGGGCCTGTTCCTGTACTGTACTTTTCTTTGTTCTTTGAAATAAACAGCTGATCTATAAGAATTTGGAATGGGGAAAGAGGAAACCTATCACATTATCTAAAAAGTTAGAAAGAAGCCACAAAATTGTACACCTGCTGGTACACTTTCAAAAAGCTGAGAACCTAAACTATGCTAGTTGCATTTACACGTGTAGAAAAGCAGACTTTTTTTAAAACTGTGCCTCAAGTACAGTTTTAAAACCTAAATAAATTCTATTGGTGAATGTTGGGGTGGGAGGCAGAAGGAAGGAATATAATCCGAAACCTTTACTCCTGAGAAAAGGCGTTCCTGCATTCCCATAGTTCAGCAAACAAATCTGCGACATTACTGATTTATGTAACTGAGCATTTGTAATGTACACACACAGCCAGACATTTGCAATGCACATAAGCATGCAAAAGTACAAGTCATATATTAGAGGAGGTTAACTGTGGACGATAAAAGAGAGTTTATTGTTTGAGTCCTTCATCAGTGTTTGTGGCTAAGGAAGTTTTATTTAAGTGGTTTTGATTTTTTTCCCCCTTGGAAATGCTGATTTGGGATTTTTAAGTGTCCTCTAAACATAGAATCATACTGTTTGAATCATACTTTCTGCCTATACCTGGGGCTTGGAATATCACTCTAATAATGCAAATGGTGAGAGCCAGTTTATCTTTGAAACAATTCTTACATCAGGTGTGCAATTCCATAGGAAGTTTACCATGGCATGTCTTGATTGTAATCTACATTGGAAATTTCAGAAACTGACCAACTTGGATTTGCAGGCATATCAGGTGAACTGTGGCAGCCATCTCAAGTCAGTGTCTTTGCTTGCTTTAGGAGGCCTCTTTAAGAAGTTCAATGTATATCTGACCAACCAATGAAAGTAAAGATTAATATTCGACATGCGCATGCCAAACCATCATAACAATGGTCTCAGTGGGGCACTAAGAATTATGAGGAATTTGTTTTGATTTTTATTTTCGATGCTATCTTTGTCAATGTAGCCAGACAGGGTGATAGCTGACAATAGGCCAAACACAAGCCATAATTGGTCTGCTTTAATTTGGACAGATTCAGACATTGGAGTCAGTTCGTATCCTGGTCTTCTAATTCCAAACTTTTATTGAATTCAGATTTCACCATCTGCCATGGTGGGATTCAAACCCTGGTCTCCACAGCATTACCCTGGGTTTCTGGTTTACTAGTCCAGCGAAAATACCACTATGCCACTGTCTCCTCAGAGGTGTTGGGTGATTGGAACTCTGAGTGAGGGCACAGGCGGCAAAGTTTTGGATGACTGCAAGTTTATGCGGGAGAAAATGTTGGAACAGTGGAGTATGGGCAGGAGTATTTTGGAATAGTTTAGAGCTAATGGAGGCATTAATGAGTGTTTCAGCAGCAGTTGAAATAGGCAGGGGTGGAATCTAGCAGTGTTTGTCATGACGTGAATATGCAGTCGGAAACTCATCTCAAATTCAAATACAGTATGACAACAAAGTTGCCATCTTCAAATCTCAAGAGGCGTTAGCAGAGAGAAGGATGGATGGAGTCGGTGACTCGGGGATGGGGTTTGTTGCAGGTACTAAAAGCACTGACATCAAACTTCTTAACATTTCTTTGGGAGTACATCCATTACAACAGTCTGATAAGTTGCAGACAATGAAGAAGTCAAGAGAAACATTGGTGCGATAGGACTGGGTATCATCCGTGTCCATGTGTACAGCGCATCGGATTTGCTCAGGGTCAGCATGTTGATGTGAAACAGGAGGGAGCCAAGAATATATTCTTCCGGGACACCATAAGTGATTGTGGGAACCATTGCAGGTTATTGACTGGGCGTAACTGGATGGGTGTGTGCACTCCCGCCAAGCTGGACAACAGTGGAGAGGTGTTGGAGGCGGACTGTGTGATTCGCTATGACAAAGCCTGCAAAATGTTGAGGGATAATTTACTTTTGTCATGTGATACTGGATATAATTTATGATCTTGAATTGAAGAGTCATTTCCGTAATCTGGCAGAAAAAAAGATTGAATGCATTCAAACATGGAGTTGCCAGAAAGGAGAGTGATGGATTTTGGAGAGGCAAACGCAAGTTTAAGGACTGTATGGGAGTGGCTAACGGTCTTTTTGCTTGAGAAGCAGGGTGATTGGCAGATTTGAAGAAGAAAGAGTATCTAGGAGCGAGAACTATGATTCTTAGATTCATAGGTGGGTACAGCGCAGGAGCCATTCAACCCATCATGTCCATGTTGGCTGTCTGCAAGAGCTAAATCAGCGACCCTACTGTCTGTAGATTCCAGATTCTTCCATTTGGGCAGGACGAAGAGGCAGATCTGAAGACGACCTCAGTCGGAACAGAAAATCAAACCTGCATTATTTCATGTTATTCTGAGCCACGTACAGGCTATCTAACCAACTTGGCTTACCGAAACCCCGTACTCTATCTAGATCTCTTATAATTTTGAGCTCCTCTATAAAATCTCCTCTCCACCTTTTCCCCTCGGGGAAGACAACCGCAGATTTTCTAATCTATCCATGTAACTGAAGGGTCTCATTCCTGGACCGTTCTCATCATTTTTCTGAACCTCTTTAATGTCATTGCATCCCCCTCAAACTATATTGTACAGAATTGGACACCACTCCCATTGAGGCTTGTTGCTCGTTCTGGGTGAGTGTGCTTAACACTCGATTTGGCTCTGTTTCGTTACTTAGCTTTAGAGTCGTCAGGTATCGTTAAGATACCGCCACAAGTTTCAAGGTCAAGTTCAAAGCAATAAAACCATACACCAATTAGTAAGTTCAAACATATGAGTTTATTATAATACAATTATAAACTACTCATGCACACGCTAAGATGACTAAAGTATTCCTACCACTAAATAGACCAATACTTATCTGAATAAGGAACTGCCGGATCAGGGGACAAGGGCCTCTTGCTCTGCACTGGGTCCGCAGACTTCAGGTTGGTACGGGTTAAAAAGGGGTCAGGAGTGTCTATCTCTGGTAGCGATCGTTGTGAGACACTTGCTTGCTGGCGGCTGCTGTCCGAACCTCTCTTCTCTCTCGGTCAAGGTCTTCTTCGGTAAAGGCTGGTCGAGAGGGCTGGTCAAGAGAGGAGGGCTGGTCAAGAAGAACGAACTGAGTTTGGGACCTGTCTTTTATAGGTCCCAGGGCTTCGCGCCCTTTTGGGCGGACCCTCTATCTGCGGACCCTCTATCTGCTGGGGATTGATTGGGTCTCTTCCCAATCGATTTGTTTGAATCCCCCCAATACTGAGGCTGTCCCTCGGCTACTGGGCGGGCCTTCAGGTGCTTTGTCTTTGAACCCTGCTGATGCCGGGGTGTCTGGTGTCCCATACAATGTTGCAATCACTTCCCTATTTGTGTCCATTGTCCCTGGGATCGTTCCATTACTATGCTAACTGTCCCGGAGATTGCCTCATTAGTATGCGGAATGTTCGTTTCGGTGCTGTCTGCTCTCTTAGCAGACAGAATATACAGTGGCTTGTTGCAGCCTGCTTGTGCTGCAAACTTTGTCCATTTTACCCTGCAAGCTTCGCATTCCTCCATTTTGTATTGAGGGAATGGCCAACTCCGGTGGCTACAGGCTCAACTTGTGGGTTATTAAAGTTTCTCTATAACTGCCTTGCTTTTGTACTGTGTACCTTTATTTATGAAATCCAACATTTTATAACTGCTTTCTCAACCTGCTCTTTATGCGATGGGAATGTCACTGGCAAGGCCCTTAAACTGACCTTGACTTAACCTGTTAGGTGGCATTTTATCAAATGCCTTTTGGAGGCCCATGTACACACATCACCCATATTACTCTCATCAATCTCATCAAAAAACCCTCAAATCTAGTTAGCCATCGACAAATCAGCTGACTTTCCACAAGAAATCCACATTTGCCCAAGTGACTATTTGTCAGACATTGTCTGTTCTACAATCGTTCCCACCACTAAGGCTAAACTGACTTGATATTTGTTGCTACTGGGCTTATTTTAGACTTTTTTGAGCAAGGTTGTAACATTTACAATTCCCCAGTCCTCTGACAACACCCCTGTATCCCTGTGGATTGGGCGTACCTCGGCAATTTCCAATTTCCACCCTTGCCTCCGGAACAGTGCTAACATGGGAGTCAGGAAGGGGGGTGGACCGGCAGTTTAATAGAAATAATGACCAGAATATTTTGGCTTGTCAATATGAGAACAAAAGAAATAATTCTGGAGCTTTGATTCATTTTCTTGCACAGCAATGTTGATTTTCCCCCTGTTGAATGGGGTCCAACTGCTTACATGTACTTTTGCCATATTGCCTTCGTTGGTACGATCTTGAGACTCTTTAAAACCCCAAAGGACTACAAAGATCCACATTATATGGCACCTCAGATCATATGTGGCTAGTTGCTTTTTGCAAGATCTGTTTTTAGTGGGATTAGACTTTCCATGCTTGTATTTTTGACCCCCTCACCTTCTTCCCTATTTCCACAGGCCCTTGTGGATAAAAATGACCCATAACCTGTCTGCCCCCCCCCCCCCTTGGGGAAATGTGGAGACGGGAATTTTGATGATTCTCTGAACAGCGTAGGGAAATATTATAAACATTTGATTGTCCGATCTAAAAGAGGAAATCCAGGGGCAGAAAGCTTTTATTCAAATTTATCCTCTGAGATGGCTTCCTGAGCTCTCAAATTCTGCTCACTTGTACGAATGGATGGACTTTGTGTCCATACCAATTGGCATCAGATAGACTTTGTTTTCTGAATCATGGTTTGGGGCTGTGGTGGGGTATAAAACATCAAGTTACATTAGTTTAAAAAATAACTGCTAAAATATGGAAGGGTTTCGGTCAGAAAATTTCAGCCATAAAATTAATCTCAAAATTCGCTGAATATGTTTCCACGAATGTGTTGTTGGGAAGAGTGAGTATTTTGTAGTTAATCTCCCGAGGGGAAGTGTGGGGTTGAAGGGGGGTCCTGATTTGTCTTGCGGAGACCAGTTTCCGCTATTCAGGGGTGCGGGTGGCCTGAAACTGGACATTTTGAATTTCACTAGCCTGGTGAGCCGAGTGAAAGCGGACTTACAAAGATGGGACATTCTTCCACTATCGCTGGCGAGTCGTGTTCAGTCTATTAAGATGATCACCTTGCCGCGATTTGTGTTATTTCAATGCCTTTCAGGGTTTCCGACCAAGACTTTTTTCCGAGAAGTGGAGCAGATCGTAATGGGCTTTATATGGGCGGGAATGACACCTTTTGATCCGGAGAGGGATCCTACAGAGGAAGAGACAGGTGGGTGGGGTGGGGTTGGCGCCACCAAATTTGCCACATTATTATTATTGGTGGCCATTGCGGAGAAAGTGCCTGTGTGGTTTGGGGATTGGGGAATCAGGAAGTTAGTTGGGTACAGATGAAGTCTGGATCATGTAGAGGAGCAGTCTGCAGGCTTGATATTCTAGAAATTTGGTGGTCATCAGCACGTTAAAAATACGGCAGCAGTTTTGTCAACATTTCAAGATGAGGGCGATGTCAAAGTGCGCCCCAGTCTGTAGGAGTCATTTATTTGAGCTAACGAAGTTGGAAGCTGTATTTAGGAGATGAGGGACTCAATAGGGTGAAGGATTTGTTCTTGGAGGGACAGTTCGCGAGTGAGAGGAATTGAAGGAAAAGGCAGAGCTTGGGAGACTGGATAGGTTTAGATATTTTCAGGCTTGGGACTTTGTCAAGAGAGCGCTACCGACATTTCCAGAGACACTGCTCGCCCCCACCCTGCTGGAGGGGATCCTCTCGTGTGCGGGATCAGTAGAGGGCAGCACTTCTGGGATTTATAAGCGGATTATGGGAGAAGAGCAGATTTTGTTAGATGAGATGAAGGCCAGGGAAGAGGAGCTTTGGCCCATTTTAGAGGAAGAGGTATGGAGTGAGTTCCTCTGCAGAGCAAAAGCTACATCATCCTCCAGGAGGCTAAGCCTGCTACAACTTAAGGCTGTGTTTAGGACGCACCTCACTAAGGCCAGGATGAGCAGATTCTTCGAGGGAGGTCAAGGATAAATGTGAGCCATGCTCAAGGGGGCCTGCTCGCTATATGCACTTGTTCTGGTCCTGTCCCAAGTTGGTGGGCTATTGGGAGGTCCTTTTGATGCACCATATCTGCAGCTCTGAAACTTGACTTAGAACCCTATCCATTAGTCATTATTTTTGGTGTGTCAGACCAACCAGTTCTGAGGACAGGAGTGAATGCTCTGGCATCTGCAGCACTGTTGGCACGGTGACAAACTCTGCTGAGCTGGAGACAGAAACACCACCCAGTGTCACTGCATGGCTGAGTGATCTTCTGCAATTCCTGTACCTTGAAGTTCAAGTTTACAATAAGAGTGTCAATTAACGGTTTCTATCTTAGATGGCAGCCGTTCATTTTGCACGTTAGCGAATTGGTCCTGTTAGCTGTTAAGGGAAGGAGTGGGGGGGGTGGATTGTTTTAGGTAGTATTATAGTTATTGGAGTTCATGTTATTGCTGTTGCTTGTGTTTTCTGATTTTTGTGTGGATATTATTACACTATGTAGTGGTTTCTTCTTTGTTATAATGTGTTGAAATTCAATAAAAATATTTGCAAATGTGATGCATCAGTACGTGTATGAAACGAAAGAGACACAATTAAAACATTTTGAAAATTTACTTCTTTGAAAATCTCATTCTTGAAATCCGAAGGAATGGTACTCCATACTTCTAAAGTTAATTTTCAGGACCAGCAAGACCGGAATTAAGACTTATCACACAATTAAAAATGTATTTACACTGAAATGGAGAAGACCTAACTTACTCTGGCCTGGTTTTTTTTATCATGTCGCAACCTTCCATCGTTGTGAATGCAGACTGTGAATATCAGTGTAATACAGCTTCCAAAAGAAAAACAGGGCATCTAGAACACCATTTCCAGCTTTAACTACATGTGTGTAGCTACTGGAAGTTGCTATCCAATTTATTGTTCAGTAACGACGAGCGCTGATTATCTCACTGCAAAATCCAAGCCAATATCTAACTTAAGAAAGTGATCGAAGTGTCTTAATTCCAAGAGACTTGACTTTAATTGCCTGATATCTGTTTGCACAGTAGTGCAATAATACACCCCTGTAATCCTGACCGAATATTGGTAACTTTCACAGGTCTACT
Organism: Scyliorhinus canicula; assembly: GCF_902713615.1. Taxonomy (NCBI): domain Eukaryota; kingdom Metazoa; phylum Chordata; class Chondrichthyes; order Carcharhiniformes; family Scyliorhinidae; genus Scyliorhinus; species Scyliorhinus canicula. The sequence continues at coordinate 49,165,843 of NC_052147.1, forward strand.
TCTCTATTCTCTCAGAAGGTGGAACCAAAAAATACTTGGTTAAATTTGGCCAGATACAAATCATTGAGCATCTTTGACACAGAAAGGTGAATGTGTACAACAGATTGGACTCAATTCTTACGATTTATCTTCAGATAATATAAAGTAAGGTGTAATACCCCGCAAAGGAACTACAATGTGGGAATGCTTGTCTTCCCCATACTCCTTGTAGATTACAGGCTCCCCTGCTGGTGGCGTGGTGTCTCATTAACCTGGTGTATATAATGTTGGCCAGTAAGGCATCAATCAAGCAGGAACTTGGTAGGGGGTCTAACAGGAATTGTACATAAATAAAACTTTGATCTTGTTTTTACTCGGTGTGGACTCCCCTTGCCCTTATTAAATAAGGAACATATTACCGTTGCAGTGGATTATCTTACTCTGCCTAAACAATATGGTTTCTATCTGGCTGCTAGCTAATTTTCAGTATTCCTATCCCCTTCACTTCCATAGACGCACCACAGTATTCTATTTCACAAAGTTGACTGTCCTCAAGTCATTCCTGTTTGAAGAAGCCCTTGCTTGACTCTGTTTTATCTCTCAGTTCACGACAGAGCGGGATAAAGAGCTTTCCAACGCAAATTATCATGTATTTTGTTTTTGAGAGCCACAAAGAGTCCAGCAGGGGTTTACGAAGGGTAGCACAAGTGGATAGCCCTGTGGCTTCACAGCGCCAGGGTCTCTGGTTCGATTCCCGGCTGAGTCACTGCTGTGCGTGTCTGCGTGGGTCTCCTCCGGGTGCTCCGGTTTCCTCCCACAGTCCAAAGACATGCAGGTTAGGTGGATTATTTATGCTAAATTGCCCTTAGTGTCCAAAAAGGTTGAAAAGGTTTTGGGTTACGGAGCTAGGGTGGAAGGGAGGGCTTAAGTGGGTCGGTGCAGACTTGATGGGCCGAATGGCCTCCTTCTTGACTGTATGTTCTATGTTTATAGAGTCAAACAGAAAGTAACTCTTATTTACAACAATACTTACACAGCAGTAGCCATTCACTACTGGTTCTCTCTCTAGCCAGTACCACACTGGCCAGCTCTATTTATAGGTTAGTGATTGCCCCGCCCCCTCATCGGGGGAGCTCACATTCCCCAAAATAGTTTGTGGGGTAACCGATTGTCTCCAGCCAATAGAACAGGGCAGGTTATAACCTTTGTGCTAGCTGAGACAATTTAATGGATTACATACAATATTTAGCACGGAAACAGGCCCAACCCAGTCCATGGCAGGGTTTATGCTCCACTCCAGAATCCTCCCATCTCTCCTCATCTAAATATTGTCATAAACCCTCTATTCCCATCTCCCTCAAATTATTGTCTTGCTTCCCCTTTAAGTGCATCGCTGCCATTTGCTTCAATGATTCCTTGTGGTAAAGAGTTCCACATTATTACTATTCTTTGGGTAAAGAGATTTATTTTGGGTTCCTATTGTATATTTTGGTAGCTGTCTTGTATTGATGGTTCCTAGTTTTGTTCTTGCCCACCAGTAGAAACCAAATTTCCTCTATATCCATTCTCCCAAAACCTTTCAGAATTTTATGGACCTTTACTAGGTCCCCTCTCAACCTTCTTTCGTCAAGCGAAAAGAGACCTACCTTCTTCATAAATATACGCATGCATTTCTGGTATCAACCTTGTAACTCTTCTTTTCACCCTCTCCAGTGCCTTCTAATAATTTTTATAATATGGTGACCAGAAATACATGCAGTACAGTAAATTGTCTTCTGACCTATCCCTCTGCAAATAAAGCCTAATGTTGGTTTGCACTAGTTGTGCAACTTATAGTGATTGGTGTATTTGTACTTTGCCATACCTTTGTTCACCTACCCCATCTAGACACACACACTATGAACTTTTTTTTAGAGTCTTATGGTAAAAACACCATCAACACAAGCCCAGGACTTCTTTGCACACTGTTTTGTATTGTTGTTGTTTATTATGCCAAAATGCCTCAATAAAATTGGTTATCAAAAAAAAAACACCAGCTCACAAGCATCTGAAGTTACTATTATAAAATCTAGAAAGGTACAGCTCAGAAGATGCCTGCACGGCCCATTGTGCTTGTGTCTGTTCTTGGGTAGAACTCTCAAATTACTCCCACCCCATTGTCGGTTTCCCTAGCTCCACACATTTGTCCCCTACTTGAACCCCATATCTCATTATTGAATCATAATCCACCATTACACTGTCTCTGTCTCGCCTTCGCTCTCTTTCCCCCCCCATCCATGCTATATCAGAGACCATAGGCTGCTTTCCCTTTTTGAGGGGGAGAGATGACTGTTGGGTGATTTAATCTGAGGATCACCACACCTCGGGCAAGGTTGAGAAGGCAGGCCTTCATGAATAACCTCAGCCGGTACAGGAATTGAATCCATGCTGCTGGCCTTGTTCTGCATCACAAGTCAGCTGTGTAGCCCACTGAGCTAAACCAGCCCTCATAGTGAATGGTAATAGCCCTGGAAATCTGCATGCAAAGGCAATGGAAGATAATGATTTTGAGAGGAAATCGGAAAGACGCGAGGGAAATAAACTTGTAGGGTTACAGGGATTGAGTGAGGGAATGGCGATGACCATGGCTTTACAGTGAACTGACATGGATATCATGGGCTACATGGCCGCCATCTGTGTCGTAATGACGGCATGATTCTATAATACAACACATGAAAACCTTCCCATGATGGTGTACAGAGTCCACATGAAATATTTACAGGTCAGATGTAGAGAAAAGTTTCTTCCACTGTGCCTAAACTTCAACACCAGAAGAGCACCCCAACTAGGCCAGTATCCTAGTTCCCATTTTGCAGACCACCCTGTTTCTTACCCCTGTGATTGAGGTGAATGGCTTTGAGCTGTGAACTCGTGATTATTAGGAGTAGAATTGAACCCGTCCAAACTTATTTCACGTAATGAGTGGGATTCTCCGGTCCCCCAGCGGCATGTTTCTCAACGGAGTGCCATTCGCTGGCGGCGGGATTCTCTCTTCCCGCTGCTTGTCAATAAGGTTTCCCATTGAAGCCACCCCACACCGCCGGAATAGAGTGTACCTTGCCGGCAGAAAAAGAGAATCTGAACGGCCGGAGAATTCTGGCCAGTATTTTTGGATCTTGCTGAGTCTTTTATCCCATTACTTTGGGCTGAACTGAAAGGTAAATCCCAAAGCTGAGCGAACCAGCCTGCTTCTACATAATTATAGATTTTGCAAATTGCATTTTATTTATGTGCTTAGTCTGCTTGATTCATATAATAATGTCACAGCAGCTGACACGATGTTGACGTGAGAGCGACCTACAACTCACTAGGGAGATATTGAACTCTTTAAAGAAGATCTGTTTAAAACTGCCACTGAAAACTAGTGTTCCCCAAAAGCTGTAAAAACACGGTGTCCAGCTCATTAGGTTTCAAATTGAAGGCAGGACTATGAAAGGAAGTAGAAATGACAGGAATGCAGCTAGAACAAAAGGCGTTAGAATTCCAGGAAATAGAAAATGAAAAAGGAAAGTCAGGAAGGGGCACTGCGAGAAGAGAGAGAATCTCAGATAGAGGAGGCAGCTTACCACGAAAGACTGTATGAACTGGAAAAGGAGATAAAGGTGATTGAAGCAGGATAGTCCTCCTGAAAAGTCAGAAACAATCACTTGACCCAAATGTAGCTCAGAGAGCTAGAGGAAACCAGCTGGGATCTATAGGAATACCAAGAATGGATTAGAGACCTTAAAGGGGGGATTAGCACATGCAAGGTTTGAAGAATCTAGGCAAGGGCTACTTACAATTGATGACGCTGGGAACATGCAGCAAAATGGTGCAGAGTGCTGGAGAATGTTCAGAGGAACGTTGGAGTAGCTAAAAAAAACAGCTGTCTAAATTTCAAAAAGCCAAAGTTAGGCATGTAGACTCAACAGGTCCAGGAAGGACCAGTGGAATAGGCAAGGAGGATGGCCCACAAAATGAATTAGTAGGTAAGCTTTTTTTGAAGAATTATAAGGGGACCAGACACACAACGAGATGGTGCGGGAGGTGCCACACTCAGATGCAGAACCACTTGAAGTTAAAAGGGCCAGTAGAAGTACAAAGAGTCAAAGGTAGAAACTGAGGACATTAAAGGAGCCAGAGACAGACTTGCAGAAATAGGAGGTCCATGAGGGGCCTTTGAAGGTTAGAAAGGGGAGGAATAAGCCAATTATCTGTTTGGCAGACAGCTTCAGATTCAAACACACAAGAAGAATTCCCAAACTGAAAAATGATAGTGAGAGAAATGCTTCACCCAGCTGAAGAGCCACTAGGCAGGAGCCCAATATCCAGGAGACATGGAACATGTTCGAGGAACACACATTTCCAAAGACAGCAGAGGGTGCTATTGAACAAATAGCCTGTTTAATCAATAGTTTTGTGGTGAACTTAAATGGGGAGCAGGGAAATTCACAGTCCAGCTAGGAGAGAGTGAGGGTAATACCCCAAGAGCAACAGTCAGTAGGGCAGAAGCTGAGGCTCCACCTGAGGGCAGTTGTGTCCCAGAGCACGTGGGACAGGTTAGGGGATGCTTCCTGAAACAAAGGAGAAAGGGAAGGTAACCTACTCCAAAGCTGGTAATAGTTGCGGAGATCACAAGGCGAATAGCAGTGAAACCCATGCCAGGGTAAGCACTGATAAACCAGACAAAACAAACCCAGCTTTAAACATCAACCAGAATTGTGTTGATGAAAAACTCACTAAAAAATAACAGAACCACAATTCCTATGCAGGTGAAATTGCAAGCGCAACCCACTAACCTCTTAGCAATTAAATCTATAAAAACGCCTGGGTTTGTGTCAGTAAATTCATGGGTTGAGATGGTTAGGAAACAGTTGAGCCTGACTAGAACAGCCAAACAAATTTACACATTGACAGTCTTTGTGGAAGGCAGCATGAGGCTAAGGCCAGGGAAAGGCACAGTATGTTCCAGAATAACTTGGCTGTTATTAACAACTTGGCAGTGAACAGTCAGGCAACATCACCAAACCTCACAGAGTCAGAGTTGTACAAGACAGAAAGAGGCCCGTTGTGTCTGTGCCGGCCGTCAAGCACATCTATTCTAATCCCATTTTCCTACACTCGGTCCGCAGCCTTGTAGGCTGTGGCATTTCAGGTGCTCATCTAAATCCCTCTTAAATGTTGAGGGTACCCGCCTCCATTACCTTTTCAGGCAGAGAGTTCCAGATTCCCACTACCCTCTAGGTGAAAAGGTTTTTCTTCAAACAATTGCCTTAACTCTTTGACCCCTGATCATTGATCCTTGTATTAAGGGGAAGTTCTTCCCATCCAACCTATTTTAGGTAATGTACTTAATCCAGGGTCATAAACAAGGGTCAAAGACAGTTGTTACTGGCTAGAGATGACCACCACTAGAGACCTTGATACTAAACTAGTCAAAGTAAAGTTGCCAGAGTCCCATAGGCTGCTTTCACTTTTGAGGGGAGAGAGCTGACTGGTAGTGATTTAACCTGAGGATCACCACTTCTCTGGCGAGGGGCAAGGTTGAGAAGGGGGACCTTTGTGAATAACCTCAGCCGATACGGGTTGGCTTTTCCCTGCATTAAAAACCAGCCAACTGAGCTAAACCGGCCCCCAGATACTAATTAACCTGTAAATGAATGTAACCAACCACCATAAAGTGTAAAAACAACCATTGCACAAGCAATTATTGAAGGCCTAAAACCGTTTAGGGTCATCTGGGTCGTGACCAAGGCTAAGAAAATGAATAAGAGGGAGTGTATTTGTTTTGTATATTTTTCTTTCTTTGTAATAAAATGCGAATTAATCTAATTTCATTCTGTGTGGGCGGGAGATATTACAACAACTTACACAATGTCAGAGTGAGAGCGACCTACAACTAACTACAGGCATTGAGCTGTTTAAAGAAGGTCTTTTCTTAAGAAAAGTCACTGATGAAAAGATGGTTGATACTGTAAAGAGACTTTGGGAAAATCTCTGTGGATTCTACTGACTGACCTGTCCTGAGAGGACATGGAATTTCACACCTGGGGAGATGTCATAGCTCACTTAAAACTGAGGCACCTTCAGCATAAAAAAGGTTGGACTTTTAAATCTCTGTGCTGCTATGAAGACAATACAAATGTCCCCAGCCAGCTACATCCCATCAGACATCCAAAAACCATCTCATGTTGGCTTATATCTCAGAATGTGTTAAAAGTTTGTCAGATGAAAGCAAAATGGTATTTGGCTTCCTGGGAATACACAGAAATGAGTTCACTAAAGGCTCCGACTCGAGTGTTGGGTGGAGCAGAAGAATAGTGACAAAGAAGCAGGAATGGCACCTCTTCCATCTCTCTATCTTGATCCCTGGAGCCAAGTGTTTTAACAAGGAGAAGCAAAGAACAAGAAGAAATTGGCAGTCACCGTTGCAGAATCACACACATCATCTCTCTCTTGAAGCAATCAAAGGGTGCAGTTTTTCCTTAGAGGCAAAATTCAACCAAGCCAACAAGTGTCTTCAACAGATTGCACTACTGCCAGTCAGTGCAGAGTTCCACTGTAATCACCGAACAGCCGCAGTGTTCCGCCGTCTATGTCTCACAGAGAAGCTAAGGACTCGTTCGTGCACTCTTTTTCACTTTAATTTGGATTCTTAACTTTCTTTTCTGATCTGTGTGGATGTGCATTGTGGCTGCTTTTTTTTTTTTTAGCTTTAATGACCAATAAACTTACTCTTTAAAGGAAAACTGGTTTGATTGGCTCAATGTTTAAAAAAAAGTAAATATATTCGCGCAGGGCAAGGTATTCACGGTGGGCACAGAATTTTGAACAAACCTTTCTTGTGGCCAATCGAGGGGTTGGATAAAAGGTGAAGCCAGCTTATTCCTCCTCACCCGGTCATAACAATGGAAATACTGTGTCAGCTGTGGCTCAGTTGATCGCACTCTTGCTGGAGTCAAAAGGTGGATTCGAGCCTCACGGCAAGATCTGGAATGTAAAAAACTAAGGTTGACAGTGCTGTGTAGTAATGAGGGGAGTGCTGCACTGTCAGAGGCTTCTTACGCCTCTGACCGTGCAGTGGACATGAAAGATCCCATGGCACTATTTCAGAGAACAGCTGATTTAAGCCCAGTTTCCTAGCCAATATTTATCTCTCAATTAACATCACAAAATCTGATTATCTGGTCATTATCACATGGAATGTGGGAGATGCTCTGTACAAATTGTCGCATTTCATCAGTTCTCACACAAAGAACATATCAAAGTGAATTGCCTTAAAGTAGAGACCTATAAAATTCTAACAGGACTAAACGGGGCGGATGCAGGAAGGATGCTCTCTATGGTCGGTGTGCCCAGAACCGGGGGTCACAGTCTGAGGCTATGGGGTAGACCATTTTGGACTGAGATGAGGAGAGATTTCTTCATCCTGAGAGTGGTGAGCAGTTGAAGCCAAAACGTTGTGGCCGGGATTCTCCGTCGGCGGGATCCTCCACTTCACCGGCAGCACATTCACGCCCGCCGATTTCCCAACCGTGCGAGGGTGGGCACAATGGGAAAACCCATTGGCTGGCTGACACGATGGAGGAGCCCGTTGCTGGTGAGGGCGCGCTGCACCAGAAAACGGGTCTGTGGGACGGAGAATCCCGCCCTGTATGCTTTCAAAAAGGAGTTGGATATGGCTCTTGGGGCTAAAGGGAGCAAAGGATATAGGGAAACCAGGAATAGGTTGCTGAGTTGGATGATCAGCCAGGATCATAATGAATGGCGGAGGAGGCCTGAAGGGCCAAATGGCCTACTCCTGCTCCAATTTTCTATTTTTCTACGGGTGCGATTTAACGGAAAAGAATGAGTCCTGTGTTGCGTGCGTTTAGCGGGATGTTTCCCAGCACTTGCAGCGCCAGGAAACGCCCCACTATTAAACGGGGCTTTGCTCTTTTTTTCTGTCCTCAGTGAGGAAGGGCCCACCGAGGCCGCACTTGCCTTCATTTCCTCCATTGAAGAACACCGCTCGCTAGTGCAGGAAGAGATCGCCCATCCCTCGACATCCCAAAGTGACCCCGTACCCAGACTTACTGATTAGGGGGTGCTTGAGCCCCACTCATCCCACCTCATAAGGGCAGGACAGCCCCCAGGCCAGATCCCCGTTATATGGGCAAGATGCCACCTTGGCACTGTCAACCTGGCACACGGAAGTGACCCCTGAGCACCCTGGCACTTACAGGGGGCACAGCCAGGCTGACAGGTACTGCCAAGCTGGCAGTGCCACGGTGCTTGGGTGGCAACAGCAGTGCCAGGGTACCACCCTGCCCAGAGGCAGACCACCCGGGGGCCTCCGATTGCCTGGGACCCCCCTCCCCAAGTGCCGCTCTGCCTGGTCTACGCCGGCTTGGGGAGGGGGGGGGTCCAAAGTGAGGGATTCGAACCCGGGTGCTGGGTAGATTTGGTGGCGGTATATTCAAGTGAAGCTAACTACTCTCTTGAATATACAAATCTGGGTCCAGAGATCCAGATTGTGACACCTCGTGAGATGTCGTTTGATCATGCGAGGCCTAACGAGCAGGGTAAAGCTCACGAGAGGCCCCTCGTGAGATTTATCAGGCTTGGCGCGGCCGTGAAATCGTGCCTTATATTTCAATTTTAAGTACTTGCTGTTCTTACATGGTCAAGAAAGTGCAATTTTTTCTTTCTGTCTTTTAAACTGCAGGTGCAATGAAATTATGTTTGTTTCCTTTATAGTCAACTGGGACACCGTCTGGAGACCAAATACAACCAAAAAGTTTATGGTGCACACTGATATGAATCGAAATGTGGGATTGATAAGGTTATTCCCAGGAATCACTGTTGCCACGGTAACTAATTAACCATAAGATTTTGAAATGACTGGAACAAAATTGAAATTACAGGTTGGATTTTCCTCTTTTGAGGGTGAGTCAGGCCATTTCCTAATGTCGTGATCCTACCTCTTGAGTGAGTGGCTGTGCACTCCCAACATATTTCCACCCCACATGGATGGGGCAGACTGAATTTAGGACTTTCCCCTTCCATAGCACGCCCCAGGCAGGAACAGAGATGGATGGATACAGAGGCAGGCAGGTTAGAAGACCCGCCTCCATTCCCTAGGACATCGGCCCAGTTCTGCAGATGAGTGTGAGCCCCGATCCCCAAAACTGGTACCACTCACCAATTCCCGTACATCCCCAGGCCGATCATGCCCCCCCCCCCCCCCCCGTCATATCCCACAATTGCTCTCCATGCTGCCATATTACTCCTCACTCCCAACCAATGCCCACTGAACCAGTATCCACTGTGTTATGAACTCTATAATAACACGAGGAAGTCTTTGTGATGCTTATAAAACTGTGAAAACCAGCACTCATTCAAAACCCTTTTTTAAAAAAAAAACATAATCCTTCTGGTGGTCAGAAAACCGGCAAGATTAAAATTTTGTGGTTTTATAACTAAGTAATAGGATTGCGTGCTGATGTGGCAACAAAACATACGGCTCTTTTTAAGATGCTTCCTCATGTGGAAAGATGATACTTGGCACCAAATGGCAGGTTACATAACTTCACTGGCCAGAGCCTGGGAATAATATACTGAATTGGCAATTGTGCTTGTTGGTGCATGCAAATTATAAGGAGGAAGTTAATTAAAATCACAAAATTTAAGCCCAGTTGATGTGGCAGTTTTCAAGAAGCAGAGAAAGTCTGGAGGCCTGCCATTTTGGTAGGAAGGGAGGTTGCATCCTGATAAAATCATGGAAGGAAGAAGAAGAATGGCAACATCTGAATCTGCCAATTACCCAGCCCATTGACATTTTGACCCAAACTTTAGTGAGGATGGTGAGTGTGGTGGTAGGCCCCTTTTCCACCACACCCTCCCCAGGTCTGCTGTTGCTTTAAGGGGTGGGGACGCCTCGGGGGTTCCGTCAGTGTTTCCAATAGGCTGCAAACATCAGTGGGAGGGGAAGAGCTGAGAAGCATATCAGTTACCTCATGATGGCCAATGTTGTTCCCCTGCAGGCTCTATACTATTGCCACAAGACATCTTTTCTTCTGTACTCAAACCACCTTGTAATGAACGCCAACATACCATTTGCCTTCCTAATTGCTTGCTGCACCCACATGCCAGTTTTTAATGACACCTAGGTCCTTTTGGGCATCCACACTTTCTAATCTCTCACCATTTAAGAAATACTCTGCCTTTTTGTTTTTTCTATGAAAGTGTGTAACTTCATACTTTAATTCACATTATAGTCCATCTGCCATGTTCTTGCTCATTCACTCAGCCTGTCCAAGCCCCCTTGAAGCCTCCTTACATCCTTCTCACAATTGGGATCCCAAACCCCTGCCTGGGATTTGGTACGAGGCCAATGCAGTGGCCTAAGCAGTGGAAGAGAAATGCACTGCACTTACAACAATGAGTTCAAGACCCTGACATTTCCAAGTCATCAAGTCCATGGTTGTCATTCAATTTCCAGTTACATAAGAAAAATTGATAATATTTGGATGGTTGCAGGTCTCTCCAAGTGCAAATGGAGTAATTGATTGATGTAAGATGTCTTATATTTTTCAAAATGAATCCACGTTTAGGATAATTAAAGTTGCTGAGGCATTGACACTTTTACTGCTTTTGGCATTTATTCCACAACTTTGGTCAATATGTCCTACACAAGAGCTGTGCCATCTTTACGATCACGTTGAGCATGAAAATATGGAAATCGCTTATAAACAGCTTCTAAAGTATGAGGATGCAATGTATGTAGATGAAGTATAACATAAATATTTTTAATGTTTGTTCATGGGATATGGATGTCACTGGCAGGGTCAGCATTTATTGTCCTTGAACAGGTGGTAGTTTTATTAATTAATTTACGGGATGTGCCAACATTTGTTGCGCATCCCTAATTGCCCTTGAATGGAGTGGCTTACTAGGCTATTTCAGAGGGCATTTAAGAATCCGCCATATTGTGGTGAGTCTGGAGTCATATAGAATTCCTACAATGCAGAAGGAGGCCATTCGGACCATCGAATCTGCACTGACCCTTCGAAAGAGCACGCTACCTAAGCCTAATCCTCACTCTAGCCCTGTATCCCCATGCACCTTTGGACACTGAGGGGCAATTTAGAATGGCCAATCCACCTAGATCTTTAGACTGTGGGAGGAAACTGAGCATCTCGGAGAAAACCCACGCAGACACTGGGAGAAAGTGCAAACCCCACGCAGACAATGACCTAAGGTCGTAATCAAACCCGGGTTCCTGGCACTGGGAGGCAGCAGTGCTAGCCACTGTGCCGCCCAATAAATAATGTCGGCCAGACAGGTAAGGATGGCAGATTTCCATTCCTAAAGGACATTGCTGAACCAGATGGGCGATGGTTTTATGGTCATCATTAGACTTTTAATGCCAGATTTTTAATGAATTCAAATGTTGTCGTCTGCTGTGGAGGGATTCAAGCCCGAGTCGTCAGTGTTAACCTGGGTTCCTGGATTACTAGTCCAGCGACAGTACCACTACTCCACCACCTCCCCTGAGCTCCCATCTTGAAGCATACAGTCCATGTGGTTTAGGTACACTTCATAGCGCTGTTAGGGACGGAACTCCAGTGACAGTGAAGGAACAGTGATATAGTTCCAAATCAGGATGGTGTGTGGCTTAGAGAGGTACTTGCAGATGATGTTCCCATGTATCTGGTGCTTTTGTTCTTCTAGGTAGTGGAAGTTACAGTTTTGGAAGGTGTTGTCAAAAGGGGCCTTTGCGAGTCGCTGCAGTGCATCTTTTGGTGATGCAGAATGGTGCACTGTCTGCTGGTAGTGGATGGAGTCAACATTTGACAAATTGAATGGGATGCCGATCAAGTGGATTTTTTTGTATTTGATGGTTTCCAGTTTGTTGGAACTGCATTCATCCAGACAAATGCACTCCTGACTTGTGCATTATGGATGGTGGACAGGCTTTGGGAGGCAGGAGGTGAGTTAGGCACAACAAAATTCCCAGGTTCTGACAATTTTAACGACATGAAATTTATGTCATCATCTTTGTGTAGATAATATCCCATTTTGCTTTCAAAAGATTCATTTAGTGGTGAAAAGTTAAAACTGCATTTAGATTTTGTTTTAGTGAAGTCGAATTCAAGATGCTCTTAAGACATAAGAAATGTGTATTGTGAAGTTTGTGTGCATTTTGTATTTATTGTTGCATCCTGTTTTCAGGTAAAAGCATTTCTGCAACCACCACTGGAAGGAATTGTGTTGGAGACATATGGGACGGGTAATGCTCCAGATAACCGCCCTGATATATTGGAGGAGTTTAAGAAAGCTGTTGATCGTGGGGTGTTGATAATAAACTGTACTCAGTGTTTGAGGGGCTGCGTTAGGCAGTCATATGCAACAGGAAAGGTGAGTCACTGATCTACTTAAATATAATGGCTTTGATTTCCCAATTTCTGTGCCTATCAGCTCAGGATTTTCATCTATTTAATAAGAAGAATATCATTAGCTAGGGAGCACATCAATTAATCATTGCATTAAACATTACTTGCTTCCCTCAAAATTGATTAAATTGGAAAATAGTTTTAAGCTTATTAAGTAAAGATTGAATAATTCTGCCCTGTAGTTCTTGAAGTAACTGAATGTTATGGGCTTTTGTTTGAGCTGCGGTGGCAGAGAGGATGAGGAGGGTGAGAAGGCAGACAACTTGGCCTTCCTCTGAGGTCCTAACCCTGGCTGTATTGGGTTTCCAACTCTGGGATTGTCACTATCCTGGGGGTAACTCCTCTGTCATGCCTGTAATAATGGAAGGCTGTTCAGAAGATTGTGCGTTCAAATCTCATTCCAGGTCATGAGCTCAAAAATCAATACTGAAACTTCCATGTGTAGTGTCAGAGACGCTATCTTTAAAATGACAAGTTACGGGTGACATAAAAGACCCCACAACATTATTACAGTAAAGGGCAGGAGAGCTGCCCTGGTGTCATGGCCAGTATTTGCCCCTTGGGCAGTATCAAAAAATGTTATTTGGTCATTATCACATTGCTGTTTGCAGGAGATTCCAGTACATAATCGACTGCCATATTTCTTGCATTACAACACTGCACTTGGGAGTCGGTTAGCTCAGTTGGCTGGACGGCTGTTTTATGATGCGGAGCGACGCCAACAGCACGGGTTCAATCCCCGTACCAGCTGAAGTATTCCATGAAGGCCCCGCCTTCTCAACTTTGCTCCTTGCGTGAGGTGTGGTCACCCTCAGGTTAAATCACCACCAACCAACTCTCTCTCAAAAAAGGGCAGAGGAGCCTATGGTCCTCGAGGACAATGGTGACTTTCATTTACAGTACAGACTACAGTACTTTGAAGTATTGTCAAATTGCACTTTGTACCCCAATTTGCTTATTACAAGTGACTAACCACCTTAAGCAAGCAGAAACTCGAGCAAGAGCATAAGGTGGCATCGTGACACTGTCTTTGAACTACTTATTCAAAGGACCAAGCTAGTGCTCTGGGTTCATGGGTTTAAATCCCATCTCAGCAGCTGGTAATTTAAATTATAGATAGAATAGAACAGTACAGCACAGAGCAGGCCCTTTGGCCCTCGATGTTGTGCCGAGCAATGATCACCCAACAACCCCCCCCCCCCCCCCCCCCCCCCCCCCCCCTAACCTTACTTTTTAGGACACTACGGGCAATTTAGCATGGCCAATCCACCTAACCCGCACATCTTTGGACTGTGGGAGGAAACCGGAGCACCCGGAGGAAACCCACGCACACACGGGGAGGACATGCAGACTCCGCACAGACAGTGACCCAGCCGGGAATCGAACCTGGGACCCTGGAGCTGTGAAGCATTTATGCTAACCACCATGCTACCGTGCTGCCCTAAACTTTAAAATCTACAATTGATACACCCTGTTGATAATGATGACCATGAAACCATCTTGATACACCCTGTTGATAATGATGACCATGAAACCATCATAAATTGTAACAACTGATCTCCGCTTAGGGAAGGAATTCTACCATCCTTGCCTGGTCTGGTTAACACATAGCACTGTGGTTGACTGTTAACTGCCCTCAAGGGTGATTTAGGGATGGGCATCAAATGCTGGCCTTGCCAACAGCACCCGCATCATAGGAAAATACATTTTTAAAAAGCATTCTAAAGACCCTACCTAAGATGTTGGAGGCGAGCATTGGTGTAAATAATTTAACTTTGTTTTTGGGCTACTTATGCCCCATTTATGCTCGATGAAGGTTAATAACATCAGCTGTAATGTGTTTAAATCAAACTTGTTCATCACAGAACTACCCTTGCCATGATTTCTGTTTCCAACTCTGTCAATTAATAAAAAAAGTAAATTATTATGAATGAACGGAATTATTCAGCTGCTCAATTGGCACAACGGTCTAAAGGATTGCTGGTTTGAACAGAATGTGCTTCCATGATCCTATTTTGCTTATGTTTGATGACACAGGCACCCATTGAATCTGTCACTCCAGCTGAGGACAAGATACAGTAGAGTTCTAAAATTATCCTAAGTTCAGTAGCTCTGTGTTGAGTTTGTGGTATTTGTAAGCCACATCCAAAGTGTAAAATCAATTCCTGAATATTTAGACTATTGACCTAACTATTGCATTAATCTAGCAATAGTTCCAAGAATTTATGCGTACAGATCTATGGTCCAATTTCGTTAAAATTTAGTTAACCATATGCTAGAAGTTCCTCTTATTTCAGCTGAAATTTGTTTCAAGCCCTGTGAACGTTTGATTTCAGGTTCTCACTGACTTAGGTCTCATTCCTGGATGTGATATGACACCTGAAGCTGCTTTGGCCAAGCTGTCCTATGTACTGGGCAAGACCAAACTGAGCATACAGGAGAAGAGAAAGGTAATGTTTTTCAGTCACAAAATAATATTCCAGTATTACGCACACAAACACTTTCTAAAAGCTTACATTTTAGTCCCGTGAGCAGGCCTCTTCCTCAAAGGATTTGCACTATATTCGTATTGAGCTGTTCACTGCCAGGATAGTCCAGTATCTTATTGGTTAATATCTTTCCCCTTCCAACTCTGTGATGAAAAACTTCGGGCTGGATTGTACCTGTGGAATTCATTTTATTTGATCCTCCTCTGATCCCGACTCCAATGGCTCCTAACAATATAGCCTGTTGCCTATTATTGGCAATAGTCCATTAAGAAAGGAACCTGGCTTGTGATATATCACAGGACATGTTCATGCTTAATATTACAGAGCACTGTAACACCTATATTGTACGTTTTGGTCCCTGGAGAATAGATTTGTGTACAGTGGAGGGCTTTCATTTAGAATCAGATAGTGACCTGGAATCTCTTTAACTGAGGTAAATAGCAAGTTAGGAGCTGGAGTGGCTTAGTATGTAGTTTTCCGCTCATGAGCTACAAGTTCCAGGGCTCAAGTCCCACTTCAGGACTTGTTGGTCACGAAGAATCAGCCTCAGGTGCAGGAAGGCCAGTGTGCATTGTTCCCCAATCTGGATAAATGGGGAGGGTTAGCGGTGGGAAGGCTACCAAGCTGTAAAACCACCCTTAAAATCCAAAAATGCTGGCTGATGTGAGGAGTGATCAACCAGCATTGTGGTGACCCCATGTTACATTGGGGAAAAAGTCAACAGGACCAACGTTAGGAGTGAACAGCAAGTTTGTCAGAATTCGGTGCAAGTTACAGAAAGTGAAAACTAGTAATATATTTATTTATAACTAAACAGCAATATAAATGTGTAGTAGCACTCTAACCTCTCCAGTCCAGAATGCTTGGCACCAAGTTGTTTCTGAATTGAAGAATTTTCTGGATTATAAAATTACATTAGAATGTTGAACCACAAGTGTGTGAACTGGAAAACATGTAGATAAATATGTATCTGAAACATAAAATATCATGAAGCAGTAATGAAAATGCTTTTACTTATCCAAACACTGTATCTTCAATGCTTCCTCTCCCAAAGTGCTGCACTCAAATGGTGCCAGTAATGTCGTGGGGCAAGTGTTTATTCTATTCTGAGAATTGCTTGGACCTGCTCAAAAAAAAGCTCAGACACCGTCTGGGCGGCAGGGTGGCATAGTGCTACCTTACCGCGCCAGGGAATCGGGTTCAATTCCAGCCTTGGTATGTTCTCCCCCTGTCTGCGTGGGTTTTTTCCGGGTGCTCCAGTTTCCTCCCACGGTCCAAAGATGTACAGAGTAAGTGGATTGGCCATGCTAAATTGCCCCTTAGTGTCCAGGGATATGCAGGTTAGGTAATGGGGGGCAGGGTGGGGCGGTTGGACATGGGTGGAGTACCCTTTCGAAGGGTCAGCACAGACTTGAGGGCCAAATGGCCTCCTTCGGCACTGTAGGGATTTGATGATTCTATGATAACTGGAGTTTCTGAACAATTGATTTCCAGAATGGAGAGGTTAGTGTATAAATATCTGCAGATTCAATAAATAATCTTGATTTCTGGTATGGCAAATTTATTTAGCTCTATTTTGGCACAATATTTCTAATAGTATTTTGTACAGTATCATATAAAAGTGTATCCTTACGGAGTGAAATTCAACTTTTTCTCTGAAATGCCAAATTTCCAAAGAATTCAGTTTGTGGTCCCTTATCTTTTATATAAATTTAGAGTACCCAATTCTTTTTGTTCCAATTAGGGGCAATTTTGCGTGGTCAATTCACCTAACCTGCCCATCTTTGGGTTGTGGGTGTGAGACTCACGCAGACTATGTGCAAACTCTACACGGACAGTGTGACCCGGGTCCGGGATCGAACCAGAGTCCTCTGCACAGGAGGCAGCACTGCACCACTGCACCAGTGGTCTCTTGACTTAAGTATAAGGAAAAAACATGGCAAAAGCAACTGCGACCTTGGTAAACAATGGGACCAGCAGAGTATCTCGTACGCAATAGGATTTAAAGATTGTGAAATGGGCGAAGTAAGGAGGGTGAATTAGAGCGGGGGCAAATTTAATGCCAAGTCAGGTACCGAAAGAGAAATGAAAAGAGGAAAAGAAAGACTGGATTGAAGAAGAGATGAAAGGCAGAAAGAAAAAGAAAGAGCAGAGGTCTAAGAAATTAAAATGTTTAAATCCCCAACAGGTATTCTCATCTGAAGAAATGAGGCTCCATACTTTTACTTGTTCACTCTCCAGGTCAGAGAGGTTGATTGACAGTCACAAGCAATCATCATGACGAGTCTTGCCTGCGTTTTTATTGGGCAAATGCAACAACTGCATTAAATTCATGGGTAGGTTCAGAGTGAGGTGTTGTTTTCACAAAGCTAGCTGTAGTGGAAATTGTGCAGCTACTTGTGATGATTCATAATTCACAGGATATGTCTTCCTCGCCATAAATTGCTGGGTGATTTGCCCGTTAACAGCAATCATCGTTCGCACAAACTTTGGTCTGATATCTTTTCAGTTTTAATTTTTAATGGCTTGATATTCACTGGACCATTTTTTTTGCTATTGATAAAAATGTAACTTAAAGGTAACAATTGAAAGTTTCAATTTGACACTTTAGCTTGCATAAATGTGATTTTGCAACATTCAACTGATGACATTTATTTTGCTTTCTCTCAGATGCTATCTGAAAACCTGCGAGGAGAAATGAGTTCAACACTTGGGGAGGCAAAGATTTCTCTTCGAGACAGTCGATTTATTCAAGCAATTGCCAAGTCTCTCAGTGTCAGCTGCAAAGAGGTCAGTTTTATAGTTCAGACGCTGTAACGTATCATAAATTGACTGTGCTATTTGACATTCTGATTTGTTAAACCTCAGACTATAGCCCTTTTGTGCCATAATAATCAGACCAGGACCTTAAAGTGATGATATCGGGTCAGTTTGTGTGACTATCAATGTGTTGTGCTGCTCTTGAAAAACATATTTAATGTTTGAACGTTCTTTCTGATCTAATAATGTTGAATTATTTTCTTTGTAACAAGCTTGTTCTCTTTTAAAACAATAGGAGCTGGAGGCTATCCGAGATGCTCTGACTCCTTCGTTGGCTTGTGCGGCGGCCAAGGCCGGTGATATTGGTGCATTGGAAGCTATACTGGATATGGTAAAGAAGGCAAAATAGAACTGCAATAAAACCAGCAAATTCTATAACAAAACACAGTGTTGGGAACACTCAGCAACTCAAACAGCGCTTGTGGAGAAAACAGCAGATTCAGGATGGATTCTTGATGAAAATCTTTCTGATAAAGGATCCAAACTTGAACGTTAACATTTTTCCTCCAGAAATACCGTCTGACCTGCTGTATGTTTCTAGTATTTTCTGTGGTTTTGCCTTGTGGAACAAAAAGATCTCACTTGGTGACAGTGGATTTTGTAGTTAAAGCTAGCTTCATCACTGAGCAGCTACAAGACCCAAACCCATTTACATAGAAACCAAATTACAGAAACTAGTCATTTGGTCCAACTAATCTGAGACGAGCAGTTGTCTGAGTCACGTTTTTACATAAGACGTTCAATTATGGTACAAACAGTATTTACGCTAAAAAGATGCCTTATAACTTGAACTTAATGGGATAGAAATTGTGCTATATGCAAGAGTTTAATACCAACACTACAGTGTCTCTTTATTTTGATTACTTTTGG
This sequence comes from Scyliorhinus canicula, assembly GCF_902713615.1. Taxonomy (NCBI): domain Eukaryota; kingdom Metazoa; phylum Chordata; class Chondrichthyes; order Carcharhiniformes; family Scyliorhinidae; genus Scyliorhinus; species Scyliorhinus canicula. The sequence continues at coordinate 49,184,456 of NC_052147.1, forward strand.
AATTCTGTTCTGGAGCGCCGATACACTTAGTGTGATGAGTTAATACTGACACAACCATCCAATTTTTAAAAAGCAGGTGGGATATGTCAAAAATACCAAATAACAAGTGAACGAAAATATGTGTTAAACAATTCTTTATCCATGATTCTTTCTAATTCCGGTTAAAATAATTGCTTTGACATCCCAGAGTCTAGGAGGACTAAAAGGAAACCTGTTCCCTACTCAGATCACTATTTAGAAACCTCTGCCAGGATATTCACACTGCTGGATGTTGGTAAAGATTTGATCAGTTTGTTATGGTTGAACAGCCTGTTGACAATCACCATCTAGGCTCATGAAGATGGCGGAGTGAGTGTGATATTAGTGAGCATCATTAGATGTGTATTGTGAGTCAGCAACTCAAAGAGAGGCAAAATACTGTCGATCTTTGCGAGGGAGTGGACATATTATCAGAAGTTCCCAATGAGGCGGATTGAGTTTGAGAACTGACTGGTTCAGCCTGAGACACTGGACAGGGAGACAACGCAGATGATTTGGCTTAATCAAGACTTCAATCTTTTCAACGGTCAGGAAACTCGCTCATCCAAGTCTTGAGAAAGCCACAACGAGAAAAGTCCATTTGGTCCATCAGGCCTACTGCTTACACAGACCATTTCCAGTCTGTTCAGTCAGGACTTCACCTCGCCTTAGTTACCTGAAGAAACTTTTTTCATAAACACATCCTCATCTTTGAAGATAATCCTGAGAACTGCAAAATTATTTATTCATTGTTGCAGCCTCAATATTTTTTAAAAATATAAATTTAGAGTACCCAATTCATTATATTTTCCAATTAAGGGGCAATTTAGTATGGTCAATTCACCTACCCTGCACATTTTTAGGTTGTGGGGGCAAAACCCATGGAGACACAGGGAGAATATGGAAACGCCACATGGACAGTGACCCAGAGTCGGGATTGAACCTGGGACCTTGGCACCATGAGGCAGCAATGCTAACCACTGCGCCACCATGCTCACATCCTCAATACTTAACGCAAGTCAACATTTATTTCCAGCCCAAGCAGCAGCAGATTGTTGCCTAACGTGGAGTTTGTGATTATCGTGGGTAATACCCATCTCTGTAACATCCACTCCTCTTCCCAGTTAGGTATTTATCGACTTCATAAAAGGAGTCAAACAACACATTTGCTTTTATTTCGCATCTGTTCAGAATTAATGATGCAATTTGTGCAATTACTGTTGTTATTTCAGATTGACAGCTATTTTTCATCCTATTTTTCCCATTTCTGTCAAAGGCATATTTAGATGCACTTTGCCTAACTCTTCATTCATCATGTGTGAGATTGTACAATGATTGCAAATAGGTTCTTCAAACATTGAATGCGTCATAGTCGAGCTCACTTCTATGCTCACTAGAGATCACACTTACACACAGGAATCATCGGTTAATGATCAAAAGCAGAGATGGTTAGATGAAGTACTGTGGGAGGAGGCTAGTGTGGAGAATAAACACCAACCATTTGGCCCGAATACCTCTTGCAAAATCTAATTAAGCCGTGACTGATTTTTCCACTTCTCTATTCTGGAATACCTATTCTGTATTCCAGTGGATTCATGTAAAGAGGTAACTTTTGCATCATACAAGTGGCAGGCAGTGAACATTTCCAATAAGAGAGAATCCAAACACCTCCCTTTTCCATTAAATGGCATTATCATCGCTGAACCCCTTACTATGAACACCCTCTGGGTTACCATTGATCGGAAACTGAACTAGACCAGCAATATTAATACTGTGGCTATAAGGCAAATCAGAGGCCAGAAATTCTGCAAAGAGTAACTTGCCTCCTGACTCCCCAAAGTTTTTCCATCATCTACAAGGCACAAGTCAGGAATACTGTTTCCTTGCCTGAATTAGTGCAGCTCCAACAACACTGAAGAAGCTTGACACTATCCAATATAAAGCTTGATTGGCACCTCATCCACCACCTTCACCTTCAACATCCATTCCCTCCACCACTGATGCGCAATGGCAGCAGTGTGTACCATCGACAGGATGCACTGCAGGAACTCACCAAGTCTCCTTCTGCAGCACCTTCCGAAACTGCAACCTCTACCACCTAGAAGGACAAACAGGTACATGGGAACACCACCGTCTGCATGTTCTCCTCCAAGCTGCACATGATCATGACTTGGAACTATATCGCCATTCCTTCATTGTTGCTGAGTTAAAATCCTGGAACTCACAGTCCTAATAGCACTGTGGCTGTATCCACGGCACATGGATTGCAGTGGTTCAAGAAGGTACCTCACCACCATCTTCTCAGGTGCAATTAGGGATGAGCCCATGATCTGTGAAAGTAAAAAACGCCATATGGTGAACTAAAGCTCTGATCTCTGGACAGCAGAGCTAGTTGCAATACCACAGGGCGCATCCGTGTCTTTAGATTGTTAGATTATCATTGTAACAAAGAGCAATACCTAGAATAACAAATGCAGAGGGTTATCAGAAGACAAATCTGCAATTCACTTTTTTCCTCATGCTTAATTGAGAAAAACATGCATTTCAGGGCGGCAATTTGTGCAGTGAGGATTATGATGGACGAACCCCACTCCATGTGGCAGCTTGTGAGGGACAACTGGAAGTTGTGAAGTACCTGCTCAGTCGTGGAGCCACTGTTTATGCCAAAGATCGGTATGGTGATACACCACTGAAGAATGCAGTGAGATTCAGGTATACAGTGTTTGAGGGAACTAAACAACTTGCTGTAAGTCACAGTCTTTGAAATGTAACTCATTGGTGAAAGTTTGTATGTTTGGTCGCATTTCATAAATCATGGGAGTAGTATACCCCAAGAAGCCACAGTAAAGACTTTTGGTTGGTACCTTGATAGAGGGAGAGTACTTTGGCAGGGGTGGGGGGGTCGGATGTGGTTCTGCTTGTCCTGCAGCAAGAAACTGAGACAGTGGCCTCCTGTATGCTGCCCCCTGGAAATCATTAGCTAAGTTCCCTGCAGCAGAGCTATCCTGTGACCTCACCCCTCGGTGAACTGGCGGACAAACTTACCTTTCCCCACCCATCCCCGCTGAATCACCAGATGCGGATCCCAGCTCTATGCTATTCTCTCAGCTATGTGCTGTGCCAGTATCTGAGCTTAAGGCTACGAGTGTCAGATGAACTGATGAGGAACAGTGTGTTGCTCTCTCGCTTCCTCTTGAGGCTGAAAATAAGTTTGATTTTCAGGCAAATCAACAGGGGAAGATTGGAGTTGACGTGGGCTTTGTTGGAAAGGGCTCCATGGTCACACCATCAGTAGCTTGCACATTGTACCAGAAAGCAAGATGAGGGTGAGGTGGAATTTGAAAAGGGCAATATGCACCAACATATGTTCTCAGTGATGCCAGATTCCATGGGCTCTGCCGTAGCGGCACCAGGAAGCAGAGAATAATTTCCTCCATGGAGCTCAGGAAGTGCAGACATGTTTGTCCTCCACCACTTCTGATCTGCTCCCATCAGTTATAAAGCACTTGTCCTGCAAGAGAGAGAGGACTGTCGCTGATCGTGTTACACTATTTGAGCAATGTGCTGGCCTCCATTGAGTAGCTGGAGGTATGTTGCAACAGCAGAAGGTGGATACAAGGCTGGCATCATTGGAAGGCGAGTGAGGGTGAAGTGGAATATCTGGAGTTTTGACTGCCAGGTACCCTGCTGGTGCTTGATGGGTGTGTTATGCATTTAGCAACTCCAGATTGTTGGTGTAGCAGATAGGTGATATCATGTGAAGGTACATTCAATGACCTTGACCGCCCTTGTGGGATAATTGATCTTGCAGCGCTGCTGCCAAGTCCACATCGGCTGGATTCTGTGTATTTAATGTGCTGGCCATTTACTCCCATTTTCAGAAGGTAATGTTTGTAAGCTTCCATTTCCCCCGTAATCTCCTTCCACTGCCCTCCAAATGGAAGGCATTTGGTGCCACTTCAGTGGGAAAAAACTCCCCTTTTGCTCATGCTCCATTTGTGCCATTTGTGGAGGTATAATCCGAAGGGAGTATTGGGGTTCTCTATTATGGTTATATTGGCTTGTCGTGCTGCTCCTTCAAGGGGCATGGGTCAGGGTCCATCATCGGGACGTGGAGCTGGTCGTGGGGGGTAGTTGGATGGGGACCTACAGATCTGGGCAAAATGGTTAAACTGGCCGCAGTTGTAACACTGTGCTTGTGGGCGGGTGTCTTGGGTCGGGTCTGTGCTGCTCCCGGTTTCAGGGATTAGGAGTATAGCCCGCACGGGCCAATGGCCAATGTTGTCGGGAGGGGTATATGGGGGAGGGTGATTGGGGTTTGGGGGTACCCTGTTTCTACCTCTTCCCCCGCCCTCCTCGTTTCGCCGTACCGGTCCGGGAGGTACGTTCAGGCGGATCATAAGACCATAAGACATTGGAGCAGAGTTAGGCCACTCGGCCCATTGGGTCTTCTCCGCCATTCAATCATGGCTGACATTTTTCCCCATGCTCCTGTCTACTCCCTATAACCCTTGATCCCCTTATTAATCAAGAACCTATCTATCTCTGTCTTAAAGACACTCAGTGACTTGGCCTCCACAGTCTTCAGTGGCAAAGAATTCCATAGATACACTATCGTCTGACTAAAAAAAATTCCTCTCTTTTCTCTGTTTTAAAGGATCGTCCCTTTAGTCTGAGATGTTGACCTCTAGTTCTGGTTTTTCCTACAAATGGAAGCATCCTCTCCACCTCCACTATCCAGGCCTCGCAGTATCCTGAAAGTTTCAATTAGATCACCGATCATCCTTCTAAACTCCCAACGAGTTCAGAACCAGAGGCCTTAACCGTTCCTCATACGACAAACTCTTCATTCCAAGGATCATTCTTGTAAACCTCCTCTGGACAATTTCCAAGGCCATCGCATCCTTCCTTAGTTACAGGGCCCAAAACTGCTCACAACACTCAAAATGGGGTCTGACCAGAGCCTTGTAATAAACCTCAGCAGTACAACCCTGCTCTTGTATTCTAGCCCTCTTGACATGAATGCTAACATTGCATTTGCCTTCTTAACAGCCGACTGAACAGCACGTTAACCTTAAGAGAATCATGAACAAGGACTCCAAAGTCCCTTTGTGCTTCTGATTTCCTAAGCATTTTCCTAAGTGCATAACCTCACATTTTTCCGCATTGTATTCCATCTGCCACTTCTTTGCCCCTCTCCTAGCTTGTCCAAGTCCTCTGCGGCCCCCTTGCTTCCTCAATACTACCTGCCCCTCTACAGATCTTTGTATCGTCTGCAAACTTAGCAACAGTGCCTTCAGTTCCTTCTTCCAGATCATTAATGTATATTATGAAAAGTTGTGGTCCCAGCACTGACCCCTGAGGCACACCACTAGTCAACGACTGCCATCCTGAAAAAGACTCTTTATCCCCACTCTCTGCTTTCTGCTAGCCAATCCTCTATCCATGCCAGGATTTTACCCTTCACACCATGAACTCTTGACTCATTTAAAAGTCTCCTATGCGGCAGCTTGTTAAAGGCCTTCTGGAAATGTAAATAAATCACATCCATTGTTTCTCCTTTGTCTAACTTCCTTGTTACTTCTTCAAAGAACTCTAACAGATTTGTCAGACATAACCTCCCCTTGACGAAGCCATGCTGACTCTGCTATTTTATCATGCACTTCCAAAAACTCTGTAATCTCATCTTTAATAATGGACTCTAAAATCCTACCAATGGCCAAAGTCAGGCTAACTGGCCTATAATTTCCCATCTTCTGCCTCCCTCCCTTCTTAAACAGCGGTGTTACATTAGCCACTTTCTAGCCCTCTGTGACCCTTCCTGCCTACAGTGATTCCTGAAGGATCACCACCAATGCCTCCACAATCTCCTCAGCTATTTCTTTTAGAACCCTGGGGTGTAGTCCATCCGGTCCAGGTGATGTAGCCACCTTCAGACCTTTCAGTTTACCCAGAACCTTCCCTTAGTGATGGCCACTGCACTCCCCTCTGCCCCCTGGTTCTCCTGGAGCTCTGGCATCTCACTGGTGCCTTCCACCGTGAAGACTGATGCCAAGTACTTATTCAGTTCCTCTGCTATTTCTTTGTTTCCTATTATTACTTCTCCAGCCATATTTTCCAGCAGTCCAATGTCTATTTTTGGCTCTCTCTTACCTTTCATATAACTGTTCTTATCTTTTATATACTAGCTAGTTTACACTCGTATTTCATCTTCTCCCCCCTTATTTCTTTTTTAGTTGTCCCCTGCTCACTTTTAAAGGCTTCCCACTCCACTGGCTTCCCACTAATCCTCACTATTTTGTTACTATGACGTTACTGTGAAAATCCCTAGTCGCCACACTCCAGCACCTGTTCAGGTACATTGAGGGAGAATTCAGAATGTCCAAATGACCTCACAGCGCGTCTTTCGGGACTTGTGGGAGAAAACCGGAGCACCCGGAGGAAACCCACGCAGACACAGGAAAAACGTGCAGACTCTGCACACAGTGACCCAAGCCGGGAATTGAACCCAGGTCCCTGGTGCTGTGAAGCAACAGTGCTAACCACTGTGCTACTGTGCCGCCTTTGTATTTGCCCTTATTTAATTGTAATACCGTTGCAACTGATTCCAGCTTCACCCCCTCAAACTGCAGGGTAAATTCTATCATACTGTGGTCACTGCTGAGGGAGCCTGTACACAACTCCCATCAGGGTATTTTTACCTTTGCGATTCCTCAACTCTACCCACAGAGATTCTATGCCTTCTGATCCTATATCGCTCCTTGCTATCGATTTAACTTAATTCCTTACTAACAATGAAACCCCACCTCCTTTGCCATCTGCCTGTCCTTTCGATAGGACATATATCCTTGGATATTGAGATCCCAGCCCTGATCCCCTTACAGCCACGTCTTTGTGATGCCCACAACATCGTACCGGCCAATTTCAATGTGCGCAACAAGCTCATTTACCTTGTTCCGTATACTGCACGCATTTAGACCTGGGATTCATGTCGCGTTACTTTCACCTGGCCTGGGCTTGCAAAATCCTACCAACTGTCCTGGCTTGAGACAATTCGCACCTCATTAACCTGGGGTAACCCCATCTCTGGATCTGTAAAGATTCAATTACCTGCAAATGCTCGCATTCGAAGCATTGCCTGGCATCTTTAAATTTGTCTATATATATGTTTCTGGAACAAACTTCTTCATTCACCTGTGGAAGAAGCAGTGCTCTGAAAGCTAGTGTTTGAAACAAACATGTTGGACTTTAACCTGGTGTTGTAAGACTTCTTACTGTGCATGCATTTAGGTACAACACCCTCAGTTTTGCATTGAATACGTCCCTTATCACACTCGTCATCAGTTTTGCACTTGAGAGTGATGTTCTCTTATTTTTCTTCTGTATTTCCCCTCCAGTTCTTACACCTTCTAAGCTGACACTCTGGTTCCCACCCCCCTGCCATACTAGTTTAAATCCTCCTGAATGACTCTAGCAAATCTCCCAGCCAGGATATTGGTACCCCTCCAGTGCAGATGCAACCTGTTCTTCTTGTACAGGTCCCACCTGCCCCGGAACATATCCCAATGGTCCAGAAATCTGAAACCCTCCCTCCTATGCCACCAATTTAGCCACGTATTTAGCTGCACTATCCTCCTATTTCTAGCTTCACTGGCACATGGCATAGGGAGTAATCCTGTGATTACAACCCTAGAGGTCCTTCTTTTTACCTTACTGCTGAACATCCTGAACTCCTTCTGCAGGACCTCATCACTCTTTCTGCCTATCTCGTTATTACCAAAGTGTTTCCCTGGTTTGGTGGGTTTAGGGGTGTTTAGCTGTTCAACGTCCCTTTGTCAGGCGTGAGTCATTTTAAGGATAGCCCAGGCTATCTGCATAATGTGTATTATCCTTGGGGTTGTAGTTCTCACATGTTTTGCGACTGCTCTCAGTGGCATGGGCTATCAGGGTGAGGATCCATGTGGATCGGTGGTGTGGGTCTTATTGAGCCAATTTAACCACCCGAATACACCAACAAATTGATTCCCGAGCCAGCCAGCATATGCCGTTGGATGTTCCTCATGTTTCTGTTGGCAGTTATTTAAACCGTTCACCGTGTCATCCCTATTATACCCCACAGCAGTCAGAACAGCTGCTTTGATGTCTGGTAAGGTTCCCACTGCTGCATTTTGGGAAGCGGATAGGGCGGAACAAATGGTGGGCTTAAACATAATAAGATTAACTTGACCTCTTCTCCCTCATCCAGGCCATTTACATGCCGGTACTGAAAGTCGCTGTCAAAAAGTGTGTTCGGGTCCCCAGAGCGTTCGAACACGACGATTGCTTTTGCGATGCCGGTGAGCTGGGTCATGGTGTAGGGTGTTATGTAGGACAGCTGGGGGTTCTGTCCGTCCTGTGGTTGGATAGTGACCGGATTCATCGGGCTGGGGGTCGGTTCCGGGGATAGTTCAGGGGGTGTGATGGGTTCAGCCGTTTGGAGCAGAGGTAGGGGTCCCCAGTCAGTAGTGGGACTGGCGGTCGAATAGGTACGGCAGCCTCTTCTAATTCCTCCCATTCTACCCCTGGGTCGCTGTCCCTGGAATGTATGGTGTAAGTGCACTTCTTTTAACAACTTGTTGGGACTGTACTCTCTTTACCTCACGCAGGCATTTGGTTTGGTCGGTTGTGCGGGCACTGTTATCTTTCCCTGCTTGATGGAAGACTTTTTAATTTTAGTTCTTCCAATTGTGCTAGTGCCTTGTCTTTCTCAGTGATGGCGCTGTAACTTTTGATTGGCCTTATCGTACTGGGCCTGAAACTGGCTCATACGTATGAGGTTGAGCCGGTATCCCTCTTCCCTCTGCGCTATATCGTTTTGAATTGGTGAATGTGCGTGGTGGCGCCCACCATGTCTTGCTGTAATTGTGTGATCTGCGTATCTCTCGCTTGTTTAATCTGATTAACCTGTTCCTCTTTGTTTTCTGATTCTCTGGCCTCATTGCGCTCTTGCTTGAGCGAAACGAAGCCAGTGAATAGCGGGAGAGGCCGAAAACAAGTACCGTGCCAGGCGGCAAATAGATTGGCGAGAAACCAATTATCACCACTTAAACCCTATTTCCTTACAATAAACGAGAGCCACCCCATATCCAAACGCCTACTGCCATTCAGCGGCCTCCTCAGCTGGCGCGATTAGTACTCCTTTTGAAAAACGTGAACCTGGTGGAAGGGCTTTTGCGGGTAACCGAAGAGAGGAGTAGGCATCTTTGTTCGCAGGCAAAGAGTCTGGGGACGCTGGCCACCCCAGTGCTTGGCGGGGATGGGGGGATCCTCGGCTGTGCACACGACTGGGCCACCATGGGGGGGGGGGGGGGGGGGGGGGGGGGGGGGCGCATGTGGCACCATCATGCCAATCTTGGGTCATGTGTATCCAGTCGGGGGCAGCCTCTGTCTCTGCCCCACTAACCCCCCCCATAACCCCCACCGAGGCCTCTGGCCATGCAGCTGCAGGCTATTGCTAATAGGGAATTGGCAATCGTGGTTAAGTGAACACCTCACACAACCCAAGTGGATTCCAGTGGATAGGCAGGCCATGCAGCATGTGGGAGTCATTGCCTAGCATCCCAATTACTCCTTGATGCCTGGACACTCTGGGATAACTGCGGAAGGTAACACCACACACACCAGCCAACATCCGAATACCGGGGATCAGACACAGCTCTGGGGACATGTTCACGGCCGGAGGGTGGGTTAGTGCCACGGGAGGGGGGAATGCCTGGAGAGATGGGCCAAGGGTCGGAGGTCGGCCCGCATTATGGAAGAAAGTGACAGATCATCGTACTGGTTGTGGACAATGGTGTGTAACGATTCCCCACTCTCTCGATGGTGGTGTCGCCCCCCTCCCTCGGTGCCCTCAGTGATCCTCAATGTACTTTGCCATCTTAGCTCTACTGCAACGTCTAGGTGTGTCCCCAGGATGCACATCAGAGGTGGATGCAGCCAGTTGCTCACCACGTCCCGTGGTCTTCGATGCCCCTGGCGGGTTTCCTCTGGGGCCAGAGCGATGTGGCTCATTTGTTGACGCACATGGACAGCTGTGCCACCCTGTTCCGGGTGCTGACTTTCAGATGTGTCTCATCAGAGGGGTGGAATGTGGGGGAGCTGATGGCCACCGTCGCCACTCCATGGGATGGGTCCGGGTTGGCCCCAGCACCGCCTTTGCCTGGTCGGTGACCATAGGGCCCTGGGGTTCATCTTGGGACAGAGGCTCAGCTAGTTCAAGCTCCGGCTACTCCTGCATCATCTAGCTGCTAGCCCTGGCGGTTGACCATAGTCTGCACCATAATGGTGAAGCCCTAGGGGATGCTCCTCAGTGACTGAGATATGCTCTGCAGTACCTCAGCAATGCCCACCAGTGATTGGGACAAGAGGGTGGAGTAGCTAGTGGCCTCAGTGGCCAGGGCACCCGGCCATGGCGCTCAGTATGGGTGCTGGCATGTGGTGCAGAGTGGGGGTTCGGTCACCCTCCAGGTTGGGGGGTGGCTGCAGTTATCGGTGTGTAGGACGGGATTTTGTATCGGGGCACAGTGCTGCCTACTCACCCCGGCCACCCTGAGGCGGTCGTGCAGTTTCTTCTGGTATTTCTGACCATTCAGGACAGTGTTACCAACAGCGTTGACTGCCTCTGCCACCTGTGCCCAGGCACGGCGAACAGTGGCAGCTTGCAGTCTCTTTCCCGGGTCAGGGTACAGGGTCATCCACCTCTCCTCCGCTGCATTCAGGATGGTCTCCAACTTGGCGTTGGTAAAGCGTGGAGCCACTCTCCTTGCTGCCATCTTGTTGGCTGGGATTGTGTGTGTGTGGGGAGTGCATTGCGTATATATATATATATATGGCTGCAGCTTGTGAGCCTCCTGAGTGTCAATTGCAAAACTGGCGAATCTCGCACTGTGAATCGATTGTGTTCCACGTGGTGCCGGTGCTAGCCCCTCAACAGAAGCTGAATCGGTCCAGGTGCGGCACCAGTTTTGCTGCAATAATTCTGCACCAGCGTCAACAATTGGGGCTGGATTCTCCGATTGTGTGGCTATGTCCGCAGGATCCACCTGGCCTTACGACCAGTCGAGGATCCGCCCGGTGGGGGGCTGGCAGCCACGCCATGTATAGCCCCTGGCTTTACCTGCCAATACGGACGCAGAATGGCCGGGCCCGTGGCCACGCATGCGCACAGTGGCGACCGTGCAGTAAAACATGGCGCCGGCAGCGCGCCGACCCCGCCTGCCAAAACCTGCTCCCCTGTGGCCACCCTTGGACCACCCCCACCGGTGCCCCCGCCGAAACCCCCCTGCCAGCGGAACCCCCACTGTGGCAGCGCTGGACACAGTCCGCAGCCACCATGGCAGATTTACGAAAATTGAACCTTCAGGAAGTCGGCCCATCGGGAGTGATGTATCGGGGGAGGGCCTCAGGTGACGTCCTGAGGCCATTCCAAGGGCATGCGCCATACTCCGAGTACGCCGTTTCTGAAGGGGCAGAGCATTGGAAAAACGTTGCCGCCCCCGATTTCAGCATTAAAATGGATTCTCCGGCCAATCGCTGAATGTGATATTGGCAATCGGAGAATCCCGCCTTAAGTCTCAGAAATAGAGAATCCAGCCGGCTGTCTTTCAGATGGAATGTTAAACCAGGATCCATCTGCCATCTCGGGTGGGTGCAAAAGATACCATGGCATTATTTAAAACCGAGAAAGGGAGTTATCCCTCAACCAACTTCACAGATGTAGTTTCATTGGTCATTTGTCTAATTGCAGTTTGAAGAATCTCGCGGTGCACAAATTTGCTGCTGTATTTCCCCAAGTCATAACATTACTTACCCTTCAAAGCAATTCCTTGGCCGTAACACACATGAGATGTCCTGAGGACAAAAAAAGTATAACATAAAAGTGCAAGTTATTTGCGCTCTTTACCAAACGATGGAGATCATCCCAATAGATACTGGATATGGATGAGCTCTCCATTGTTGTGCAAAGAGCACATCTTGGTTAATGATAATCTCTCCACTCTCTCAATTCAAATCCAACCAGTTTAACCATTATCCTTTGAGACCTTTAAACCCTTTAATCTGTTTCAATTATTTTATTATTGTGAATACAGATTAGTTTTTGTATATTTAGTCAAGTGAAAAGTCCCAGTGAGTATGTACAGGATTGTGGGAAAATGATTACGCCTGGATGCACTGTATTGGGTGCTTTACTTTTGTATTAGAAGGCTGAGTGACTGAGAGAGTTGTTTTTATCTGTATCATTAGCAAAAATAAACAACTAAATATAATTTGTGATTGCAGAACACTTTTACATATAATTTGTGAGGAAAACCGCCCTGAAACCCAAACCATGTAATGGTCCAATGAACCAATCTTTCTACCTCCTTGTAATGTTTGAGAAGGACTTTTAATCGGGCAAGTGTTTTGCATGATTATCTGTACTGAGGAAACAAACTCTTGCATTATTTTCATGAATGCGAATTCAGCATATGATTGCTGAATGGTTAATAGTGTATAATTGAACGGCAGTAATAATGACCTGCCACGAAAATAGCTGATTCTACTCAAATTGCAGTAAAGTTACACAGAACACCTCTTTATCCGTTCCTATCTGGAGAGAAGATGATCAAATTTATGCATCGTTTTTGTTTAAGATTCTGCCAAGCAGTGTGACATTTTGCAACTATGGTAACTGTGGGGTAAGTGATTATGGCCATAGACCTTCATTACTTCACCTGCAGCACTTTCAATCCCAACTGTGCTACTATGGGGGTGATAATGAATGAAAATCAGTCATTTTTGTCCACTGGGGAAATTAAGGAAGAAGGGATGAAGTACATATGATTGTACTGTAATTCTACTCGTATTGTCTGAAAAAGAATTGACAGAGAGGCAGAAACATAGGAACAGAAAATTTACAGCATAGCAGGAGGCCATTCAATATGCCAAAATGGTGCTATGCAACCCAATCCCACTTTCCAGCTGTTTGTCACGAGCGCTCCCAAGTTATAGCATTTCAAGTGAGTATCCAATAATTTTTTCAGCGTGACGAAGGTTTCCATCTTTTGACCACTTTTTCAGGAAGTGAGTTTCATATCCTTCCGTCCCTCTGACATGACCTCGGGGATGGGCAATAAATGCTGGCCCAGCCAACGTCGCCCACATCGCATGAACAAACAATCATTTGATTGTTATTTAGCCTGTAAATCTATCCAACATTCAACATCATTCTCCAAGGGGAGAAAAGAATGTGAGGATTCAAAAAATTGTAAAAGAATCATTAGTTCGCAGTTGGTGTTAGAACGGACATGATTCAGTTGCCCTGTGCAGTTCCAGACGGGTGAATCTCACGCGAACCCCATAACGGGCTCCAGGTGGGATTGCGTGTTACCCAAGTCGCTCTGCCTGGCGCAATCTAGATTTCTCGAGATCCAGACCTGAATATTTAAATGAGCCTAACAACTCATTGAAATACCCAGACACCAGTTCATCTGGCACCAGTGACTCACCAACGGCACCTGGGAGGGGGTGTCCCAGGGCATTGGTGACTCCTGGGTGCTCAGGGACAGGCAGGCTGGTGGGGCCAGGTGGGTGCCCTTTTAGGGCCAGCTGGGTGCCCTGATGGCACTGTCAGGGTGTCCAGGTGTCAGGTTGGCACTTCCAAGGCTAGGCCCAGGGGGCCTTGCCAAGTGGAGTGGGTGAAGAGGGGGTTTTTGGGGTTGGGGGTGGTGGGGGTGGTGCCTCCCCATGATTTGGGGTGGGGAGGAGGGGGCCTGAAAGTGGGAGGGGGTGGGGGAGTGATCGGGGCTGCCAGACAAAATTATGTCCCACTTTGTGGGGAGCCTTTAGCGTCTAAGCCCGTCCGACAGCGAACTTTAACTTGAGTCTGCTGAATTGTGCCCCGTATTTCTGATATCTGTGAACACACTGTCAATGAGTTTCCAATTATTTTGGCTAGGAAATCATGCACAGCCGGGCAGAGCATTCTACTGAAAGTATAAAGCCAGAAAATGACTTATTATGATTGAAGTGTCTTTTGGCATGAGAAATCATTTTCATGTGTGCTTTCAATTACATTAAAAAAACATTTTCCAGCCCCTCTTTTAACTGGTGCCAGTGAACAGTTTCCATATTTTGGAAAATGTAATTGTTGATTTCAATTTCATACAGTTTTATGTTTACTGTGTTTGTGAGATTAGGAGAAAGAAAGGGATCAAAGTTTAACTGTTGTGAATTTGCAGAAATAAATTAGGTGCTAAATCAGCCGTAATCCCATCAGTGCCAAATATAACACAGATGCCTACGGACTAAAGTAAATTCCTCCCAGGCTCACCAAAATGGATTCCAATAAGTTCCGGGTGCCAAGTAGGTGCCCTGATGCAGCTTTCCCATTGTAGCCATAGAAATTTCACATCACACAGAGTCCCACGGCTAACTCTCAAATAGAGGGAGCGAGGCAGTGACAATCCGGTGACAAAACAATTGTAAGAGGAGCACATCTTCCTTCTGGATCTAGAAAATACTGTTACAATCCCTACAGAGACCGATAACTTATTTAAAAATGACATTTGAACTTGCAGTTAATAGCTAAATGGATAACACATCAAGATTTAAAGTTTTATGGGTTGGGATTTCTCTCTCTTCCCCCCCCCCCCCCCCGTCCGCTGAATTCTCCTGCACTGGAGATTCGGCGGGGACAGGAATTGCGCTGCGCCGGTCGGCGGCCGCTCTCAGCCCCCCCCCCCCCCCCCCCCCCCCCCCGCGATTCTCCAGCCCGCAATGGGCCGTAGTCCCGCTGGTTCTTTGCCAGTCCTGCTGGTGGCGTGGGCCGGTTCTGGGGGGGCACGGGGCGATCTGGCCCCGGGGGGTGCACCCACGGTGGCCTGGCCTGCGATCGGGGCCCACTGATCCGCGGGCGTGCCTGTGCCGTGGGGGCACTCTTTTCCTACGCGTCGGCCGTGTCAACCTCCGCCATGGCCAACGCGTAGGTGAAACCCCCCCCCCCCGCGCATGCACGGGGATGACGTCAGCGGCCGTTGACGCTCCCATGCATGCGCGGACTCTCGCCGGCCGGCGGAGTCCCTTCGGCCCTGGCTGGCATGGCATCAAAGGCCTTCCATGCCAGCCGGCGGGGCGTAAACCACTCCGGCGCCGGCCTAGCCCCTGAAGGTGCAGAGGATTCCGCAACTTTGGGGCGGGCCGATGCCGGAGTTGTTAACGCCACTCCGTCCCGCTGGGACCCCCTGCCTCGCAGGGCACGGGACAATCCCTCCAGGATGTTTACTTTAACAGAGTGAAAGTACTACTGACTAAGCACTATTTTGATGGACATCTTATACTTTAAACGCCAGAACAGGACTAACACCCGAAAAAACACCCATCAGGTATACATTACACTATCCATAAAGTAGACATTCTCCCCGAATCAATCCAAAACTGATTTTTGGCTCCTGAGAATTTACTTCCATTTGTTTCCTTTCCCAGCCTGGAAACATTTGACTCCAGAACTGTGCAAGTTTTCCTGGAGACGTCTCCCTTTAGCTGAAGCTAGGCTCATTTTTAACTCCCCAAGGGCAGCACGGTGGCACAGTAATTAGCATTGCTGCCTACGGCGCTGAGGACCCGGGTTCGAATCCCGGCTCTGGGTCACTGTCCGTGAGGAGTTTGTACATTCTCCCCGTGTCTGCGTGGGTTTCACCCCCACAACCCAAAAGATGTGCAGGATAGGTGGATTGGCCACGCTAAATTGCCCCTTAATTGGAAAAAAATAATTGGGTACTCTAAATTTATATTAAACATTTTTTTTAACTCCCCACAAATTTGTCCTTTCCAATCTGAATCATAGAATTTACAGTGTACAAGGAGGCCATTCAGCCCATCAAGTCTGCACCAGCCCTTGAAAAGCGCACCCTACCCAATCACACGCCTCCGCCCATTCCCATAACCCAGTAACCCCACCCAACCTTTTTGGATACTAAAGGCAATTTATCATGGCCAATCCACCTAACCTGCACATCTTTGGACTGAGAGGAAATGGGAGCACCCGGAGGACTCCGCACAGACAGTGACCCAAGCTGGGAATCGAACCTGGTACCCTGGAGCTGTGAAGCAACAGTGATAACCACTGTACTAATCACAGATGCCTTCCACACTGTTTCACGTTGAACCATTGAGACTTCGACCTACAGATGCGTTCTCCCTCCCAGACCTAGGTGCAGAAACTGATATTTGGTGGTGGTTTAGGACAGTACGTAACCCAATATCAAAATGGCTTCTGCTGTATCCTACCCATCTCAAAAGTACATCTGCATTGCAATGTGAATTACATAAGCCTCGAATCTAGGTAGAGATGCTGATTAGCTGTCCTTGGGATCCCAATTCTCTTTTATCTCAAAATAAATAGGCAGTTTAAAGCACAACTGTTTACAAGCTGACATTCTCAACATTTTTCTGGGTCTTGGGAGACTCTCAGTCTGTGCCACTAGCATACAAGATGCTGCCATTATTGCAAACAACTTGCACCGTCTCCGTAAAACAATCTGGGCCCCCGTTAGTCTCGAACAATCAAACCGCCTCGGCTTGCTGTGTGGCAGACTCCAGAACCATTCTCACAACCCTCTTCATTTTACCTTCAATCAAAGACACAGTATAACAATCTTATAAACCTTGTAATTGTAACAATGCAAAAAGATGTCCAGGTTTTATGGTCTGTTTAAACAGCCATCGGCAATCTCTTTAAAGACCACGTGTTGGGGCAGCTCAAGATCTGGAATTATTAGCTGGACCTTGCATTTTTAAAGTTCATTTATGGGATGTGGGCCCATCCCTAATTGCCCTTGTGAAGGTGATAGTGAGCTGCCTTCTTGAATTGCTGCAGACCCTGTGGTGTAGATACCCACAGTCATGTTAGGGGAGGGAGTTCCAAGATTGTGACCAAGGGACAGTGAAGGAACGGCAACACATTTCCAAGTCAGGATGGTGTGTAACTTGGAGGGGAAAGTTCAAGAGGTGGTGTTCCCATATGTCTGCTCCCCTTGTCCTTCTAGGTGGTAGCAGTTGTGGAAGATGCTGCCAAAAGAGCCTTGGTGAGTTCCTGCAGTGCATCTTGTAGATGGAACACACGGCTGCCACTGTTTGTGGGTGGAGGAGGGAGTGAATGTTTGTGGAAGGGATGCTAACAAAGCAAACTGTTTGTCCTGGATGGTATCGAGTTTAGTGAGTCTTGTTGGTAAGTGTATATTCCATGACGCTCCTGACTTGTGCATTGTATATGGTGGATAAGCTTTGGGAAGTCGAGATGTGAGTTGCTCACTGCAGAATTCCCAGCCTTTGTCCTGCTCTTTTAGCCAAAGTATTGATATGGATGTTGATAGTGGGGGATTCAGTGATGGTAATGCCATTGAACGCCATGGGAAGATGTTTAGATTACCAATTGTTGGGGATGGTCATAGCCTTGCATTGTGTGGTGCAAATATTACTTGTCACTTGTCAACCCAAGCCTAGATATTATGAACTGAAAAAATCGCTTATTGTCACGAGTAGGCTACAATGAAGTTACTGTGAAAAGCCACAGTCGCCACATTCCGGCGCCTGTTCGGGGAGGCTGGTACGGGGAGCTGGTATCTAGGTCTTGCTGCCTTTGGACATGAATGGCTTAAGTATCTGAGGAGTTGTAAATGGTGCTGAACATTGTTCAATCATCAGCGAACATCTCCACATCTGACTTTATGATAGAAGATAGATCATTGCTGAAGCAGCTGAAGATGGTTGGGCCTGTGACACTATCCTGAGAAATTCATGCAGTGATATCCTGGCACCGAGATGATTGATCTCCAACCACTGCACCCATCTTCCTTTGTGCCAAGTATGACACAGGTGCTTCAATTGAATATTGAAATAAGGCCTGTATGCCTTTTTTTTTAAAAAAGGGCTCTGGCCAATTTGTCAGAGGTCCAAACTCCCATGCAAATCAGGCATGGAACTCTGCACTTCTGCAGCACGGTAGCATTGTGGATAGCACAATGGCTTCACAGCTCCAGGGTCCCAGGTTCGATTCCGGCTTGGGTCACTGTCTGTGCGGAGTCTGCACATCCTCCCAGTGTGTGCGTGGGTTTCCTCCGGTTTCCTCCCACAGTCCAAAGATGTGCAGGTTAGGTGGATTGGCCATGATAAATTGCCCTTAGTGTCCAAAATTGCCCTTAGTGTTGGGTGGGGTTACTGGGTTATTGGGATGGGGGAGGTGTGGGGTTGGGTAGGGTGCTCTTTCCAAGAGCCGATGCAGACTCGATGGGTCGAATGGCCTCCTTCTGCACTGTAAATTCTATGAATAACCTGGTTATCTGGTACCTGATTTAGGCCTATAAAATGGATGCAACAATTCAGAATTTATATACCAAAGTCTCCAGATACAATTCTCCTGTGAAAGGGGAGTGGGTACAGTAGATTTCCAGTCCTAGCTGGCAAATCTCAATGAGAATTAACTGTTCCCACCATTTCTAATGTTTCACATTAATAAAGCATAAGCTCTGACACCTTTTGCATAAGATGTCTTGTTTTCCAATTGCCATAGTGACTCTGCTTTGCTTTTGCAGGCGCACTGAGGTCATCAAGTTATTGCGGCAGACTGGTGCACATTTCTCAAACAATGAGATTGTCGATGTGGGGACGGACTTGTGCAGGTACAATTTCTCCTGTGTCATGTGCCTAAAGGAGCCTGCTTTACAATATTGTTGACCGTATACAAAGTCCGCTGATACAGTTGAGACCTGTGACCAGTGGGCACTGCAGATTTGTAATAGTGTGAATAATATTTCAGTTATACATTTTCTTTGTTTTTAAGTTTTCTACTACTTGCGCCCCTCTAAAAAGGAGACAATTTTGTTCTAATAAAGGCAAAATAATGGTGAATCTAAAATAAAACCAGGAAGTGTTGGGAAAACTCAGCAAGTCTGGCAACATCCGCAGAGAGAGAAACAAACAGTTAACAATTCGAGTCCAACATGACCCCTCTTTGGCAGAAATCTGCTGGGTTTTATGCTGTTTATAAAGGGGGAGCATTTTGTTATTCTTCCATTTCATAGCACTGAAGTACCTCCAACCAATCTTTTGTCAAGTGGTGAGAGTAGCCTAACTAGCAGTCTTTAAAGGCAATGCTGTTGGCCACTAAGAAATATTATTGAGAGATCAGGAGGAACAAGAAGGTTCCTGCTGGCTCCAAAAAAAAGACCTCGACATGCTACCAGCTTGAGCGAGACCATGGGCGGGATTCTCTGTTGGCCGACGCCGAAATTCCAAATTGCAATTCTCCGTCACCTCAACAGCGGCGTCAATGCGTTCGGAACGCACATACAGTAGCCACCATGTGCATATCTTTAGCGGGCCTGAGCCGGCATTCTATGGGCCTCTGCAATTCTCCTCCTCCGATGGGCCGAGTTCCCGACAGCACGGTTCACTTGTGCTTTCAAAAATTGTGAAACCGGCGACGTGGCTGATGAGGGAGGGAGAGAAGAGGTAGGACACAGAGAGGAGCGACTGTGGGCTGACGAGCCAGACACTGGATGGGCTGGCTCTGCCAGGGCCAGAGGGAGGGGTGGGATGACGGGGGGAACAGGCCGAGTAGCCTGGGTGATCTCTCTGTGACTGGGACAATGTCCAGTCATGGACTGCCATTACCGCGGCCATCTTGCTGCGCATCCCACTGACCATTCACCTTGGCCCCTGGCTCTGCAGAGTGACACCGGCCATATGGGTGCTCCCATCCCCACACCTCACCCTTCCGCCACACTAGCCCCAATCTGGTCACCAATGGCTACTGTAGTCCCTATGGGGCGGTGGCCACGGAGCTTACCCACGGCAAGGGCAGTGCCAGCTGACGGTACCCCTGCCATCAGGGATGGGTGCCAGGGCCAGAGGTCCTACACTACAGGGTGGGGGCCCTGGGTTGGCAGTAACAGCAGGTCTGGTCCATGCGATGGAGGATGATGACAACACGCTCTGCAAT
This sequence comes from Scyliorhinus canicula, assembly GCF_902713615.1. Classification (NCBI taxonomy): domain Eukaryota; kingdom Metazoa; phylum Chordata; class Chondrichthyes; order Carcharhiniformes; family Scyliorhinidae; genus Scyliorhinus; species Scyliorhinus canicula. Next base: position 49,204,491 of record NC_052147.1, read on the forward strand.
GAGCTCAGGTGCCCCACATTGTATGGCAACGTCTGACTACTGCCCATGGTATTCCACCATCCACCTGGATGATCCCTGCATGTGAGCTGGCCTTTCCATTACACGGTAGCATTGAATCCCTGGGGTGGGGGTGGTGGGGGCCGACAATACCTCCCACAAATAATTCCACTCCATCCGATCAAATGCCTCCCCACCCCCCCCCCCCCCCCCGAGGGCATCATGATAACGTTTAAGAGCCTTCTAACATTGCCCGTGAGTTGCCTGCCCTTTACAAATCCTGACTACTTCCCCAATTAGTCCCGGGACACCTTTATCCTTGTGGCCAGTATCTTAGCCAGCAGTTTGGCGTCCACATTCAATAGGAAGATTGACCTGTATGACCCACATTGCTCAGTGTCCTTCTCCCGTTTCAGGATCAATGAGATCGAAGCCTGCGATATTGTTGGGGAAGGGCTCCCCTCTCTCGCCCTATTAAATGTCCTCACCAGCAGTGGGCCCAATATCTCCGAAAACCTCTTGTAGAATTCCACCGGGTAGCCGTTTGGCCCCGGGGCCTTGCCCGACTGCATGCCCTTCAGCCCCTCCATTATTTAATCAATCTCAATTGGGGCTCCCAGCCCTTCCACCAGATCCTCATCTACCCTCGGGAACCTCAACTGCCCCAAGAACTGCCTCATCCCCTCAACCCCAGCCGAGGGTTCCAACTTGTATAATTTACTGTCAAAGTCCTTAAACCCCTCATTTACCCCCAATGGGTCCAAGACCGCATTCCCACCTCTGTTCTTTATTCTCCCCATTTCCCTGGCCGCCTCCCTTTTCCTAAGCTGGTGCGCTATCATTCTGCTTGCCTTTTCCCTGTACTCATACACTGCTCCCCTTGCCTTCTTCAGTTGTTCTTAAGGGGCTGTTTAGCACAGGGCTAAATCACTGGCTTTGAAAGCAGACCAAACAGGCCAGCAGCACGGTTCAATTCCTGTAACAGCCTCCCCGAACAGGCGCCGGAATGTGGCGACTAGGGGCTTTTCACAGTAACTTCATTTGAAGCCTACTCGTGACAATAAGCGATTTTCAATTCAAGTTGTTCCACCGCCTTCTCTGTAGATAACAGCCCAAACTCCACCTGTAACCTCCGCAGCTCCATCAGTAGCCCCGCATCCGGGGCTTCCGAATATCTCCTATCCACCTGGACTATCTCCTCAACTAACCTATCCCTCTCTGCCCGTTCCACCTTTTCCCTATGGGCCCGTATCGAGATTAATTCCCCTCTGCCCACTGCCTTCAACGCTTCCCAGACAGTTGCTGCAGAGACCTCCCCGTATCATTTATTTCCAGATTGTTCTGGATGGACTTACTCACCCACCCACTGACCGCCTCATCTGCTAATAGCCCCACATCCAGACTCCATAACGGGCGCTGTCCTCTCTCCATACCAATCCAGAGATCAAGTGGGGCTTGATCCGACACCATGATTGCCGAGTACTCGGCATCCACCACCCCAGGCAGTAGAGCCCCTGCTTAGAATAAAAAAGTCGATCCGAGAATATACTTTGGACATTGTCCAAAGCTCCATGGGTCTACTCCCTCCATCTGCTCCATAAACCCCTTCAATTCCCTCGCCGCAGCTGGCAACCTCCCTATCCTAGATTTTGACCGGTCTAATCCTGGATCAATGACTGTTGAAGTCTTCCCATGATCACATTACGTAACTCTCAGTCTGGGATCTTACCTGACACCCGCCTCTTAAATTCCACATCATCCCAGTTTGGTGCATAGACGTTCACAAGTACCACCCACATCCCCTCCAGCTTCCCACTCAGCATTATGTATCTGCCCCCCCCCCCCCGTATCTGACACAATTCTCCCTGCCTCAAATGCCACCCGTTTGTTAATCAGGATTGCAACCCCCCCTGGTCTTAGAGTCCAGCCCTGAATGGAATACCTGCTCAACCCAACCCTTCCTCAATCTGGTCTGATCTATAAACTTTAGGTGTGTCTCTTGTAGCATTGCCACGTACGCCTTCAATCCCCTCAGATGCGCGAACACGCGAGCCCTTCTTGACTGGCCCCTTTAGTCCTGACATCCCAAGTAATCAGCCTAACCGAGGGGGGGGGGGCTTCCTGCCTCCCCCGCCGACTAGCCATTACCCTTCTTAGGCCAGCCTCCAGCTAGCGTCCCCCGCCGCCTCGAGGCTGTCCTTGGGCCTCCGCCGTTCCCGATCTCCCATTTGTCCCCTAGTAACAGTTTCTCCCCTTTCAGCAGAACAACCCCCCCCTTCCCCCCTAGTAACAGCACCAAAAATCCAACCCCCCAATATTAACCTCATCACCTGCTTGCGTCCCACTGTGCTTCCGTAAGCCAGCTGACCTAGTTGACCTGGTAGTTCCCGCCCATGGCACCAGACATCCTAACTCTCCACTGTTCTCCCTTCCCCCCCCCCCCCCCCCTCGCTTGGACATACATATTCAAAACATCACAGTCCCCAGTAAACAAACAGTAGAAAAAAGTAAATCCCACCACCTAACTCCCAATAGAACAAAGTTAACTTTAGAAACAGAAATAGCTCCTTGTTACACAGAGCATTACATATTTTTTAAAAAACACAGTTCTAACCAAACACAAAGAAAAGACAAAGAAGATCCATCCACCCTTCCCCCACCAGCACCAAATTAACTTACAAAACTGAGCAACAGCCCACAGAACACAGAACAATACAGCACAGAACAGGCCCTTCGGCCCTCGATGTTGTGCCAAGCAATGATCACCCTACTCAAACCCACGTATCCACCCTATACCCGTAACCCAACAACCCCCCCTTAACCTTACATTTTAGGACACTACGGGCAATTTAGCATGGCCAATCCACCTAACCCGCACATCTTTGGACTGTGGGAGGAAACCGGAGCACCCGGAGGAAACCCACGCACACACGGGGAGGACGTGCAGACTCCGCACAGACAGTGACCCAGCCGGGAATCGAACCTGGGACCCTGGAGCTGTGAAGCATTTATGCTAACCACCATGCTACCATGCTGCCCAAGAATCAATATATTTTTTTAAAAAAATTTCACATACAGTGCAAAAGCAAGAATAACTTTAACAAAATCGATACAGCATTACCCATTTCGAGACTTCAATGATCTCAGTCACTTGCTCGCCCTTCACTTTTAACAAAGTCCACCGCCTCCTCTGGCGTCTCAAAATAAAGTTGCTGCTCTTCATAGGTGACCCATAAAAAGCAGTCCAAACACCACCTTCTTCTTGAAAAGGATTTGGTTGAATCCCGCTCTTCTCTTGGCCAGATCCGCACCCAGGTCGTGGTAGATGCGCAGCATGCTGTTCTCCAACTTACAGCTCCGTGTCTGCCTGGCCCACTGTAAAATCTGTTCCTTATCCAGGAACTGGTGCATTCGCACCACCATCATCCTCGGCAGCTCTTTCACACGCGGCCTCCTCGCAAGCGTTCTGTGCGCTCTATCCACTTCCAAGGGTCGGGCAAACGCCCCATCACCCATTAGCTTCTCGAGCTTATTCTCCACACATGCCCTTGCATCCGTTCCCTCGCAGCCCTCAGGGAGGCCGACGATCCTCAAGTTCTGTCGACGGGACCTGTTCTCCAGGTCCTCCACCTTCTCCTGCAGCTTTTTATGCCGATCCCTCATCAGTTCCGCCTGTAACTCCAACGCAGTAAGGTGTTCCTCGTGCTCGACCACTTTCTCCTCAACCTTCTGGATCACCCGTCCTTGGGCTTCCAGCCCCTGCTCCACTCCGTTGCAGGACGCCTTGATCGGGTCTAGACTTTCCTCCTTTTGCTTGGCGAAACCCTCCTGAATAAATTTCACCAGCTGCTCCGTTGACCACTGGGCCGCTGAGCCAGTACCCTGCACCTCCACCTTGTTTTTCTGTGCTGTGGGTTTTACATGTGCCTTCTCTACTCGATTTCTCCTTCTTATCCGACCACTTCTGGTCCACGTCTCCGTATACTGGTGTGGGATTCCTCCTCACTGTCCCATCCACTCCCGAATTTCAAAAGAAAACTTGAAAAATGTCGGGGGAAAAGGTCCTAAAAGTCCGTGACGAGCGGGAGCTACCAAATGTGCGACCTCCTACTCCATGGCCGCCACCGGAAGTGGTCCAGGTGGTTCTGGCACATGGCTGCCTGCGAATCAGCAACCCTGCCAAATCCACCTTGGCAACTTCCCTTTTCTCCGGTCCGCCGATCACGTCTTGGGCCCTCTGCTATGCCATGGTTAGGGGCCGCAGGTCCGGCGGTACTCCTCCTGTCGTCTCTCTCTCCTGGGGATTGTGCGTGGCATTCTGGGGAGTGGGGGGGGACAAACAGAAAACGTCTGTGTTAGAAGTCCGACGACGCATGCAGCCTAGGGGGTGAGTAGCTGGTGGCCTCAGTGGCCAGGGCACCTGGCGATGGCAGCCTGTTTGGGTGCCGATATGTAGTGCAGTGCAGTTTGACCGCCGGGTTGCGGGGGGGGGGGGGGGGGGGGGGGAGAGGAGTCGGGTGGACGCGAGTTAGTGCCAGGGGCACATTGCTGCCTACTCGCCCTGGCCAGCCTGAGGAGGTTGTGCAGTTTTTTACGGCAGGTTTTGATGGTATTGCCCACTGCACTGAAGGCCTCTGCCACCTTTGCACAGGCACGCCGGCAGGTGGCATCCTCCTTCCCAGTTATCCGCATTTCCTCCTTTAATTTGTAGGGCCTGCAGTGGGTACTTTAACTTAGTTTGAGAAAGGTTTAGGATTAGCTGACTTAATAATAAAATTGACACATGTATGCCGTTGGACTTTCTTTTGCCAGAAATTTGCTGTCTCACTCCAGCCAGTTTCCCAACTTCAATCATTTGAGTGGATTGTCTCGCCTCCACCTGGCACTGAGGTGAAGAACTGCGGCAACTGGCCTCGGACCTGCTAAATCGTTGAAAGATATGCCCTCTGAAGTTTTCGTTGACAAAATATGTTTTAAGTTTGATCCCATGACTTGCAGATCCGCGGGTGATTGCATCGGCTTAAAAATTAAGCAGTGTTGATGGCAGAGTTTTACAATGATGCAGTGATGTGGCAATGCACAATGCAAATACTTATTTGCTTGACCCATTTGTTCCATTTTTGCATGGATACCTGCCCATAAATAACACATGTATTTTGTGCCACTGGTCTGCGCCTGCAAGAAATCGAGGGAAATTGTAAGAGGTGGAGGGGGTGGGGCTGCAAAGAGCAACTTTGCCTGTTGAACCAAGTGACAAGAAATCGTGAGTCAAAAAACTCATCGACTAACTTGAGTCCTAAGATGAGATCGGTACATTCAGAATGAAGTCTTAATTTTGTAATGAACCTATCCCTCCCTGCCTTGTCTTCTCACACTTTGTCGTTAACCCTTCTTAGTCCAGTCTGCTGTCATGCATAATTTTTGCTTTGAACATGTCAATTCATGCATAAAACTAGAATGAGGCTCCAGGTGTGTACTTGTGAAACCTTTATTGACATTTGACTGTGAATTGCAGAAACCTTCAAATAGGAATCCCGGGCTGTATTCCATTGGGATATTCTAAAATAATATTTCACCGACATCTCTGCTGGTTCTTTTTGAAAAATGTTAATCTGTAACTTAAGCTTGTGTCTGCTTCTGCTCTGCTTGTGTCAGCATCACAGACTAATAAGCATATTCCTTTTTTTATAAAAAGTATTTCACAACAACGTGTATCAAAACAGGTTCCAGCAAATAAACATCTCGGAAAACCATACTTCCCAGCAATCAACTATACATTCTGTACAGAATTTCATGTTTTTCACCCATTTCCCCCCCCACTGCAAGGAACAGCTGCTCAAGCACGGTCACAATCATCCCTCACCCTTTCTCAAACCCCCCTGCAGAGCCCCTTAACTTATACTTTCTCCTCTCCAACCGCAGGAAGTCGTACAGGTCACCCAACCAAGCCACTAGCCCAGGTGGCATTGCCGATCGCCATTCCATCAAAATTCATCACCGTGCAATCAGAAAGGCGAAGGTCGCGACATCGGCCTTCCTCCTCTCCATGAGCTCCGGCTTCTCTGAAACACCAAATATCGCCACCAAAGGGTCCAGGTCAACCTCCTCCTCTGCTATCCTTGCTAAGACCACGAACACTCCCGCCCAGAATCTTCCCAATTTTTCGCAACCCCAAAACATGCATGTGATTCACTGGCCCCCTCCCACACCTCTCACACTCACCTGCTACCCCCTGAAAGAACCCACTCATTCTTGCCTGAGTCATATGCACCCTGTGCACACCTTAAACTGTATCAGGCTAACCCTTGCACAAGAGGAGGTCCCGCTTACCCTACGCAGTGCCTTACTCCATACCCAACTGGCCTCCCCTCCCAAATCCGCTTCTCATTTCTCCTTGATCTTCACCACTTGCTCGCCTCCTTGCTCCCCCAGCCACTTGTATAGATCCCCAATTCTTCCCTCCTCTTCCACATCCGGAAGCAGCAGTAGCTCCAGCAGGGTGTATCCCGGCAACCTAGGGAACCCCTTCCAGACCTTTCGCACAAAGTCCCTAACCTGCAGATACCTGAACTCACTCCCCCTCGCCAGCTCGACCCTCTCCCTTAGTTCCTCCAGACTGGTGAACCCTTCCTCCAAATACAGATCCCTCACCTTGACCAGCCCCACTTCTCTCCACCTCCTGTATACACCATCCATCCTCCCCGGCTCAAACCCATGATTCTCGCACAGCACCGTTAGCACCGACATCCCTTCCACCCTAAAATTTTCAACTGATTCCATATCTTCACCGTGGACTGCACCACCGGGCTCCCTGAATACCTACTCTGAGCCATGGCAACGCTGCCGTCACCATAGCCCTCAAACTAGACCCCTCACAAAATTCCTCCTCCATCCTAACTCACTCTACCCCTTTTCCTTCCCACCACCGCCGCACCTTGTCCACATTTGCTGCTCATAATAACAAAGCAAGTTTTGCAACGCTAACCCCCTCCGCTACCTCTGCCTATGTAGCAGGGTCCTCCCGACCCTCAGCACCTTCCCCGCTCACACAAAGTTCTAAACGATCGTGTCCACTTTCTGAAAAAAAAAGCCTTTGGTATAAAGATCGGGAGAGCCTGAAAAGTAAACAAGAACCTCGGCCAAATATTCATTTTCACCACTTGGACCCTGCCCGCCAACGTTAAGTGCATTGTATCCCACCTCGTAACATCCTCCCTGGTCTCCTCCAGCAGCCACTTGTGTTAAGTTCTACTTGTGGAGCTCCGTCCATTTCCTTGCTACCTGAATCTCCAAAAACCTAAACCTATGCCTTGCTACCGAAAGTGGCACACCCCCTAGGTGGTCCTCTGTCCCAGCTCATTCACCAGGAAAACCTCGCTTTTCCCTACATTCAGTTTGTACCCCGAGAACCCTCCAAACCTCCCCAGCTGGACCATAATCCTTCCCATACTTTCCAAAGGATCCGAAACATACAGCAAGAGGTCATCGGCATAAAGTGACACCTGATGCTCCCTCTTCCCCTCATAATCCCCTGCCACTCCGCCGACCCCCTAAGAGCACTGCCAATGGCTCTATGACCAGTGCAAACTGCAACGGCGACAGCGGGCACCCCTGCCTCGTACCCCTGTGTACGTCAAAGCTTTGTGAGCTCAAATCATTTGTCCTCACACTCGCCCTTGATGCCACATACAACAATTGCTCCCATTCCACAAATCCCGGCCCAAACCTTGCCAAAACATTGAACAAGTATCTAACATCTTTATTCCACCAACATTTCTATGTTTATCCCCTGCTGATACGGTAGCAATCATAAACACGGTGACATTTTTTACGACATAGTAGGACATGATTCCTCAGAGAAAACGATAAGTGAGTTACAATAACAATACCAAAATTGATTCATTCAAATTTGTTCACTATGGAAAAACAGGCCGTGCAGCATTTCCTAATATGGTGCGAACTGGAACTACCTCATCCCCAAAAAGGAAAGACAGGAGCTGGATGCAATTGCTTCAGCCTCCTCGCAACTGTAGGTTGCAGCAGCAGATCTGGCTGATGCACAAAAAAGAACCAAAAGAATGAGCATGGTTACCGGGACAGATAAATTCAGAAAACCCAAATCAATGTGGGTCAGAATTGATTTTGCATCTAACACAAAAAGCAAAACTTCAGAAGATACTAGAAATCTTGAAAAAGGAGCCAAATGTCTTTAAATAAGCAGCTTTTTAATATATCATTATTCTTCGTAGATTGCGCAGTTTGTGTTCCTTATTAATAGGTTTCAGGAATTGTCTTCCTAATCTAGTTGGCCTCATGTACCTACTTTGCACCTTGTTTGCATAAAAGTTCCTACATTGCCTGGGACGCAGGTCACAGGGACACCGAGTGAGTCAAATTAGAATTGTGTTTCCTGTGCTTTTTTAAAGCAGTTTCAAAGATGATTTTTAATTTGTTGTTTCCTAATATAAATGATAATATTGGTAATTCCACGAGCGGGTAAAAATCATCCAAGCTCTGACGTCATGCCACTGAATGTATGTTTACCAACCTGGGTTAAGGGGAATGTGGGAGGCCGAAGGTAGTGGTAACATCATTGGATTAGAAATCCAGAGGCCCAGCCTAATGATCTAAGGCCACTTGTTCAAATCTCACCACGGCAGCTGGTGGAATTTCAATTCAGTTAATAATCTTGAGTTGAAACACTATTCTCCATAATGGTGACTACAGGTGGAATTTTCCATTCCAGAGACTGGTGCAGTTGTAGGTGAGGTGAGGGTAGATTGCTACACGCCACTTCTATCCGGATGTGAAAGGGACTGTTCTGAGCTCTCGCAGGTGTGGTAGGTAATTAGGAGAGGGAACGTCATTCTGGCGAGTTGCATTTTTAATCCGTATTCGTGTCATGTTAAAGCATACAGACAGGGTTCCTGTCATGGGTCAGTGGGAAATTGGGCCCGCCATGAAAGTGGTGAAGGTATAATTCTGGCATGCTTTCCCGCCACAAACCTGCCACTGGCGGGACTGGAAAATTCCACCCTATGAAACCATTGTGGATTGTCGTTCAAACTCATTTGGTTCACTAATGTCCTTTAGGGACGGAAATCTGCTGTCCGTATCTGATCTGGTCTACATGTGACACCAGACCCACAACAATGTGATTGACTCTTAACTGCCCTCTGAAATGGTGTGGCGAGCCAAAACTGTTCAAGGCAATGAGTGATGGGCAGAAAATGGTAGTCTTGCCAGCAATTAAAAATCAGCGTTATAATTTCAGTAAAAATTAGTCCTACTCGTGACTTGAGCCATATTTCCACTTTGTGCAGTTTTCCTGTATCCCATCCTTTGTACCTGTGCTCCATTGGTGCTATAATCCCTTTCGTTACAGTGACAATGTTTTGTTACAGTGACAATGTATATGTCAGACCAGAGATTTCAGAGGATTTATCAGTTTGGCATCAACAGTTTGGCACCACCTGAGAACTGATCATCTTAATGGAGCACATCATCCGCTCTTTAACTTCTTATTGTACCCATGTCAACGTTACCACCAAGAAAGCACAACAGCGCCTATACTTCCTCAGGAAACTAAGGAAATTCAGCATGTCCACACTGACTCTTACAACTTTTGCAGATGCACCATAGAAAACATCCTATCCAGCTGCATCACAGCCTGGTATGGCAACTGCTCGGCCCAAGACCGCAAGAAACTTCAGAGAGTTTTGAACACAGCCTAGTCCATCACATAAACCTACCTCCCATCCATTGACTCCATCTACACCTCCCGCTGCCTGTGGAAAGCGGGCAGCATAATCAAAGACCCCTCCCACCCGGCTTACTCACTCTTCCAACTTTTTCCATCTGCACGAGATAAAGAAGTCTGAGAACACACACAAACAGATCCAAAAACAGCTTCTTCCCTGCTGCTACTAAAGTCCTAAACGACCCACTTATGGACTGACCTGATTAATACTACACTCCTGTGTAGTGGGCTAAACAGCTGTCTTGTAAAGCAGAACAAGGTCAGCAGCGCGGGTTCAATTCCCGTACCAGCCTCTCCGAACAGGCGCCGGAATGTGGAGACTAGGGGCTTTACACAGTAACTTCATTTGAAGCCTACTCGTGACAATAAGCGATTTTCATTTCATTTTTCACCGATGCCGGTGTCTATGTATTTACATTGTGGACCTTGTTTTGCCCCTTTATGTATTTTCTTTTTATTTCGTTTTCATGTACTAAATGATCTGTTTGAACTGCTCGCAGTAAAATACTTTTCACTGTACCTCGGTACATGTGACAATAAAGAAACCCAAATCTTCCTTTGGGTAGAGTGACTGACCAGTGGAAAGGTTTCCCCCAGATTCCGATTCCTTCTGTTTTGTTAGGGTTCCTTGATGCCAAATTCGGTCACATGATACTCCTATGCCAATAAAAGTTACTCTCACTTGACCTGACTTCAGCTGTTGTCCATGTTTGGACCAGAGTGTGGTTGGATGAGAAGTAGAGATTGAGTCACTGAAGGCTGTTGCCAGGGAACTGTGGAGGCAGACCACTTGTCCCTCCTTTTAGCAGGGAAAACATGCATGATAGCAGAACAATCTCGAGCCTGAATGAATGTTGATATGAAGGAGGAGGGATTCTTTTGTGGTAAAATGGCAGTGTTTCTGTTTTTTAAATGCCCAGGATCAATAATTCTTTAGAAAAATAAAGTTATTCTGGTCCGCCCAGTTGTTATAATAAACCTTGAATGTGGATCAGTGCTTAAAGCTGAATAGGTTATGAGTTGACAGATGATGACACTAGTTGTTTTACAGAATATTTAAAGATAGGTTGTTGCTTTTAAAACAAATTTAACCCAACATTTTTTTCTATTTTTGCTACTTTTGTCATTCTATTTGTGTGAGAAGAACATAAAATATTGTTTGTTGTACACAGCCTGGCTGCAAATGGTGATGTGGACGGACTGAATGCTTGGCACCTTGCAGGGCTGGACTTGGACCAATGCAGCTACGATGGACAAAGTCCTCTGGAATTTGTAAGCAAACATTTAGAATTGTATTTGAGAGAAACTCAGAAAAGTTAAAAATCCTACAGGTTACATTCCTCCCAAATGAGACGCACATGGTACTTTGACATTCTTCGCTGAAATACTCATTAGCTGGTTTTTAAAATAACTTTTGACACTTGATATGAATCACATCTTTCTGTTGGGTGAAGTTAAGATGTATGAATGTTTCTGCCTTTGCCTCCAGGCTTTGGCTGATGGCAATGAAGAGGTGGTTGCATTCCTTCAATCAGCACTCAAGCAAAACAGGCTGGTAAGAGTTGCATGAATTCACTGATCGTGCAGTATACCCACAGAAATTCTATAATAAACTGAAATCCTGAATCACTCATTTTGGATAATTGTCCCCTTTCGATTCCAGCTATAAAACAATAAATATGTTGTTCTTCACTTTGCTCGATAGTGTGTTCCCAGCATGGGCTAAATTTTCAACTCTCCTTGAACTGGAAATGGAGGCAGAGTAGGAGGGGGCCTACAAAGACTGGTACAAGTGTGTCAACACCTGGATATTAGGACACTACCTGGCACTGGCCATTTTCAGGATCATTGGTTTGGGCCTGGAAAGCCACTTACTGCCCCTCCGCCCAGGATTGGGGCAGGGAAACAATTAGGCTCATCAAGAACCTTGTTAAAGGTAAGTTTAGTAGATCACCTGCTATTTTCCACTCCAGTGTCTCAACACAGCGGGGGTGGAACGCAAATCAACGGGTCTATAGGCCCTCCGTACCTGCCTGGCTGGGGGTACGGCCAGTGACCACCCTGTAGAGCAGCACCACAGTCCCCAACCACACCCAGTGTGTGGCCTGGCTGCTTTTTCTGTTTCACTGCTTTTAATTAAAGTTTCTAAAAAGTGGCATAGAAGGCAGCCTCATGTTGAGGTGCCCATTTAGCCATTTATCTTTTAATGGAGCAGGGTGCCTCCCTGAAGCTGGAAGGCCATGATTTTCTTTCTCATTTTTCACTGCCCACCCACAGGAAACATCTCCATGCCATTTAAGGATTCACCCACATGAATTATCTTTTTTCTCTGGAGGTGGTTTTATGACATGAAAACAAAGCCGTCCTTATTTCCCACCTAATTTAACCCCATATACCTATAACTGATCCAACAGGCGTCTGAATTATACCTGTGAACCATATAATGCGTATTTCAGATTGCAGGTATGTGTACCTTGGACGGGATTCTCCGAGCCGGCGCACGGCTGGAGAATAGGCGTTTGCGTCGAAACGGCCCGCGACGCCGTTCCGATGCCATTTTGCGAATCTCCGCTCCCCTGAAAATCTCCCGGTCGCGGCGGGTGCCACACGGCCCGGAGAATTGCGGGAGGTGGCCCAATGAGCAATTCTCCAGACCCCCAGCGATGCTACGCTCCGGATGGGCCTGAGTCCTGACGGCGTGGTCAGAAGCCACGATGGCTTGGTCCTAGCCAGATATAAAAAATCGTCAGCCAGACGTGTTGGCTGACGAGGTGTCCGGAGGAGGTAACGGTCAGCATGGGAGGACCTCGGGCTGGCGAAAAGGGTATGGCCGTGGCTGCTATGGGGGGGGGGAAAGACTTTCGTGGCGGCAGGGAATCACCCGCCACGACAGGGTGGTGCCAATGGCATGGATGCTGATGGGCACCCACAACAGGCGCTGGCTGAGCGCAGGCCTCCGGTCCGTCCGGATGGGTGCCGGACCCCTCACGGGGCACCCCACCCAGCCAGCGGGTAGATCCAGGGCCATACCCACAGTGGCCCCCAGTGAGAGCAGTGCCATTAAACAGTGGCCCTGGCAGGAGGGACGGGCGACAGTCATGGCACCGAGAGGGTGGGGGCATGCGTGGCTGGGACGCTGCCCTGCATGCAGCCCTGTGGGAGCAGGAGCAGGGTCATCACAGAGAGGAGGCAGAGGCTGCAGCAGAGGAGCATGCCGCAGTGTGGCAGGTGCCAGTCACTCAGGCTGGAGGGCCACCTGCCCGATAGGCGGAGGAGGAAGAGGACCAAGACCAGGGGAAGCCACAGGACGAGGATGTGGGGGGGGGGGGGGGGGGGGGGGGGGTGGATGGAGCTACCCAATGAGGCCTCATGCATACCGGCGCCGCATATCCTTCCAGGAACTCCCAGACCAGCATGCAAGAGGAGACTCCGGATGAGCAGGGAAACCGTCGCCTATATCTGCCACATGATGGCACCATTCTTGATTACCACAACACCAATGAGACTCCCCTCCCCCATCACCGACCAACCTTAGCTCCCATACCACCGCATCACTTGCATGCACACCACGCCTCCATTATACATCCACCTGCGGCACAACGAGCTGGGCTCACACGGTTGCTAGTGATAGCGGGTCTGGTCCATGGCATGGAGGGTGATGACAGCCCGCTCTGCGATGAGCTCTGAGCTCCACATTGTTAGGCAATGTGTGACTCATGGCCACAGTAACACCTTCCACCTGGGTGGTCCCTGTATCTGGGCTGGGCATTGCATCACATGGCCCTGTCGCTCTGCTGGGGGCGGGGTGGCATGGACATCCCTGGGGCGGGGGCACTTCACACCCACCAGGACTCAACATTTCATCACCCCCTCACAGTGGCGGTCCGTTCCCGCCCCACCCCCGCACACATCGGACATGACACAGAGGCAGCTTTCATAGATGTTACAGTGTGTTTAATTACAAACGTAATATACTTGTGCTCTAGCCCCTACATCTTAGCTTTGCCCTGCACCCGTGCCAACTTACTAGGTGTCTAACCTTCGGGCCTGACGGGCTCTATGACTACATCTAGGTGTTTTCCCCAGATGGTACGGCAGAAGTGGAGGTGGACTGCTGAGATTCCTGCCCTGTGACTAGCGTCCCCTTTGGCGCTCGTTTCCTGAGGCGGCCCGGCCTGGAGGGGCCAGGCTACACTTCGGGCGTCCCGGATGGGGTGCTGCCACCCTGTTCTGCCCGCTGCCCACCAGATGCACCAGGGACAGTAGGGGGGGGGGGAGTCCAAGGTGCCACAGTGTTCCGGGACCTCCCCTGCACGGGTCACTGGCATGGGCCTCGGCACGTCCTCCTATCTCGAGGTGCCCGATGGCCCCCGGGCTTCTCCATGAGACGGGAGTGCGAGCGGATCCAACACCTGAGGCACCCCCGGCACCTGGCGCTGCCAGTCCTGGAGGCCCACTCTGGTATCGGCCATGGAGCTCAGGGAGTTGGCCATCCCTGTCTGGGTCTGTGCGACAGCGGCCAGCACCTGGGCAATGGCACCGATGCTCTCAGCGATGGCCTGCTGAGCCTGGGCCACAATGAACTGCAATCTGCAGCTGGCTCTGGCTCAAGGTTGCCTGTGAGAGGGCAGCCCTGTCCTGAGCCACGGAAGCCGCGGGCACAGAAAGCCCCTGACCTTGCATAACCTGGCCCATGTCCGACACCGTCGCTCCACCGCCAATGCCACCCGTGCAGTTTCAGCCTGGGTGGCAAGGTAGATCGGCTCCATTCCCTGCTCCTGCATACGGATGCACTCCTCCACCTGCATCTGCAGGTGCTGGAAACTGTCTGTCACCCCCTTCTCTCGTCCCTGGGCCTCTGACTGCAACGGGTCTATGGGTGGGTGTGGAAATCCAAGGAACCCAGAACCCGTCTGGGCGGCAGCTGGTTGCTAGGGCCGGGCTGCCCTCCGATCGTCCGGCCCGTCGGCTGCTCCTACCTCCACCTGCTGTACCGCAGCGGCTGTGTGGTGCTCACCAGTCCCCGCCCTCTGTGTGCCCCCCTCCTCTGTGTGTCCCTCTCCTCTGTGTGCCCCCCTCCTCTGTGTGCCCCCCTCCTCTGTGTGCCCCCCTCCTCTGTGTGCCCCCCTCCTCTGTGTGCCCCCCTCCTCTGTGTGCCCCCCTCCTCTGTGTGCCCCCCTCCTCTGTGTGCCCCCCTCCTCTGTGTGCCCCGCCCTCCTCTGTGTGCCCCCTCCTCTGTGTGTCCCCGCCCTCCTGTGTGTCCCCGCCCTCCTCTGTGTGTCCCCCCTCCTCTGTGTCCCCCCTCCTCTGTGTGTCCCCCTCCTCTGTGTGTCCCCCTCCTCTGTGTGTCCCCCTCCTCTGTGTGTCCCCCTCCTCTGTGTGTCCCCCTCCTCTGTGTCCCCGCCCTCCTCTGTGTGCCCCCGCCCTCCTCTGTGTGTCCCCGCCCTCCTCTGTGTGTCCCCGCCCTCCTCTGTGTGTCCCCCTCCTCTGTGTGTCTCCCTCCTCTGTGTGTCCCCCTCCTCTGTGTGTCTCCCTCCTCTGCATGTCCCCCTCCTCTGTGTGTCCGTCTTGTGCGTTTCTGTGTCGGGGTAGGGCTGTCCTGGCTACCAGCCCAATGGTGCTGGAGGCCTCGCTCACCTCCCTCCACAAACGCCAAACGGTGGTCCCTGGGGTCCTGCGGCCAGGCCCGGTGTACAGAGCCCCCCTCCTCTGTTCCACAGCGTCTAGGAGCGTTTCCAAATCGCCATCACGGAACCTGGGCACGGCACGGCGGGCGGTTATCTTCCCTCGGATTGCTGTGTGTGGTGGGACGCATTTCTTCAAGGCATCGCGTCAATGACGCAGCCCGCCTATCGGACGCCGATCGCAGGCCACTCCCCTGTGCTTCTCGTTGCGCCCGTGCTTGCCCCTTTTGGGCCATTGAATCGGTGGACTCTGGGGCCTGTTGACGCCGTCATAAAACGCTCTGGTATTTACAACGGCGTCAACACCTAGCCCCATTATCGGAGAATCCCACCCCTTATTTCTCCCGGAATAAGGCCCTAACCCATGGCTACATCTTTGGGAGGATATGGGTAGATCACTGATGAGATCTACGAAAGTGTCTGCAGATGACTTTCAACAGCTTGTTACTGAGTGCCATTTGGGAGAATCTTAAAACAACAGGACTTAAAACTATGAAAAATAGAACATGTGCAAGTGTTGTGGGAGAGATGCCAAAATAATTCTCCAAATATCAGATCTAATGAATATATATTTTAAATATTGTCCTTTCCTTTCTGTTTCTCTTCATTGCTTTGTTCAAGCCTTTTGGCAGTTTTGTTTCCCTTATTTATTTACTATTGTGCTTCATTATCCTTCACGTTCTCCTTTTTACTGTGATCTGGAACATACCTTTACCAACTTGCTTCTCTGTATCATCTTATTTTGCTGTTTAAAGTTTAATCCAGTAATGCACTTGTTAATTTGAAGTGTATTCACTGGGCTGGATTCTTCGGCCACGCCCGCCGCAAGATCGCCAAGGACGGGCGTGGGATCGGCAAGGGCAATGGGAAGGTCCGTTGACCTCGGGCAGGAATTTCCGGTCGCCAAGCAGGCGCGGCCGGAGATTTCCGCCCCTGTGTTGGCAGTCATCAAAATTCCTCTCTGGTTGAAATAATGAAAATCCATCATTTCTAAACTCCCGCTGCAAAAGGAAATAACTAAATCCATAGCAGGAGGTATGCAAGATATTAGACGTCGGATTTTGGGGCTGCAGTAGGTTTTAATACACCTCTCATTGAAACGGCCGAGAAATCAGTCCATTAAACCATTACGATCTTTTCACAAGTTTTAATGGTCTGTAGAAAACTCTAAATTCATTGCATAACTTCACAGAACTAGTTTGGTTTTGGAAAGCTTTCCCTTAAGCCTGCAATAAACCTGTGCTAGCAGATGTAATGAGTACTTGACGCTAGTGCACTAAATCATCAGAGAACATGGAACTCTGCACCAGGTTAAGATCAGACAAAAACATTTTGCCTCTAGAAATCCAACCTTTATGAAAACCAGTTATTTTTTTTTTCTTTAAATTTAGAGTACCCAATTTTTTCCAATTAAGGGGCAATTTAGTGTGGCCAGTCCACCTAACCTGCACATCTTTTCGGTTGCGCAGGTGAAACCCACACAAACACTGGGAGAGTGAACAATCTCCACACGGACAGTGACCCAGAGCCGGGATCGAAACTGGGACCTCAGCGCCGTGAGGCAGCAGGGCTAACCCACTGCGCCACTGTGCTGCCCCTGAAAACCAGTTATAAGAGAAATATACTGGGTGCGATCTTCCAGCCTCATTACACTCACGCTCAAGCGTAACAAGGCCGATGATAGTGACAGAGGCCAAAATCGAGGTCCGCGCCAGGCCCCTGTTATGGGCCAGGGTTTAGAGAACCCCAAAGTGTATCTTGGAGTTCACCTGACCCACAGCGTTTAATAGATTGTGGTATGGAGAGCACACGGCCCACTCTATAGGTGTGGTACAGCAGAAATGGAAAAGTATTTTTTTTTAAAGCAAAACAATGTTTATCCTATGAACTCAAGTTAACCTTTTTGAAACATATGTGAACATCTTAGCAACCATCAATTCAAATACAACCCCAAAAGAATACAACACTAAGTAACCCTTAATAAATTCCCAAACAACATCCAGACAAACAAAACACCTTTTAACAGAAGCACATTAAGTTTACATTCACTACTGCGAACATTTATAATTCTTTTTATGGCAGAGAGATCAACAATACACCTGCTCTGTCTGGCTTCAGCTCCAACACTGAAAATGAAACTAAAACACACCCTGCAGCAAACAGCCTAAAGCAAAAGTAAAAAGCTGATAGACAGCCCACTCCACCCACTCTCTAACATCGCTCGCGGCACCATCCCAACCCCATTCAAGGGGAAACACTTGACCCCGCCCCGTCTGCCTCAACGACTGCTGAGTACTCTGGCTGCGTGGCTGAAGGCTATTGCAAATAGGGAATTGGCAATCATGGATAAGTGAGCACTTGACACAACCCAAGTGGATTCGTGCGGGTGGGCGGGCCATGTAGCATGTGGGAGTCATTGCCTAGCATTCCAATCGCACTGGATGCCTGGACACTGTGCTTGGACACTGCGGGAGGCAATACCATATATGCACGTGTCGCCAAGTGAGCCAGCGCCCTCCAGACCCAGAGGACGCCCACCAGGGGCATCAAGGGCCACGGGATGAGGTAAACAGCTGGCTGCCTCCACCTCAGATGTACATCCTGGGGAAACACCAAGACGTAGTGGGAGAGCTAGGAGGGCCAGGCACATTGAGGATCACTGAGGGCACCGGGATAGGGGGGAGGTAGGGGTTGGTGTTGGGGGCTGGCACTATCGTGAATGGGGTATTGTATAGCACATTAAACAACTTTTTGCACAACCATTATGTCGCCCCTGTCACTTTCTTCCGCAATGCGGGCTGACCGCTGGACAGGGTGCTGCCCTGTCCCGTGTGCTGCCTGCGAGACGCGACTTCATTGATGGCACGGTAGCACAGTGGTTAGTACTGTTACTTCACAGTGCCAGTGTTCCAGGTTCGATTCCCGGCTTGGGTCACTGCCTGTGTGGAGTCTGCACGTTCTCCCCGTGTCTGCGTAGGTTTCTTCCGGGTGCTCCGGTTTCCTCCCACAAGTCCTGAAAGACGTGCTGTTAAGTAATTTGGGCATTCTGAATTCTCCCTCAGTGTACCCAAACAGGTGCCTTAGTGTAGCGACCAGGGGCTTTTCACAGTAACTTCATTGCAGTGTTAATGTAAGCCTACTTGTGACAATAATAAAGATTATCATGAGGTCAGATTATCATTATATCATCAGAGGGGTGGAACTCTGACCACCTTTGCCACTCCATGGGACAGGTCCGGGTTGGCACCAAGCGCCCCCTCCTCCAATCAATGCCATAGGGCCCTGGGGCTCACCTTGGGAAGGAGGGGCTCGACCCCCGGCTGCCCCAGCATCATCTGACTCTGCCAGCTCTGGCAGTTTCTCATAGTCCGCACCATGGTGTCGACATCCTCTGCAATGCTCTGTAGTGACTGGGACATGCTCTGCCAGTCCCAGTCACTACTGCAACTGGGACAATCACTGCAGTGCCTAGGCCATGACCATCTGGCAGTGGGTCATGTCCCGCAGAAACTCATCAAGGTTAGCCTGATACTGGGTGATGTCCCCAGCGAGTCAGACATTCTGTCGAGATCCTCAGCCATGGCCGTCACCGACTGCGCGACACCTTGAACACCTTCACTCATGCGGTTGACCTCGTGCACTGGACTCTCCACTGTGGTCGCCCCCCTAGCAGTGTTGGTCTCGGTGCAACTCATTGCCAGCACCATCTCCCGTAGCCTCTGGGACTCCTTCAAGCGGCTATGAATCTGCTGGAAGGACGCTGACATCTCCCTCTGAATGTCCGGCTGCTCCCTATTGTCTCCATCAGCTCCGGGTAACCCAGAGCCCCTGGTGGGAGAGGCGGAGTGAAGGAGGGGTTGGTGGGAAGGGGGAGGGATGGCTGGGGGTCACTTGGAGAGTTGGGGGGTGGATGCTTCCTTTGGGGGGGGGGGGGTGATCTACTCATTTGACTGATGTAGGTAATTGACCTTCCTGCACTGCTGGCCAGTCCTCCTGGTCACACTGCCCGAGCTGACTGCTGCCGCCACCTCATCCCAGGCAGCACTGGCTGCGTTGTGGCTCACCCTCCACGACACTCTGGGAACAGGACATCCCTCCTGATCACCACCACATCCAGGAGCCTCCCCAGCTCAGCGTTCCCGAAGCTTCAGGTCGGTCTCCTCAGCGCTATTATTGCGAGCTGGCTGAGCAAGCGCAGTTTAAGTGCTGCTTGACCTTTGTTAGCGGGGGACTGTAAGCACGGTCCCGGGGAATCGGCTGGCAAGGCATTATTGACGGCAAGAATCCCGTGAGGCTTCCTTAAGTGGACCAATTAACATTTAATTATGTTGCCGGTTTCACTGGGCCGAGCGCCAGGAAACCCGTGGAAATTCCCGCTCACTACAACACTTGGAAATTTGTCTGGAGAATCGCGCCAACTGAGTTGGAATGTCAAAATGTAACAGTTTTGCTTCCAATTTCCACCCCTTTTTCACCTTCACATGGTCCAACTCTTAGTCTCAGGAACAGAGAATCCCGCCCCAGGAGTCCTAGGAGCAGGAGAGGAGGAGATGCTATGGGGGAGCAGGAGGGAAGTGGATTCTGGGTGGGGGGTGCGCCTCAAATCTGAATGTTGCTACTTAAAGACCTTAATAGGGACATGGGTGGGCTTCCCGTCAAAGGCCCTGCCCACTCCACCATGAAATTGTGTCTGGGTCAGGACAACGTTCCATCCATATGCAGCCTCAGAATCCAATGATGGGCGAGCGTAAAATTCTTGCTCTGGGAAATATAAAGCTTTTTTCCCATGAGAACCCATAAAGATTAAGGAGTGACCTAATCAAGGTCTTCAAATGATGAAGGTTTATGAAGAGTGATGGATTGTTTGTATTGATCAAATAAATAATCAGAAGCTACACCTCCTAATTTCTATGTTTGTAAATTTAAGAATATTCAAAAAAAATTACGGGGTGGCTTTAATTTTTTAGAGTAATTGTAATGTGACATTCTCTTCTACAGGACTAGAATATTGATTGTAAATTACTTGAAAATGAAATTAGATCATTGCTTGGGAGAGAAGAGGATTTAAAGTCCAGAGAGGAGCAAGCAGGAAATTGGAATTAATTTGGGTGGCCCTAGGGGAAAATGTTGACACGAGCACAAATTTAGATAGCCTATCTCTATGCTATAATATTCAGCAGCCTGGAGTTATCAAGGATGGAAAATGTGTGCATTCACCATCTTTGCTGAGAAACTGACAGCAACTTATGATATTTGCACATCCAGAAGTTGCTCTCGGTAGATCCTTGCTCCTCCACAGGATACGCTATCGGAATCAACACAGGTGAAAACCTTATAAATCAATTGGAGTCATCTTTTACACTCTTTGTCTCACTGCAAAATAAGCTTGATAAAAATTGTGTCTTGTTAAAAGTTATACAATCAGATCCTTACTGCTGAAAAACCTCACTGACCCTGAAAAAAACACTTTTCCATTTGTGGAATGCTGAATTTCTCCATTATGATTTTTAAAAAACTTGTAGATTTTGTTTCCTAAAGTTGGTTTGGTATTTCAGCTTCAGCTTCCTCTCATGGGTATATCCAAATCCTTGTTTTGCTCTCTGAAATGATTACAAAGTGAAGGTTAATCAGTGCTTTCTACATCCTGGTTTGCCATCTGAAAATTCTTCAATGTGATGGGCTGCTTAACTTGCTTGATGATTTTGCTGTTGATGCCTCAAGATCCCTCTAATTTGGCACCAGATTCACATTAATGTTGGGAAAGGTGGAATCTATAACTAGAGAATGCTACATCCTGGTGAGCAACTGTTTTCAAGATCAGTGGCACTTTGCTACTGACTGCAAAATGTCATGCAAGGTATCCTTAACCGTGCCATTTTTGAGACCATAAAGAGCTCCCTTTTGGGCCTGGTATGTGAAGGACTAAGTTCAGTGTTATTTTTCAATGTATCTATTCTTCGTGATCGTTAGCTGGATTCTCCTGCATACGGCTTACTTGTCCCCATCTGGAGTCCCGATGCACCTCATTTTATTCTTTAAACCTGGAGAGGCAGCACTCTATTGATAGAGTTCCAACCCTATTGCTCTGCACCATCCTCCTCAACCACTCTATGCATCATTGGCTTTGTTAGAAGTTGGAAGAGGTTTTCTCACAAAATTGATCAGGTGTGCCTAGAATTGGTGGCGACCCTGCTTATGGAGTCCACGCCTAGCCCTGGTAGGTTGTGCCAGACTCTCACTGGAGTTTTGGCAGAGATCTGGTAGAACCATTGAGCAATTGCAGGATAATTTAATTTTAATCAAAAATTACAACTATGAACATTTAAAAAGAAATCCCAACACCTTGTTTTAACTAATAGGGCTGCGCCACAAAATGTCTTTTTTTTAAATGAACGCAAACTTTTTGTTTATGGAACAAATTGAACACAATACTACAATTAAGTGAATGCTATAACTTATATGTAAATAGAGTATAAGCCCTTAGGTTTACTACTTTCTGCAATAATTCTCTTGTATTTTATATAATCTTTAAATGATTTACTTCTGTCAGGACCCCCCCCCCCCCCCCCCCCCCCCCATAAGTATGCAACAGTCTTCTGGAGACTTTTCCTCCGTTCCAGCTATTCTCATATAAGGTGCTGAATTCTCCGATTTTCAGGCTATGTCCTGAGGATCCATGCCGTTTTAAGTCAAAGAAACCGATGGTGCCCCAGCACTGATCCTCCGACCGGTGAGGGGCTAGCAGCCTCGCCATGTAAAACGCATGGCTTTTACGAAATAAACGGCTGGAGACTTTCTGGGTCTGTGGCCACACATGCACACGGCGACGACCTGCAGCGATCATACCGTACAACATGGCACCGGCCATGCGCGGCCAGATAGTGTCCCCCTGGACACCCTCCCCATTAGTACCCCCAGCCCTTGCTGAAGCCCCCACGGCCAGCAGCATGGCACCCACCCGACTGGCGGCGTGAGACACAGTCCGAAGTCGTCACGCTGGGTTCCCGACCGCTGAGACGACACGTCCCCCGCGCAGTCGGGACCTCGGCCCAGCGGGGCGGAGCATCGGGGGAGGTCCTTCAGATAACGTCTAGAGGCCGTCCAAACGGCATGCGGCGCGCTCCTCGATGACACCGTTTTGGAGGGGGCGGAGCAAGCAAAAACAGGCACCCAACTAATCCCGCCTAAATCTTACATTTATCATCTCTTTGATGCTTCAGTAACTTGTTTTGGATACTTTCCAATACTTCCAATCTAATCTGCTTGTTGCTTTCTTTGGCACAAGATATTAATGAAGACCATTGTAGATTATTTCACTAACTTCAAACTAGGCAATCTTTCAGTTTCTGTTTCTTCTCGGAATTCAACCGGAGATTAAGTCTCCGTTCAGTAAATGCTTTTAAACCAATTTAGCTCTTGACTCCCAAAACAAAAAACATCTCTCTGGACTGTCCTCGTTACAAAGATTGCAAACATCTTGTCTCCAGCTCTCCGGCTAAGTAAACCCACTTGCTGGGCTTTTTTTTTATAGCTTCATCTTTTCTGATTTTATTACACATATAAGGGATAATCTTTTGAGCGGCCATTTTTTAAACTACGCTTCTTGCTGTCTCTTAAACCCAGCATTTTAATCGCCTGATCTTTACAACTTTGAATCTTCCCAGAACTAAATATTACCTCTCAAATATTAGCATGAACCATGAACTAGATATTTGCAACAATTTGCATAATCTCATTGCATTGTAACCTTGCCGAAGGAAGGGCTCACTTCAATGAACAGTTAAACGTTGGCACTAAATTCCCCCAGAAAAATGAATCCAAGTTATTGACGTCAGAAGCTGTCTTTCATGGCAGGAATTTGAGAAAACCTCTGGCCTGGTATTTGATAACTTAAATGCATCCATAGATCCACTAAAAAAAAAGCTACAGCACAGAAAGGGACGATTCAGCCCGTCAGGTCTGTACCAGCTGAAAAACTGAGCCACCCATTCTATTCCCACCTTCCAGCACCCAGTCTGGAACCTTGTAGGTTACAGCGCTTCGGGTGCAGATCCAGGTACCTTTGAAAGAGTTTTTTTTTTAAATTTAGAGTACCCAATCATTTTTTTCCAATTAAGGGGCAATTTAGCATAGCCAATCCACCTATCCTGCACATCTTTGGGTTGTGGGGGTGAAACCCACGCAGACACGGGGAGAATGTGCAAACTCCACACGGACAGTGACCCAGGGCCGGGATTCGAACCCGGGTCCTCAGCGCCGTAGGCAGCAATGCTAACCACTGTGCCACCGTGCCGCCCTACCTTTGAAAGAGTTGAGGGTATCTGTCTCAATCACCAATCCAAGCAGAAAATTCCAGACTGGGTGAAAAAGTGTTTCCCACTAGTCCCTCTAATCTTTTTACAAATCACCTTAAGTTTACTCCTCCTGGTAATTGATCTCTTTGCTAGGAGAAACAGGTCTTTACTGTCGAATCTTCTCATAATTTTGTACACCTCAATCAAGTCACCCCTCAATCTCCTCTGTTCTAAGGAAAACAACTCCAGCCAACGCAATCTTTCCTCCGCTTTGAGTGCTGGCAGCATTCTTGTAAATCTCCTCTGCATTCTCTCCAGCGCCATTGGGTGGATTTTCTGGCCTTCTTGCGGTGTGTTTCTTGGTAACGGGAGGCAGCCCACCATTGGCTGGCAGCAGGATCTTCTGGCCTGCTGCTTTTAATAGGATTTCCCGTTGATTCTGCCCCAGTGGAGGTGGGCGGTTAGTTGGATCAGAAGATCCCACTGGCACGAAGAGCTGGAAGATCTTGCCCGCTCTGTCCTTCCTGTAATGTAACCAGTGCGCGACACGGTAGCACAGTGGTTAGCACTGTTGCTTCACAGTGCCAGGGTCCTATGTTTGATTCCCGGCTTGGATCACTGTGCGGAGTCTGTACGTTCTCCCCGTGTCTGCATGGGTATCCTCCGGGTGCTCCAGTTTCCTCCCACAAATCCTGAAAGACGTGCTGTTAGGTGAATTGGACATTCTGAATTCTCCCTCAATGTGTCCGAATAGGCACCGCAGTGTGGCGACTAGTGGCTTTTCCCAGTAATTTCATTGCAGTGTTAATGTAAGGCCACTTGTGACATTGATAAAGATTATTATTAGAAGTGTATGCAAACCGTCATTTGTGGCCTAATCAGCATTTAAACCATTCCAACATTGCATTCCTGCTTTTGTATTCTATACCTCATCCAATAAAGGAAAACTTTCCAGATACCTTCTTTACCAACTTATCTACCTGTCCTGCCAACTATAGGGACCTATGGACATGCATTCCAAGGTTTCTCACTTCTCTACCCCTCTCAGTATCCTCTTGTTCATTGTGTATTCCCTTGCTTTATTTGTCCTCCCAAAATGTATTACCCCACATTCCTCTGGGTTCATTTACATTTGCCACTTTTTCGCTCATTCAGCCAAACCATTGATGCCATTCTGGAGTTGCAGTTGTCCTCTTCACTGTTAGCTACACAGCTGATTTTTGTGTTATCCGCAGATTTCCCAACCATGCCTCCGACATTTAAGTCCAAATCATTAATATACCACCATAAACAGCAAAGCACCCAACACTGAGCCCTCTGGGACACCACTGGAAACACTTTGCATTCGCAAAAGTATGTCAATTATTACCCATTGTTTCCTTTTACTTACCCAATTTAGGATCCAACTGGCTACATTTCCCTTTATCCCATGAGTTCTTACTTTTCCGACTCATGGTATGTGGGACCTTGTCAAATGTCTTGCTGAAATCCAAGTAGATAACATCCACTGCACTACCCTCATCAATCCTCCTTGCTACTTCCTCAAAAATCAGTTAAATTAGAATGGCACTACTTGTACGGCATAAATTATTCTTCACAAAACTATGCTGACTATCCCTGATTAATTCTTGCTTTTCTAAGTAACAGTTTATCCTGCCACTCAGAATCGATTCTAATCATTTTCCCAACACCAAAATCTGACCAGCCATAATTATTTGACCTAATACTCACATCCTTTTTAAATAATGATGCAGCTTTCGCAGATTTCCAAACCTCTGGTACCTCGCCTGTATCTACTGAGGATTGAAAAAATGATTGTCAGAAAATTTGCTATTTCCTCCCTGGCTTCCATCTGAGCCGGGTGATTTATCCATCTTCATGGATGTCAGTCTCTTCAGTACTTACTCTCTCATTATGCTTCTTGCATCTAATATTTCACAGTCCCTCATTAACTAGAATATCTGCATAATGCCTTTCTTTTGTGAAGACGGAGACAAAGTACTCATTAAGAATCCTGCCTACATCTTCTGTGTCAATGCACAATTTACCTTGTACATCCCTGATAGGGCCTCCAATTTCCTTAGTTATCCTCTTGCTCTCAATGTACTGATCTCTTGGGTTTTTCTTGATTTTACCTGCCAATATTTTTTCATATCCGCCCCTGGCTTTCCTGACTTCCTTTCCTACTTCACCCTGTATTTCCTATACATCTTTCGGCTTTCTAATGTATTTTTTTGTGACTGTCATAGCCTTTTTCTTCTTTATCACCTTGTATGCTTCTAGATAACCAAGGGGCTATTTGGTAGCATCACCCATTTTTTTGTGTGGACATACCTACACTGTTCCCTTAGAATCTTGCTTTTGAATGCCTCCCAGTGGTCTGTCACTGTTTTCCATTCCAGTCACTGTATTCAGTCCAATTTTGCCAGATCAGCTCTCAGCTTTGTAAAATGTGTTTTGCCACAATTTAGAACTCTTACTCCTGTTCTATCTTTTTCCATAATTATGCTGAATCTAATCATATGATGATCACTATCTCCAAAGTGGTCACCCCCTGCAACTTTATCCACTTGCCCAGCTTCATTTCCTAAGACTAAGTTGAGAATTGTATTCCCTCTTGTGGATTTATTATGTGCTGGCCAAAAGGTTCCCTTGAATGCGGGTAAAGAATTTTGACCTCTGGTGTTCCTCACACTGTTTGTATCGTGTTCGATCTTAGCACAGTTAAAGTCCCCCACTATTACTGCTATATTGTTTTTGCACTCGGAAATTGCCTACTTATTTGCTGTTCTATGTCCCTCGTACTGCTTGGAGGTCTAGTACAATCCCAGTAGTGTGGCTCCCCATTTTTTTATTTCTGAGCTCAACTCATACAGTCTCATTTGATGATTTATTTACTATATCAACCCTTCTCTGTCCTGCCTGTAAACCCTATATCAAGGGCTGTTGAGCTGCCATTTTTGCCCCTCTTTAAGCCAAGTTCCCGGTATAGTGATTATATCATGCTGCCTTGTGTTAATCGGTACTCTCAACTAATTGGCTTTATTTGCTATACTCATTGTATTTAAATATATACATTTTAATACTTGCAAATTCCTGTGCTGTACATGTTTTAACCTTGCCTTCTCCTGTCTTTCAGAGGCACCCGCTAATTTTCTGTCTCGTGCTCCCTGCCCGGTTTGTCCTATCTGAATCGACCCTCAGGTTCCCCTTTCCTTTGCCAATCTAGTTTAAACACTCCTAAACAACACTGGGAAACCTTCTTGCAAGGGCATTTGTCCTGGTCCGGTTCAATTGTAGACCTTCCAGCTTGTACAGATCCCAATGTCCCAGAATTGTGAAGCCCTCCCTCCTGCACCATCTCTCCAACCACACGTTGACCTGGTGTGTTCTCCAATTTCTATACTCACTAGCACATGGCCTTGGGAATAATCTCGAGATTACTACCTTTGAGGTTTCCCGTTTACTGCTGCAGTCCCGTTTACTGC
The DNA here is from genome assembly GCF_902713615.1 of Scyliorhinus canicula. Classification (NCBI taxonomy): domain Eukaryota; kingdom Metazoa; phylum Chordata; class Chondrichthyes; order Carcharhiniformes; family Scyliorhinidae; genus Scyliorhinus; species Scyliorhinus canicula. Next base: position 49,231,714 of record NC_052147.1, read on the forward strand.
TGCAGAAACGCATACCTGATCCCCTAACTATTGAGTCCCTTACCGCTATGCCTCTTCCACTCTTCTTCCTCCCTTCTTGGGGATTTTCACAGTAACTTCATTTGAAGCCTACTTGTGACAATAAGCAATTTTCATTTCATTTCATTTCATTCTTGTGCCGCTGAGCCACCGTAGTGCTATGGACCTGTCTCTGGCTGCACTCTCCGGAGGGACCATCGCCCTCAGCAGATCCAAAATGAAAAATGGATTAGCAAGCAAGACTGGCTCTGGGAATTCCTGCACTATCTGCCTGGTTCTCGTAGACTGCCATGACGGTCATCGATTTCCCCCTCTGCCTGTACTCTCCTAACCTGTAGTGTGACCACATCCCTAAATTTACAAACCTCAGTTCTCTGCCTCCCTGACGCACCATAGCGACTCCAGCTGCTACTCAGTTTCTGAAACATGGCGCTCAAGCATCTCCAGCTAGTGACAGTTCCTGCAGATGTGTTTGTCTAGTATATATGACTTCCCACATTCCACAGGATGTACATTCTGCTGGGCTCAGTTGGCCTGCCATAAGCAACCTCAAAATTTGTTTATTGCAGAATAGGTAGGAAAAACTTGCCCATTATTCACCAATCCATTTCTTTCCCCGTACTGAAGTGCCAACTACTGGAAGCTGAAAAAGGTGGGGTAAAATAAATAAGCACTTCCACTCACTCACCCAAACTTCCAGTTTGAACACCATGCACCTAAAGAAGCACTCCACTGCAGATAAAGTTAGCTACCTACTAACTAACCATTGCTGCTCTCAGAGCTTGGATACCAACTTTTAAGGCTGAAGTAAAACGCAACTTCTCAATTTGGAGTAATTATTAGTTAATTACTATATTAAAGAAGAGTAGTCTTTCAACAGAAATTAACCTTTTTAAAACCCCCTATCTTGTCAGACTGCCAGTTTGCACTCTTGTGCTTCCCAAACAGCACTCCAGTACCAGACCTATTATCTGATCTGCTAAATGTTGCAAGTGATTGATTGCATTTGCGACACATTCTGAAGGTCATGCTAGCCTTAATGTGAGGTGTCTAGGATTGTGACGACTGTAGAAGATGGAAGTACCACTTTGTGCAGCAGATATTTGGGTTGAACAGTGCTGCCCAAGCTACCTGGAGGGAAGCAAATTTTGTGACATCAATTATCGTAACTGAAGATTTGCAGCAGCTTATTATTTTTCACTTGGTTTTATTGAAATGTAACCACAAGATTGTGGCATTTTGCTGAACCTGTTTCTGTTTTTCAGCTCTAGGTTCCATCATCAAGTTTACATTCTGGACTGACTGCACAATCAATAGTCATTAATGTTAACTGATATTCTTCATCCTCTTAACAAGGAGTTTTTTAAAATAAAAGAGATCCTGTAAGTCTCAGATTTCTGTTGCATTAAAATCAATTATATTTGTAAAGTTACCAAAACCGAACAATTTACACCAGGAGCACAGAAGGATGGTCTGCATCAGAAAATGCCACGGTTCTACTTTGAAGTCACTGTCTGCCCTCGATTGGACAAGGACATGTAGAATAATGGACACTGCATTGGGACAAAAAAGCAGGTTTAGAATGTTTCTCCGTACAATGTGATTTACATTTATTTTGTCAATCTCCCCCCCCCCATCCCCATGTAGCAATAGAAAATAAATTGCAATATGCAATTGTCTTATCCAGTTGAGCCTGTGATGCGGTAATTCTTTTTTAGTCACAACTGGAATGAGTGGATCTGTACTAGTTCAGCCATGCCCTGCTAGATTTGTGTTCAGCTAATAGCAGAGGTGGAAGGAAAGCTGACACTGTAATGTTCACAGGGCCTTGGGCCGCTCCAGGACCTCAAATGCCACCCCCACTGCTGGTATAATTGTGGTGCGGTAAGGGACCGGAGAATAGATGATGGGCAGGCTGACCGTTGGATTTTGCATGCCCCCTCTGCCTTCAAGCACACCAGCAGGGGAGCATAAAATCCAAGCCATGGCTACAGTAAAATCAGGACTGAGATTGAAACATTACAGGGTACAATATATTTAGAAAAAGTAGTGAGGGGGGAGGTGGAGTAGCTGTACTAATCTAAGGTAATATACTGAGAATAGAAGAAAAGGGTGCATGTGTCAGCAAGGTGAAAAGAGAATCCATGGCCGGGATTTTCCGGGGGGGGGGGGGGGGGGTGGGCATGGGACTGCTGATCGCCTCCGCACGAATCGGGGGCCATTGAAAGCATCTCTTCCCCCCCCCCCCCCCCCCCCCCCCCCCCCGGCATAGATTATGCATGGTCCTACTCGGCGGGACATCAGAGTTCTAGCTGCAGGGGCCGTCCTGGTGGCCCCCCCCCCCCCCAGTGTCCTGGCCCGCAATCCGGGCCTACCGATCAGCGGGCGGGCTACTTCTGTGGGGGCCAATGTTCCTCTGCACCGGGCCCCTTTAGAGCTCTGCCATATTGCCTGGGGGCCGGCGCAGGGCCCACGTGCATGCGCGAACTCACGGTGGCCGCACATGTGTGAACTCGCGTCAGCTGGAGCAGCGGACACCACCCTGGCACCGTACTAGCCCCCTGGAAAGGGGTGAATACCAGGGCCTGGAGGCCCATTGACGCTGGAGTGGCTCGCGCAGCGTTTGACACCGCTGTCAGAACTTGGCGATGGGATTGGAGAATCCCGGCCCATATAGATGGAGATAATAAAGGCTCAATCACTAATAGGTGTAGCCTGGAGAGCACCTAATAGTGGAAGGGAGATGGAGGAAGAAATTAGCAGACAATTGAAGGATTTGGTTAAAAAGCAATATCAATAATCATGGAACATTTCAACTGTCCTCATAATAATTGGACAGTAGAGATAAGAAAAGGGGTACGGAAATGGAGCGCTGAATCTTCCAGGGGCCTCCCTATCTGTGGTGGTTTTAAAATTAAGTGTCCAGACCTCAAGAGGTTCAAACAAAGGAAGAGCTTTATGAGAAGATGTTAACACTACAGGCTGCTATGTTACACTGCCTATTTTCCCACACAAACGGTCAATGCCATCATCGATTGGTCACAAAGTTCCCTGTTAAAGTGGCCGTGAGTGTGGAAACACTAGAAATACCATGAATACACTAATTTCCTTGCCCTTTAAATCGAGGGTCCTTGACACAAGCAGTATACAGTAACAATCAATCAACAACAAAATGTCGATACATCACCTTAGGAGGTCGTCGTTCTCTGTGGTTCTGGGTGAACCTCAGGCTGCAACTTTCAACGCTTAATTCACCACTCCAAACAAACAACACGCTTGGTATTTCATAACTAGAGAGGTTTGGACATCATCTGTGATCATCTTAACTGGAGTCGATGTAGTATTCTGCAGTCGACTCGGTGTCTGGTTGTCAACTGAGGTACAAAATTCACATCTGCCTTTTCGGATGGAGTCCAGAATGATTCCTCACATTCACCTAAGGAAGGACCAATGCTCCGCAAGCTAGTGTTTGTAACAAACCTGTTGGACTTTAACCTGGTGTTGTAAGACTTCTTACTGTGCTCACCCCAGTCCACCACCGGCATCTCCACATCTCTCTATATGAGCTCTATTGTTCCCGATTATCATCAAACGGTCCCATGCTGCCAAACACCGGCCATTTTTCACGATGGAAAGACATGCGTGTGCACGATGTGCCACAATTTTTTCCTATTCCTTTCTCCCCAAATCAGGGTAAACCAGATCTGGTCCAAACCAGAGCCCAGCCTGTTTTCCATTTGTGTTTTACAACATTCCAGCTCTGAATTTGTTGTTGTTATGACGAGGGGTATTACGGTACCTTAGAAGTGAACTGCTATATGTGCAGAGGACTCGCTGCCCATTGGCCCAGGTAGGTCATGTGCCTCTCAGCCAATTGGCTGAGAGGTAGGTAGCTCCGCCTACAAGGCAGGATATAAGAACCCGTGCTTCCCGGCAGTCGGCCATTCTGTACGTCTGCTGTCAGGTACACTTCTTGTGCATTAAAGCCTTTTGTTTGGATCTCATCTTCGTCTCGTGTCCAATTGATGGTGCATCACTACTCACGGTCCTCCCGTTGCTGTCACGGTCGTTTCGGGCAGAGATCATGGCAAACCTCTCTTTTTTGGGTGGCACAGTGTTTACCACTGATGCCTCGCAGCTCCAGGGACCTGGGTTGAATCCCCGGATCACTGTCTGGAGTTTGCATTTTCTCCCCCTGTCTGCGTGGGTTTCTTCCGGGTGTTCCAGTTTCCTCCCACAGTCCTTAGGTGGATTGGCCATGCTAAATTGCCCCTTAGTGTCCAAAAGGTTAGGTGGGGTTACAGGGATAGGATGGAGACGTGAGCTTAGTAGGGTGCTCTTTCCAAGGGCTGGTGCAGACCCGATGGGCCGAATGGCCTCCTGCACTGTAAATTCTATGATTCAATGAAAGTTGTTTTCTTCAGATAACTCAAATTTCCGGTTTGTTTGGCTCCCCTGTTGCCAGCTTTAGTGTCTTGGCAATTTTTTATGTTTTTATTTCTGGGTACCTAGAAACACTGTTCATCTACCTCGTTGCCGGTTTTTATGTGGTGTTTTTAAAATTAAGTCTGCAAGCCTCAAGAGGTTCAAACAAATAAAGAGCTTTATTGGAAGATGTTTACATGCAGCTGTTTGCATAGGTAACATACCCCGCCTGTTTGCCTGTGCAAACTGCTGGCGGTAATGTCGTGATCGGTCTCTTAAAGTGCGCCCATTCCATTGCAAGGCTGCTGGTGAGAGAATACTAGAAATATCATGAATACACAACACTATTGGATTACTAATCCCCCCCCCGGACAGTATATAGGCGCTTGGTTGTTACAGCGATCTCAGGCAGGCAAGTTCTTGTGCAATAAAGACTATGTTCTCCCTCTCATTGTCTAGCAGTGGATTAATGGTACATCAAAGGCATTTATGGTTTCATAGCAACAAAAGATACAGACACAAATATAAACATAATTCAGTGCGTAACACTCCACCTCCCCAACCATACCCCGCCAACTTGGCTTATACTCACACTCCCCAAGTCCCTCCATGTCCTCTCGTTGTTCCCGCATAAACTGAACTGAACTAATTGCCCCTGCCCCCCTTATTCCCTAACCCCCCCCCTATTGTAGTTCAATTTTCCCCGAAGAAGTCGATAAACGGATGCCACCTCCGAACGAACCTAACACTGATCCTCTCAGGGCGAACTTGATTTTCTCAAGCCTGAGAAACCCAGCCATGTCGTGAACCCATACCCCCGATTTCGGGGGCTCTGAGTCCTTCCATGCTGATAAGATCCATCTCCGGGCTACCAGGGAGGCAAAGGCCAAAACGTCAGCCTCTTCCGCCCCCTGGACTCCCGGGTCTTCCGATACTCCAAAGATCGCCACCTCCAGACTCGCCGCCACCCTCATTTTTAGTACCGTGGACACGACATTGGCAAATCCCTGCCAAAATCCCCTCAGCTTCGGACATGCCCAAAACATTTGGACATGGTTTTCTCCTGCACACCTCACATACCTGTCCTCTACCCCAAAGAAACTGCTCATCCGGGTCACCGTCATGTTTGCCCGGTGAACCACCTTAAATTGTATCAGGCTGAGCCTGGCACATGCTGCGGACGTGTTGACTCTACTCAGAGCATCCTCCCACAGGTAATAATCTGCTTTATTATATAATCTTTATTGTCACAAGTAGGCTTACATTAACACTGCAATGAAGTTACTGTGAAAAGCCCCAAGTCACTACATTCCGCCGCCTGTTCAGATACACAGAGGAGAATTCAGAATGTCCAATTCACCTAACGGCACGTCTTTCAGGACTTGAGGAAGGAAACCGGAGCATCCCGAGGAAACCCTCGCAGATACGGGGAGAACATGCAGACTCCACTCAGACAGTGACCCAAGCCGGGAATCGAACCTGGGACCCTGGCGCTGTGAAGCTACAGTGCTGCCTACTGTGCTACCATCCGTCACAAGTAGGCTTACATTAACAATGCAATGAAGTTACTGTGAAAAGCCCTGAGTCGCCACATTCCGGCACCTGTTCGGGTACACAGAGGTGTGGTAGTCACCACTAGCTGTATTATGTATTACGGCAAGACACATATACTAGAGGTACATGGGTAAATCCCTGCCTGCTGGCTCCACCCAGTAGGTGGCTTATAAGAGTGGGTGCGCACTGGTGCTGCAGCCATTCTGCTAGCAGCTACAGGAGGCACCATCTTTGCTCAATAAAGCCTCGATTATTCACTACTCTCGACTTTGTGGTAATTGATAGTGCACCAAGAAGATAATTCAGAATGTCCAATTCACCTCACAGCACGTCTTTCAGGGCTTGTGGGAGGAAACCGGAGCACCCGGAGGAAAACCATGCAGACACAGAGAGAACGTGCAGACTCAGCACAAACAGTGACCCAAGCCGGAAATTGAACCTGGGAATCTGGCGCTGTGAAGCAACCGTGCTACCGTGCCACCCCTTTTATAGCACTAGCTGCCATCTTTTAGCAAGTCTTCATTCACTAACACACTTTAAGGCTTTGTGATGTTTAAGTACCTTTTCACTGTTAGTCAGTGAGGTAAGTGGACAGAGTGCCAGCTGGTGAGGTCAGATCAGGTGGAGTGTCCAAAGGTCAGGCAGTAATCGGTGGGGGAGTTGGAGGGTCATGGGGAAAATTGGGATGAGGAGGTCAGCTTTATAGTTACCCAGTTAAGCGTGATTTTCTCTTCTAACATTTCCTGGGTAACTATTCCAGTGAGTTGTAACCCTGTGATGTCTCCTACAATACAGATCGACATGACATTGAACAATGAGATAAGTCCACTTCAAATAAAAGATAAACAAACCCCAATCCATATATTTTAAAAGGGATAGCAGAGGCATTGCTACTCAATTATTAATTCATTAGGAAAAGGTGTAGCACCAGAGGATTGACGGATAGCTGATGTCATTCATGTACTTAAGAAAGGAAAAAGAACATATCCAGAAAATTATAGACCAATTAGCTTAACATTTATAAGAAAATAATGGAATTCTGACTAAAGGGGAGAGTAGAAGAACATCTAGAAACAAGAAATATAAAAATGTGGATTTTAAAACGGAAAATCTTACTGGACCAACATTATTGTTTGTTTTATAACATATAATTTACAGTGCAGAAGGTAACAAGAGGAGGTAACAGAGAGGGTAAACAATGGTAATTCAATGGATGTAATTTATCTGGATTTTAAAATTACCTTCAACAAGGTGCCCCATAACAGACTAGTGATTTACACTCGAGAATGTGAAATCGGGAACAAGTGAAAGAATAGCTTGTTAGTTGGCTACAAACAGAGAGTGGGAGACTTCCGGTGGCTTTGATGGATCAGTAAGCCACACATTTGGGAGCTCCCGTTTTAAAGAGATTTTTCGGCTCTTTTGAGAGCCCAAAACGGAAATTTTTCGACGTCTCCCGGTGGGGGAAGGTGTGCTGAACGACTTTCCCTGCAGTCCATGACTCGAACGCGGAGTGGAAAGGGGGAAAAAACAGCAGCAGCTCCTCAGAAAAAACGGGGGAAGGGATCCAAGATGGCCGCCGACAGAGCTCCAGAGGAATGGAGACTCTGGGCCCAGGAACAACAAACTGATCTCCTGCGCTGCTTTAAAGAATTCAAGGATGAAGTACTGAGCTCTCTGCAGGAAACGAACAGAAGGCTGTCAGAGATTCAGTCCACCCAAGGTGCTGCCATCAAGAAGTTGCAGACGCAGGCCATTGAACGAGAGGAGGAGGCCGTGGTCCTCGTGAGTAAGGTGGAGGGGCACGAAGCACTCCACAAGAAGTGGCAGGAACGCTTTGAGGAGCTGGATCACCGCATGAGGCGGAAAAACCTGCGGATCTTGGGCCTTGCAGAGGGGCTGGAGGGATCGGACCTGACAGCCTATGTGGCTGTAATGCTGAATTCGCTAGGGGGGGCCGGATCTCTCCATCTGCCCTTGGAGCTGGAGGGAGCGCACAGGGTGCTGGCCAGGAGGCCCAAGGAAGATGAACCCCCGCGTGCGGTGCTGGTGAGGTTCCACCGGTTCAGTGATCGGGAGTGCGTGCTGCGCTGGGCCAAGAAGGTGAAGAGCAGCAATTGGGAGAATGGGGTAGTGCGAATCTACCAGGACTGGAGTGCGGAGGTGGCTAAGCGGCGGTCCGGATTTAATCGGACGAAAGAGGTGCTTTATAGAAAAAAGATAAAGTTCGGAATGTTGCCGCCCGCACGCCTGTGGATAACTTATTTGGACCGGCACCATTATTTCGATTCCCCGGAGGAGGCGTGGGCCTTCGTGCGGACGGAGAAACTGGACTTGAACTAGGGGTTGGGGGTTGCGAGGTCGGCTGTAAGATATTAGTGCTGGATTCTGCTGTTGCTGTGTTCTCTTTTTCTTCTGTTGTTTTCTTCTTGTTTCAGTACTTTTGCAATTTTGATATGGTTATTTACGGAGGGGTTGTTCTGCTATGTTTTTGTTTTTGTGCTGTGGGACATTGTCTGGGCTGTGTATCTTGAGGGGAGGGTCAGGGGGGTATGTTGTATTCTATGCCGGAGTGGGGGTATGGAGTGGGGCTGATATTTGGGAGCTGCGTCAGAAGGGTGTGGTGGGGCAGTGCAAAAGCGCGGGCTTTCCTCTGGTTTCCCGTGCTGCGGGGCTGGGGGGTGGAGATGGTGACGGGGGAGGCGGGGCCTTAACTGGTTCTTCCCCGCGCTGGAGCGGTGCCAGGAGGAGGGATAGATTGGGGGATGATCCCACTTCGGGAGGGGTCGGGCTATTGGCGGGAGTTTCCGGGGTCAGCAGAAGTTAGCTGACCCACGGAAGTACAATGGAGGATGGTTCGCGGCTGGGAGGGTTCCTAGCCTGGGGGGGGAAGGGAGGGGGGGAAAGGGGAATACCGGGTTGCTGCTGGTAGGGTCAAGAAGGAGCTGGTGGGGGCTGGGGGGACAGAGGTGAGGGGTTGTCGCTATGGGGACGGGGTCGAGCAGGGGGTGCTGGCCTGGGGCGGGCAGTCAACGGGCTATGGCTAGCCAACGGGGGAGGGGGGCGGGACGCCCTCTGATCCGGTTGGTCACCTGGAATGTGAGAGGGTTGAATGGGCCGGTGAAGCGGTCGAGGGTACTGGCTCACCTGAAGGGGCTAAAGGCGGATGTGGCAATGCTTCAGGAGACCCACCTGAGGGTGGCGGACCAGGTCCGCCTGAGGAAGGGATGGGTGGGGCAGGTTTTCCACTCTGGGTTGGATGTGAGGAACCGGGGAGTGGCGATTCTGGTGGGGAGAAATGTGTTGTTTGAGGCATCGGAGGTGGTGGCGGATAAGGGGGGTAGGTATGTGATGGTTAGGGGCAGGCTACAAGGAGAGAAGGTGGTACTGGCTAGTGTGTATGCCCCAAATTGGGACGATGCGGGCTTTATGAGGCGTATGTTGGGATGGATCCCGGATCTGGAGGCGGGAGGTCTGATCATAGGGGGGGACTTTAATAAGGTGTTGGATCCTTCACTGGATCGGTCCAGCTCTAGGACGGGTAGGAGGCCGGCGGCGGCCAAGGTACTGAGAGGGTTTATGGACCAGATGGGTGGGGTGGATCCATGGAGGTTTGTAAGGCCGAGGGCACGCGAGTACTCTTCTCCCACGTACATAGGGTCTACTCTCGGATAGATTTCTTCGTGGTGAGTAGGGGACTGATTCCGAGAGTGGAGGAGGCCGAGTATTCGGCCATTGCAATCTCCGACCACGTTCCGCATTGGATAGAGTTGGAGATGGGAGAGGTGCGAGACCAACGTCCGTTGTGGCGGTTGGATGTGGGGTTGTTGGCGGAGGAGGAGGTGTGTAGGAGGGTCCGGGCAAGTATTGAGGGGTACCTTGAGGTGAATGATACGGGGGAGGTTCAGGTGGGGATGGTCTGGGAAGCCCTGAAGGCAGTAATTCGTGGGGAGCTGATATCCATCCGGGCACACAGGGAGAGGAGCGAAAGGAGTGAGAGGGATAGACTGGTGGGAAAGATGCTGGAGGTGGACAGGAGGTATGCAGAGGCACCAGAGGAGGGACTGTTGGGGGAGAGGCGCAGCCTGCAGGCTAAATTTGATTTGCTGACCACTAGAAAGGCGGAGGCACAGTGGAGGAAGGCACAAGGGGCAGTGTACGAACATGGTGAAAAGGCGAGTAGGATGCTGGCTCATCAGCTGCGTAAGCGGGATGCGGCTAAGGAGATTGCTGGAGTGAGAGATAAGAGTGGGAATGTGGTGCGGATGGGGGTAGAGGTGAATGAGGTCTTCAAGGATTTTTACGGGGAACTGTACCGGTCGGAGCCAATGGGGGAGAGGAGGGGAATGGAGAGGTTCCTTGACGGGCTTTCTTTCCCGAAGGTGCAGGAGGAGAAGGTGGAGGGGTTGGGTGCGCCGATGGAGCTGGAGGAGCTAGTTAAGGGGATCGGGCAGATGCAGTCAGGGAAGGCACCGGGGCCGGATGGGTTCCCGGTGGAATTTTATAAAAAGTTTGTGGATCTAGTGGGCCCCTTGCTGGTGCGAACACTCAATGAAGCGTGGGAGGGGGGGACTTTGCCCCCGACGATGTCACGGGCGCTGATCTCGTTAATTTTAAAGAAGGACAAGGACCCCCAGCAGTGTGGTTCATACAGGCCCATATCTCTCCTCAACGTGGACGCTAAGGTGCTGGCAAAAATCCTGGCCACCAGGATAGAGGACTGTGTGCCAGGGGTTGTGCACGAGGACCAGACAGGGTTTGTGAAGGGAAGGCAGCTGAACACGAATGTGCGGAGATTGCTGAATGTCATTATGATGCCGGCGATTGAGGGGGAGGCAGAGATAGTGGTGGCACTGGATGCGGAGAAGGCCTTCGATAGAGTGGAGTGGGGGTACCTATGGGAGGTGTTGGGGAGGTTTGGATTTGGTGAAGGGTTCATTAGATGGGTAAGGCTGTTATATGAGGCCCCGATGGCGTGCGTGGCTACAAATAGGAGGAGGTCGGAGTACTTCCGGCTTTACCGAGGGACCAGGCAGGGTTGCCCCTTGTCCCCCTTGTTGTTTGCACTGGCAATCGAGCCGCTGGCGATGGCATTGAGAGATTCAGAGAGGTGGAGAGGCTTGGTGCGAGGTGGAGAGGAACATAGGGTGTCGTTGTATGCCGACGACCTGTTACTGTATGTGGCGGACCCGGTGGGAGGGATGCCGGGAGTGATGGAGTTACTAGCCGAGTTTGGGACCTTCTCAGGTTATAAATTAAACTTAGGCAAGAGCGAGGTGTTTGTGGTGCACCCTGGCGACCAGGAGGAAGGAATTGGTAGGCTCCCGCTTAGGCGGGCAGGGGAGAGCTTTAGGTACCTGGGGGTGCAAGTGGCCAGGGACTGGGGGACTCTCCACAAGCATAACTTTACCAGGCTGGTAGATCAGATGGAGGAGGAGTTCAGGAGGTGGGACATGCTGCCATTGTCGTTGGCGGGAGGGTGCAGTCCGTCAAAATGACAGTGCTTCCGAGGTTCTTGTTCCTTTTTCAGTGCCTGCCCATATTTATCCCCAGGGCCTTCTTTAGGAGAGTGGCTAGCAGTATTCTGAGTTTTGTGTGGGCACATGGGACTCCGAGAGTGAGGAGGGTGTTCCTGGAGCGAGGAAGGGATGGAGGTGGGCTGGCACTGCCCAACCTTCTGGGGTACTATTGGGCAGCCAATGTGTCAATGGTGCGTAAATGGGTGATGGAGGGGGGAGGGGCGGCGTGGAAAAGAATGGAGATGGCGCCATGTAGAGGTACGAGCCTGGGTGCCATGGTAACGGCACCGTTGCCGCTCTCCCCTAAGATGTTTACCACAAGCCCGGTGGTGGCGGCGACCCTAAGAATCTGGGGACAGTGGAGACGGCATCGGGGGGAAACAGGGGGCTCGATGGAGGCTCCACTGGGTGGCAACCATCGGTTCATCCCGGGGAACACGGATGGGGGATTCAGGGGGTGGCAAAGGGCGGGCATTAGCAAATTGAGGGACCTGTTTATTGGCGGGAGGTTTGCGGGCCTGGGGGAACTGGAAGATAAATTTGGCCTTCCCCAGGGGAACATGTTCAGATACCTGCAGGTAAAGGCGTTTGCTAGGCGACAGGTAGAGGGATTCCCTTTGCTGCCCTCGCAGGGGGCGATGGACAGAGTGCTTTCGGGGGTGTGGGTAGGAGAGGGGAAGGTGTCTGACATCTATAAGGTAATGCAGGAGGTGGAGGAGTCGTCAGTGGAGGAGCTGAAGGCTAAATGGGAGGAGGAACTCGGGGAGCAGATAGAGGACGGGACTTGGGCGGATGCCTTGGAGAGAGTCAACTCTTCCTCCTCATGTGCGAGGCTTAGTCTCATCCAATTTAAGGTGCTGCACCGGGCCCACATGTCCGGGACTAGGATGAGTAGGTTCTTCGGGGGTGAGGACAGGTGCACCAGATGTTCGGGGAGTCCTGCGAACCACGCCCATATGTTCTGGGCATGCCCAGCACTGGAAGAATTCTGGAAGGGGGTGGCGGGGACGGTGTCGAGGGTGGTTGGATCCAGGGTCAAACCAGGGTGGGGACTCGCGATTTTTGGAGTTGCGGTAGAGCCGGGAGTGCAGGAGGCGAAAGAGGCCGGTGTCCTGGCCTTTGCGTCCCTAGTAGCCCGTCGAAGGATTCTGTTACAATGGAAGGATGCAAGGCCCCCAAGTGTGGAGACCTGGATCAGTGACATGGCGGGATTTATAAAATTGGAAAAGGTCAAATTTGCCCTGAGAGGATCAATACAAGGGTTCTATAAACGATGGCAGCCTTTTTTGGACTTCCTGGCTCAGAGATAGGTAACTTGGTCAATAGCAGCAGCAACCCGGGGGGGGGGGGGGGGGGGGGGGTGCATTATTGTAGTGTTTATTCTGTAACTTTATAGTGTGTTAATATGCGTTGTTGTTAAAATGCTGGGTTGTTCATGGGGATGGGGCGAATGTATATGATTGTTAATATTATTGTTATTTTCGATATTTTACTAAGGTGCGTCAATGTTGTATAAAATCAAAATTTCTCAATAAAAATTACTTAAAAAAAAACAGAGAGTGGGAGAGTAAAAGGTTTTTGTTTTCAGATTGAGAGCCAGTAGGTGGGAGGTGTGCTTCAAAGGACCACTGCTCTTCACAATTTACATTAATTATTTGGATTTTGGAATGAAAAACAGAATTTATAAATTTGCAGAGGACACAAAATGGGAATGGTAGTCACAGTCCAAAGATGTGCGGGTTAGGTGGATTGGCCATGCTAAATTGCCCGTAGTGTAAGGTTAATGGGGGGATTGTTGGGTTACGGGTATACGGGTTACGTGGGTTTAAAGTAGGGTGATCATTGTTCGGCACAACATCGAGGGCCGAAGGGCCTGTTCTGTGCTGTACTGTTCTATGTTCTATGTTCTAATACTGGGGACAAATTACAGGAGGGCATTAATAAATTTTCAGAATGGGCAAATAATTAGTAAATGAAGTTCAATACAGTTACATGTAAGATAATGTATTTTGGTAGGAATAGGGAAGTCACTTATTATTTCGAAGGTCCGAATCTAAGTGGGGTCACGGAACAAAAGGATCTTGGAGCACAAATGCAGCAATTATCAAAAGTTGCACCACAGGTCAACAAGACCATAAGAACATACCGTGCAGAAGGAGGCCATTCGGCCCATCGAGTGCACCAACCCACTTAAGCCCTCATTTATAACCCCTCCTAACCTTTTTGGTTACTAAAGGCAATTTATCATGGCCAATCCACTTAACATGCACACCTTTGGACTGTGGGAGGAAACCGGAGCACCCGAAGGAAACTCGCACAGACACGGGGCAAACGTGCAGACTCCACACAGACAGTGACTCAGCGGGGAATTGAACCTGGGACCCTGGCGCTGTGAAGCCACAGTGCTATCCACTTCTGCTACCGTGCTGCCCGTAAAGTGAATGAAACGTTTGGCTTTATTTTTAGTATGACAGAACTAAAACGGGAAAGTAGCTAAACTTGTCGCATCTTGTTCGATCACACTCACAACATAGGGTGGATGCAGAGGAAATGTTTTCTCTTGAGTGGAGAAGCATGACTCAGTGTTATTGATGTTGAACAGTTCTCGGAAATTCTTTTGGCAATTCAGAAAAAACCTCGTTACCCAATGAGTGGAGAGAATGTTGAAATCACTACAACACAAAGTGGTTGGAATGAATAATATAGATACAACTAAGAGGATGCTAGAGAAACATGTTGAAGGAGCAGGTAGTGGTTGGTTACAATGGTAGGTTTAGATATGAAAAGATAGGAAGAGGCTCGAGTGGAACATGAACGTTTGCTGTTCTGTGCTGTGTCCTTTACAACCTTGAGCAACCAAATGTGTCAGGTGCTCACTGCCAGTGTTGTCACTGTTGTAAAGTAGAACCATTAAAATTAAGGTACTTTATAACTTATTTATAAAGTGTAATAATGGATTGTTAATTGGGATTATTAATATTTCTAGTTTTCGTAGCTTTTCAACATAGCATTGCAACAACATAATGTCAAACACAGTCAATATTAAAACAGCCTAATAGCATTTAAAACAAAGCATTTATTTCACCCATCCAAGAGAACGGGTGAAATAAACAGCAGCACCTTTAACATACAAACCCAAACATCACCCATACATTCCAAATAAAACAATAGAAAAAGACCAAAAGAATATTAACGGTCATCCGATAACAATGTGCTCAACCCCACCAATAGGCCCCCCCCCCCCCCCCCCCCCCTTAATGTCCGATGGCATCCAATTATTGAAAGTGCTGGTAAAATAAACATTCCCCTACCCAATCTACACACACCTCAACCATGCAACAACTGCCCCCCCCCCCCCCCCCCCCCCCCCCCCCCCCCGCCTTTTGGAATGCTGCATCTGCTGACATTTCAATTTTCCCCGAGAAAACATGTGAACATTGCGGGGCTCCTCCCACATTGTTCACAAACACCCTCCACTCCCTCAAAGAGTCGGCTCATCCTCGCCCTTGTGAGGTGCGGCCTATACATGACCGTCAGCTGTATCAGCCCCAAGCTCGTGCACGAGGTTGAGGCATTTACCCTCCAGAGCACCTCACCATAGACCATCTTCCATAACCTCCCCCAACTCTTCCTCCCACTTGGCTTTAATCCCCTCCAAGGATACCTTACCCTCCCCCCAAATCCTCCCATAGATCACCAACACCACCCCGTTCTCCAGTCCCCCTGCTGTCAACACCTGTTTCAACAACGAGGGGGCCAGCCCTGTCGGGAAGCTCTGAACCTCCTTCCTGGCAAAGTCCCGGAGCTGTAGGTACCTAAATACTTCCCCGGCCCCATTCCATGTTTCTTCCCTAACTCCTCAAGCCCCGCAAAACAACCGCTCAGGAACAGGTCTTTTAATACCCTGATTCCCATCTCTGAAAACTCCCATCCACTTCTCTGGCTCAAAACAGAGGTTCTCCCCAATCCGCATCTCTCTTGACCCCATCCTCAACTTAACCACATTGCCACCACCACCGGACTCCCAGAATATTATATTTCCCCGAGGCTATCAGGAGTGGCACTGTTGCCAATGCCCTCAGCCCGACCCTCTGCGCAGACTCTCCTCCATTCTAACCCACTGGGGCTCTCTCTCTCTCTCTCTCTCTCTCTCTCCCCCCCCCCCCCCCCCCCCCCCACCCTCGGCCCCTCTAACCCAACTCCTCACCTTTTCAGCATCCGCTGCCCAGTAATAATATAATAAATTTGGGAGGCCCAACCCCCCCTGCCTGCCATCCTCTCTGCATCCTCTCTACCTTTCCCCCCAAATAAACAAGGTGACCAACTTATCCACCTCCTTTAAAAAGCTTTTGGCAAAAAGAGTGGCAGGCACTGAAATAAAAACAAAAATCGCGGCAGCACATTCATTTTAATCACCTGCACCTGACCTGCCAGTGACGGAGGAAGACTATCCTACCTTGCCAGATCGGCCTTCGCTCTCCCCACCAAACTAGTAAGATTGTACCTACGGAGCCCTCTCCAGTCCCACACCATCTGCACCCCCAGATACCTAAAGTGGGTCAGCCCCCCTACACCTGCCCTTACCCCCAGCCGGGACATCACAATATATTCACTTTTTCCATGTTTAATTTATACCCTGAAAAGGACCCAAACATTCGGAGAAGCTCCAAAATACCCCCCATCGACTCACTCAGCTCTGATATATACAGTAATAGATCCCTTCCACAGCCCTGAGCTCCTCAGCGTGATGGCCAAAGGGGTTTGCCAGTATAGATTAATTGAAGGAGAGGGTAGAGCTCCCGAGAGGAAGTGAGTTTAGGTACCTGCAGGTAAGGGACTTTGCCCAAACGGTTTTGAAAGAGTTCCCCAGGTTGCCGAGGTGCACACTGCTGGAACAACTGTGGAAGGGGAGGGCAGGATCGGAGACATATACAGGTGGCTGGAAGAACAGGGAGGTGAACGTGTGGTGAAGATTAAGGAGAAGTGGGAGGGGGAGCTGGAAGGGGAGATAAACTGGGAAGTATGGAGTGAGGCACTACGAACGGTAAATGGGATCTCCATGTGCGCAAGGATGAGCCTGATACAGTTCAAGGTTGTACAAAGGGTACACATGACATGGGCAAGTATGAGTGGTTTCTTTCAGGATGGCAGACGAGTTTGAGAAGTGTGGGCAGGGACCAGCGAATCATGCACATATATTCTGCGGCTGTGAAAAGGTGGAGAGATTCTGGGCAAGAGTAATCGCAGCGCTAGCAAGGATAGTCGGGAAGGAGGTTAGGCCGGACCCTCTGGTGGCGCTATTTGGGATATCAGAGAAGCCAGAGCTGATTGAGAGGAGGAAGGCTGATGTGCCTTTCTGATTGCCCAGCGGTGAATCTTATTGGAGTGGCGGTCGACATCACCACCGGGAGTAGCGGCCTGGCTGAGGGACTTTCTTCGACTGGAAAAGATCAAATACAAGGGGTTCAGCGGAGGTTTTTGAGGCAAGGTGAGGGATGTTCGTGACCATGTTTGAGGAGTTGTCCATTGCGGGCGGGGGGGGGGGGGGGGGGGGGGGGTGAAAAAATGTCAAAATGTATAGTTTGTTGGGAAGTTTGTTTCCCGAATTGGAATAAAATACATTTAAAAAAACAATTGCACTTCGGTTTGGTTGGCAGACTCACTCCTCTTCATTCCCAAACTGACACCTTGAAATCTGCTGAAGGCCACACTTGCTTTGGCAATTCTTGCCTGTGTCTTGTCATCAATGGAGACATCTCAAGAGGGTGTGCTGCTGAGAGAAGCGGGCCTGGCCAGGGACTGGCCTTGAGAGGGCTTTCCAGGAACAGCTTCAAGTGCTGATGGGAAAGGCCATGCATGGCAGAACCAGCCCGTGTTGCATCTTCCGTCCAGTTCTGAACCCAGAGCTCAAGAAATGTCATAGGAAAACAAGAAGTCACAGTTATGTTCTTGGAGACGTTGGTAATGTTCGCCGCCATGGAAGACATTGGAAAAACATGTTGCAGGTTGTTGGTGCCTGCAGGCAGCCATGGTTCATGGGAATGGGGGTGTTCCCGAAAGGAGCCAAGGTCCGTGTTAGAGAGATGTTACTGAGAGGATATTGACGACAGGCTGTGATGTCACTGACCTGCCTCTACCTCCTTTTGCTTCTTTTGGTTCCTCATTCTGCCCCTTTTGCTCTGTCGGCGGAGAAGCCGTCGGAACAGGAGTCCCAGTGATATGGCGGAATTGGAGAAAGTATTCCAGTCGGAAGAGAAGAATGTGCTGGTGATATATACTGGAGGGACCATCGGCATGGTGCTGAATTCGCATGGAGGTACTGCACGGGGTGGGGGCTGCAAATGCTAAAGACAGAAATGAGTGTTGCAAAGTTTTAGAAGGAAGTGTCGGGATGGCGAAGAATTCCGTGATGTTCAGCGTGGAATATGGTGAATAGAACAGCAAAGGAAACAGGGATGAGAGCCCAAATATTTGTAACACTAGAAACGATTAACTGACGGAGCAGAGCCTTAAAGAGCAACAAAGTTATTTTTTCAAGTGGAACAAACACCAGGAGTAGCCGTTTAAAAAAAGTCAGGAGGGTTTCAGGACCAATTGGAGAGGGAGTGAAGTGGCTTAAAAACACACGTCTTGTGGAGTGGGCTCCTGGACCATAGGTGCAAACATTGGGAGCGAAAAATGAATCTTTGCAAAAGACCATCTAATATAGGAATCAAAACGAAATGACTTTTTAAAAAACCATGGGGACCAGGGCTGTGAGAGGTCTTCTATTGAGTTAATAGAATAAACATTGTTTTGCTTTAAAAAATACTTTTTTCTATTTCCAACTGCGCTGGATTTTGGGATCGAATGTCAAATTCAAAGGACAGTCGGGGACGCTCCTGGTTTCATTTGCATTTTTTTTTAACGTGCTTCACTTGCAACACATTGGAATAAAATAACATTTTCACAGCATGTTTCCCTTTCGGTGCTTTTAACCAGCTCTGTTCCAGGGGCTGGTTTAGCACAGTGGGCTAAACAGGTGGCTTGTAATGCAGAACAATGCCAGCAGCGCGGGTTCAATTCCCATATCAGCCTCCCCGAACAGGTGCCGGAATGTGACGACTAGGGGCTTTTCACAGTAACTTCATTGAAGCCTACTTGTGGCAATAAGCGATTATTATATTATGTGTAATTGGAAAGTTCTGAAAAGCAATTCCGACGGGCAATATACACTGGTCATGCCATGAGGAGACGGCACAAACTCTGTGCACAAGTTCCCCACGTATTGATGAATATGATGCAGCTGGTGGTTTGTATTGGACATAATGGTTTCAACAAGCAGGAGGGTGGAGCTGGTGTTGAGCTGCTTTGTTGTAAAACCTAGACTGGTATGGGGAAAGGAATATTGATGTAGCTCACTGGTGACCTGAATCTTTGATTTTGCAAAGGTGAATGTTTTAATGCTCCAATTTGGGGGAAGGGGGGGGGGGCGGTTGTGGGGGTGTGTGCAGTAATGGGGGCCTGACGGGCGCAGAGGTTGATGGAACCGTTTGAGGTTGTTGCCGTGGAGTTGGAGGTGTCGGGCGAGGTGGCCAAATCCTCAATGGAGAATATACCCAGCAAGAAGCTACGGCTACACCTCTGCTTCCTGGGAATCGTCGTCTGTTACTTCTATTCCTGCATTTTACAAGAGATGATGTAAGTACTTGGTGTCCAAGACAGAGAGCACGAGTGAAAAAAGGCCATTCACTTAACGAATGCAAAATGTCCTTCCACCAAGGGGCAGCACGGTAGCATTGTGGATAGCACAATCGCTTCACAGCTCCAGGATCCCAGGTTCGATTCCGGCTTGGGTCACTGTCTGTGCGGAGTCTTCCCATCCCCCCCGTGTGTGCATGGGTTTCCTCCGGGTGCTCCGGTTTCAAAGATGTGCAGGTTAGGTGGATTGGCCAGGCTAAATTGCCCTTAGTGTTGGGTGGGGTTACTGGGTTATGGGGATAGGGTGGAGGTGTTAACCTTGGGTAGAATGCTCTTTCCAGGAGCCGATGCAGACTCGATGGGCCGAATGGCCTCCTTCTGCACTGTAAATTCTATGTAAATTCTAAATTCTATGTAAATGGTTCATTAAAGCGGAATACCTCCAATATATCATGTGTAGGTTCTCCCCATGTCTGCGTGGGTTTCCTCCGGGTGCTCCGGTTTCCTCCCACAGTCCAAAGCTGTGCAGGTTAGGTAATTGGTCATGATAAATTGCCCTTAGTGACCAAAATGGTTAGGTGGGGTTACTGGGTTACGGGGATAGGGTGGAGGCGTGGGCTTAAGTGAGTTGCTCTTTCCAAGGGCAGTGCAGACTTCTGCACTCTAAATTCTATGATTCTATGAAAGAAATGTGATGTAAAATATTTAGAAGTGAAATTTCATTTTGGAAAACACTTGTGACACCTATGTGCGCCCAAGACTAATATTAATGGCAATGGAGCTGGGCAGGAACATTCTGGCCGTGAGGCAGCCAGGAGGCTCTGTTCCTGCCACATAGCTTCAGCACTGTCGACTATCAATGGGTTTCACAAATGAAAAAGCATTCTGGGCAGCTCGGGGGCGCAGTGGGTTAGCCCTGATGCCTCACGGCGCTGAGGTCCCAGGTTCGATCCCGGCTCTGGGTCACTGTCCGTGCGGCGTTTGCACATTCTCCCCGTGTCTGCGTGGGTTTCGCCCTCACAACCCAAAGATGCCCATAGGGCAGCACGGTAGCATTGTGGATAGCACAATCGCTTCACAGCTCCAGGGTCCCAGGTTCGATTCCGGCTTGGGTCACTGTCTGTGCAGAGTCTGCACATCCTCCCCGTGTGTGCGTGGGTTTCCTCCGGGTGCTCCGGTTTCCTCCCACAGTCCAAAGATGTGCAGGTTAGGTGGATTGGACATGATAAATTGCCCTTAGTGTCCAAAATTGCCCTTAGTGTTGGGTGGGGTTACTGGGTTATGGGGATAGGGTGGAGGTGTTAACCTTGGGTAGGGTGCTCTTTCCAAGAGCCGGTGCAGACTCGATGGGCCGAATGGCCTCCTGCACTGTAAATTCTATGAATTCTATGTGCAGGATAGGTGGATTGGCCACGCTAAATTGCCCCTTAATTGAAAAAAAAATGAATCGGGTATTCTAAATTTAAAAAAAAAGAAAAAGCATTCCCTGCCACTGAATCACACGTGTTTCCCATGCACACCAACTGTACTTAGTATTGTAATTGTAGTTACTTGGGAAACAGGGAAAAGAGTTGAAGTGGTTAGGCTGATGGGAAGGACATGCTGTTGACAAAATCCACCTCCCGTCACCCACACATGTGAGGGGGGAAACAAAACAAAGGTATTTTAATCATGGAATTTACAGTGCAGAAGGAGGCCATTCGACCCATCGAGTCTGCACTGGCCCTTGGAAAGAGCACCCTACTTCACCCCATACCTTCACCCGAATCCTGTAAACCAGTGACCCCACCTAACCATTTTTTGACACGTAGGGCAATTTAGCTTGGCCAATCCACCTAACCTGCACATCTTTGGACTGTGGGAGGAAACCGGAGCACCTGGAGGAAACACACGCAGACACGGGGAGAACATGCAGACTCCACACAGATAATGACCCAAGCCAGGAATCGAACCTGGGACCCTGGAGCTGTAAAGCAACTGTGCTAACCACTGTTCTAGCGTGCCGCCCAACAGGGCCGGCTCAAGGTACCGGCAACTCGGGCAGTCGCCCGGGGCGCTATGTGCTAGGGGGCGCCATCATGAGACAAAAACATAACTTGTTTGAAGAGAAAAGGAACCAGAAGAAGGAAAGAAGAGAGAGACTAAACAAATTGTGAGTTAAACCCTCACAATCTTAGTTTGGGCTACAATAAGCTGAACAGCCACAAGTGGGCTGAAAGCAAACTTTAGGAGAATAATGCCTCACACTCTGAGACTGGCTCGGAATTTTTCCTCCTCGGAGCGCTGCAGTTTCTGAGCTGCTATTTAGCCCCCTTGGAATGCTAAAGAGTCAGGTATTTTAGATTAACTGGGTCTAGCAAGCTTCCCGAAATTTCATCATACTTCTGGTGCTCTCGAAGTGTTGTTTAAAAAAACACACACACACAAGGAAGGCAGATTTTGCCGCCGTAAATAGCATTGGAGGGAGTTTCTGGGCACTCCTTGCCGAGTTAACCTTGATTAAAAAAGATGTGGGTTGTATGCTGCCAAACCCTTTGCACTTCTCACTAAGTGGCAATGAAGAAACAGACAATTGGCGTCTGAGGTCCTGAATCTAAAAAGTGGTAGGTCAAGGTTCTTGGCTATTTGTTCTCTTTAATTTTTCTCTTATGAACCAATATCTGGTGTCATGTTTTGCAAGTAAATTCTCACAAGTATTCACTGTTGAAAATTACTGCTGGAGGGGTAATATTGTACCTGGGCAGCTCCTGCTGCGATGTCAGGGGCCAAATTATATTTAAAAATTATACTTGTAAGGGCGCCGAAGTTCAGCTTGCCCATGGCGCCAGCAACCCTAGGGCCGTTTCTGCCACCCAATCAATTCCAATGTTTGGAATTTTGTACCATTTGAATTAAAACTGCTTGAAAATTACACGATTTATTCATTATTAGCACTTTATTTAAAAGTTTTGTACATATTTAATCGGAAATCCTCATAATTTCTCCAAAACTAAACACATTGTGTGTGTGTGTTTGTGTGTGTATATAGCTTGGTATGTCTAGCAACTATTACACGATTGCCAATGGTAAATGCTTCTAAAGGAAGCAGGTTTGACCAATGCATTTGGTTACAAATATTTATTTGATTTGTTTCCTTTGTTTTTAGTATATGTACCAAAACCAGGCGCCCTTATAAAAGCCCTTAAAAAAATGCCAGGCCTACATGATGTAGAATATGCCAAACATCACGGGTTTGACAAGAGGCCCGATACTTTGGTTCTTCCGTAAGTAA
The DNA here is from genome assembly GCF_902713615.1 of Scyliorhinus canicula. Taxonomy (NCBI): domain Eukaryota; kingdom Metazoa; phylum Chordata; class Chondrichthyes; order Carcharhiniformes; family Scyliorhinidae; genus Scyliorhinus; species Scyliorhinus canicula. Next base: position 49,254,181 of record NC_052147.1, read on the forward strand.
TTATTCTTTCAAACTCCAGAAATACTAAACTTCAGAAATACATGGTTAACCAATCTATATTCCAGACAGGATAATGTTGAACTCAGCTTCTATCAGGCAAAGTGATATACCGGTAGATATTATATACAGCTTGGTTTGGTTCAGGGCATTCTTGCTTCCCAATGACAAGGCGGTGTGTTCAAGACCTGCACCAGGACTTAAATGTATAACCCAGGCTGACACTTCAGTATTGAGGAGGTGCTGCACTGTCAGAAGTAACAACCTGTGATGAAACATCAGATTTTATGATGGATAATGGCGCACTTCAGAATTAAAAGACGAGCAGGGAATTCTTTTGGAGTCGTTGGTTTCTCACAATTTATTGATAGTTAAGAAAGAGCAGGTGTTCTGTTTGAGCGTTTCCCCCACTCTGGTCTTTCCAGGAAGCTCCTCAGAACTGCAATTAGATCCAAAACCTGCTCAAAAGGGGAAGCATTTCAGAGTTTTTAAAAAAATATTTTAATTCTCCCTTTTCATAATTTTTCTCCCGAATTTACACCCCCAACAACAAACAATAATCAACAACAAATATATCAAACCCCATAACAATAACAATGATCCCATCCTCCCACCAACCCCCAAATATCAGCCCGCATGTTTACATAAACAAATGACAAAAAAAGGAATCAGGGATTACCCATAGCCATCTTTAACACACATAGCTACCCTCCCCCGCAACCCACCCACCCATCCCCCCAACTAATGTTTTCCAATTCTTGAAAGTGCATAATAAATAGTGCCCATGGCTTGTAGAACCCCCTCTGAGCTTCCCCTCAGTTCGAACTTAACCTTCTCAAGGGTCAAGTATTCCAACAGGTCCTCCCGCCACGCTAGGGCACAGGGTGGAGAGGCTGCTCTCCATCCCAACAGGATCCGCCTTCGGGCGATCAACGATGCGAAGGCTACAATATCTGCCTCCGCACCCGTTTCCAACCCTGGCTGGTCCAACACCCCGAATATGGCCTCCTGGGGACCCGGGTCTAGTTTCACGCGCACCACCCTGGAAATGACCCTAAACACCTCCTTCCGGTACTCCCCTAGCTTTGGACAGGACGAAAACATATGAATATGATTAGCCCCCCCCCCCCCCCCCCCCCCCGCACAACGTTCAGACGCATATTCTACCCCTTCAAAGAATTGGCTCATCCTCGTCCTCGTGAGGTGTGCTCTGTATACCTTCAGCTGTATCAGCCCCAACCTCGCACACGAGGTGGAGGCATTCACTCTCCGGAGCACCTCACACCAGACCCCCTCCTCTATAACCTCTCCCAATTCTTCCTCCCACTTTGCTTTGATCCCCTCCAGTGGTGCCGTATCCTTTTCCAACAGAGCTCCGTATACCACTGACACTGTCCCCTTCTCCAGTCCCCTTGTCATCAGCACCTCCTCCAACAACATGGAGGCCGGTTCCTCCGGGAAACTCTGTATCTTCTTCCTGGCAAAGTCCCGAACCTGCATGTATCTAAACACTTCTCCCTGCTCCAGCCCATACTTCGCTTCCAGCTCCCTCAATCCTGCAAATCGACCCCAAAGAATCAAATTTTTTAGGGTCTTAATCCCCTTCTCTTCCCATTTCTGAAAACTTCCATCCCACCTCCCTGGCTCAAATCTGTGGTTCTCCCGAATCGGCATCTCCCTTGACCCTGCCCCCAACCCGAAGTGTTGGCGAAACTGCCTCCAGATTTTCAATGAAGCTATTATTACCGGACTCCCTGAGTATTTCCCCGGAGCTATCGGGAGTGGCGCTGTTGCTAGTGCTTTCAGCCCCGACCCCCTACACAAACTCGCCTCCATTCTGACCCACTGGGAATCAACCCCCCTGACCCAGCTCCGCACCTTCTCCACATTCACCGCCCAGTAGTAGTACATCAGGTTAGGTAGACCCAAACCCCCTGCCTGCCTTACCCTGTGTAGCAGCACCTTCCTCACTCTGGCCACCTTCCCTCCCCATATGAACGAGGTAATCCTTCCCTCAATCTCCCTAAAAGGAGACTTTTGGAGGAAAATCGGTAGGCATTGAAAAATAAACAGAAATCGCAGCAATACATTCATTTTAACCGCATGTACCCGACCCGCCAGTGACAGAGGGATACCATCCCACCTTGCCAGATCGGTTGAAGCATTTCAGAGTTAATGGACTGTGAAGAGCTATAAAAACAAACAAAAGTTGAACCCTCTTTTGACGTAACTTGAACCTGTCAATCAAGAGGATTGCAAAAGGTAATGGACCATGAAATTGAATGTAAACAATGTAGTTCAAAGTTTTTCGGCTTCCCAGCATGCCCAGAGGCAAAGGAGAATGAAATTGACTGAAAAAAACACCTCAAAGGTTTTCCAACACATCAAAGCGAAGACTTTTACCTTCATTTTACAAATCTTTGAACTTGAGATCCTGGAAGAGATGGAGGGAAGGTTTTTAACTACAAGTTGACATGCTGAAAGAGAGTTTAATGATTTTCAAAGCTACGGAGAGAAGACCTATCATATGATCCCCACTGTGGGAAAGACCCCCAACCTGCGTCCTCCAGTCTCCCATAAAGGTCACTGGAGGTAAGTGTAGAGAGGGTATTCAACCTCTCTTCCCTCCCCCCCCCCCCCCCCCCCCCCCCCCGCCCCCCTTGAGTCCACAGTTCCAGACTGGCACTGTCAAGGAGTGGGGCCTGAAAGGGGAACTGCAGGGGGAGGGCTGAAAGGAGGGGCTTGAATCAGGGAGGGGCCTGAAGCGGGAGGGGGCATTTTCTGAGCCCACAAATGGGTGTCATTCACTTGAGGGGTGGGGAGGGGAGTGCCTTGCCAGTGATTTTATTTTGGGGGGGTCCTTGCCAGCGATTGTGGGGAATGGTGTGGGGCTGCAATATTATTCTGCAATCGGGGCACCCTTTTTAAAAGGATGCCCAGATCTCTGATCTCTGAACTATCAGTGAACTTAGACTCCACCCCTCTCAAGGCAAGCACAAAACCCACTCCTCCTAAAACGTTTCAAAGTGCTGCTGTATCCCACATGAGCAGGTTTTCCTGCTGGTGACAGCACTTTGATTTTATTTGATGCCTTGCTGCACGTGCAAAACACAACAGTTTATTTACTGGCCTTTTTTGTTGATGTTTAGTAAGTTTTAAACCGTTTCCATGTTGGAAATCAAAATCTTGTTTCTATAATTTTGCTTATTTAAAAGTTTAGTTTCTGGCCCATTTGTTGAAGTTGAGTAGGTTCTAAACATGTTGGAAATGAAAATCTTGCTTTTTGTTTTATTTAGGAAAATATCTGAATTCAAGAAAAGGATTGCGTACAAGATAATTGAGTATTCACCTTTGCTGGACTCGTCTAACATGACCGCAGATGATTGGAAAAAAATTGCAAATGATATCAAGGTAAGCTGAGACTTGGGTCAAGTACCATTAGGGACAGCATGGTAGGTACACTGACAGTGCTGTTAAGGAGGGAGATCCAGGGTTTTGACTTAGCACAGTTGCTTCACAGCTCCAGGGTCCCAGGTTCGATTCCCGGCTTGGGTCACTGTCTGCGCAGAGTCTGCACGTTCTGCCCGTGTCTGCGTGGATTTCTTCCGGGTGCTCCGGTTTCCTCCCACAGTTCAAAGATGTGCAGGTTAGGTGGATTGGCCATGCTAGAATTGCCCTCAGTATTCAAATAAAGGTTGGGTGGAGTTACTGGGAGTACGGGGATAGTTGGGTCGGGTGCTCTTTCCAAGGGCCGGTGCAGACTCGATGGGCTAGATGGTCACCTTCCGCACTGTAAATTCCATGATTTGGAAGATGATTTTGAAGACCTGAAATATCTTGTGTGGGGGACTGTATCTTATGCAGAGTTCTTACTGTCACATCAGAACTGTGAGCAAAATCTGAACCCATTAATTTTTGTTCCTACTGCATTCTTCTTTGAAATTCTGGGCCAGGGAGCTGTTTCAGTCACTCTGCTTTGCCGCATTTGGACACAGGTTGAGGGTTGGTGGTGGATCATTTCTCAAACGCCTCTGGGAATTCTGTTCCAGTATCCCACTCTGATCCAGTGGATCCCATGACTGATGAAGGAGGCATGAGTTCTGTACTAGTCCTTCTAATGGCCCCAATGATATATTGCACCGAAAGGGTAATCCATCCCTGAAGGCTTAATAGGCTTTAAAGTCAGCAGGAAGCTAATAATTTTGGGCCTTAGATTTTTATCTGTGTTGATTGCAACAAAGCTGCTGGACCATAAAATCATCGCCGATTTTGAAACTCAAATACTGCAGTTTCATCTTTGTACACCTGAGCATTGTGTACCATCTTTAAGGTCAGGTGTCAGATGCTGGGAATAATGCGGCAAGTCACTCACCTGCTGATTCTCTTCACTTGCCTGGATGAGTGCTACTCCAGCAACACTCAAAAGGTGTGACAACATCCTGGATAAAGCAGCCTGCTTGATTGGCACCCAATCCACCACCTTAAAAATTCACTTTCTCCACTACCGGCGCATAGTGGCAGCAGTCTGCATCATCTACAAGATGCACTGCAGCAACTTGCCAAGTCTCCTTCGACAGCACCTTCCAAACCTGCAACCTCTACCACATAGATTCCTGTGAACGCCATCACCGCCAAGTCCCCCTTCAAGCCACCCATCATCCTAACTGCAACTATATTGCTATTCTTTCATTGTTGCAGGGTCAAAATCCTGGGTCTCCCTCCTTAACAGCGCTGTCAGTGTACCTACACCAGGTGGACTGCAGTGGCTCGAGAAGGCAGCTCACCATCACCCTTCTCAAGGGCACTTAGGGATGGGGAATGAATGCTGGCCTAGAGGGCAGCACTCACACCCCAAAAAATTCTTTTTTTATAGTTCAGTATTATGCTAGCTGCATAATGCTTTTACTAAATAACTTATAATTCGGGCCAGAATTTTCCGATATATTTTCAAAGTGGTCGCAGATAGCGATGGCAGCCCAGTGGCTGCTTTGCCATGTTTTCTCGTCACATTGTCAAACACTTTGGGGGGAAAAAAAGGAAGTGGTAAGCTCCACCTGCAACCTAGGCCGCTGAAAGATTGAGGTGTCCTTTTTAAGGGCATCAGAGTGAGGGTACGCATGAAGTGAATGGACAATTAAATGTGGGGGACTATCAGAGGTAAAGGCCTGATAATGAGATGCAAATTGATATTATGTCATTGGCGGGAGGTGGGGACAATCGAGCGGGGAAATTCGCTAGCATAAAAGCCGTTTTGGGACTCTTGCTCGATTCTCCGAACATGGGGGTGAAACATCCTGGCCTAGGTTTCTTTTACAACTTTGACATATTTGAGATGACATTTAGAGGCAGAAAAACAGGCATCAATATGTATGAATATCCACAATCCTTCTATTGTACTCCTTTGGTAAGAGTGCAAATGAGGCCAGGACCCAGATATTCCTGAGTTAGATCGAAGATTCCATGGGGCCCGATTAGTGGTGCAATCTCCATCTTCCCCTTAGGCAGGTCATTAGTGTAAGAAGGAATGAGCTTAGGAAAGCACAAACTTCCAATGCCAAGTATTCTCATGTTTCCCAGTTGACAGGCACCTGGCCCACAATTGGATCATCTAGGCCCCGATGTGGAGCTCCAGGCTGTGATTGTGGCTTGAGTCCAATTGAAGAGCTCTTTAAATATCTTTAAATACCCTGCTTTCTTTCTGAGGGAATCCTGGAATCAACCCCAACTCTCCGCACTCTCTTGCATGTTGCAGCATCCTATGGCAGGTGGGTATGCTGCCCAAGTCCCCATAAGTGCTGTGTATATTGAGCTGCAAATTTTGGTAGTGGTAGCATTGGTGCTTCAAGCTGAATACACTTCAGCACTTATGTCAGATGTCGCTACAGTAGATTTGAGTGCCAAAAAGTGCTACATCATTTGAGATATAAATACTATCCTTGGCCTCAAATGGTCAAATCAATTATTATATTTTTTTTGTGCTATTTTTTCAGCTTCCTTTTAACAGCACGTTAGCTTGAAGTACTTGATGTACAAGACGAAAGTTAACAATGGTCTCATTCATTGCAGAGTAAAATTTGACATTGGTTCCGTCCTAATAACCAACTGCTGCTGTTAGAGTCCTTGAGTAGACATGAAACCATTCTGATAGACCTACTGCTTTCTAAGCGTAATGTTATTCCTTCCCCAGAAAAACTACAAAAAGTACTGTGGTTTTGTGATCCTTCATGGCACAGATACGATGGCTTATACAGCTTCAGCCCTTTCATTCATCTGTGAGAACCTAGGAAAACCCATCATCTTGACTGGCTCTCAGGTAAGTTTCGTTTGTAAGCTTTGTACGTTTTAGACAGAAACTTTATCCACTGCCCTGGATTTGCAAGGGAAAGGAAATAGTGATTTTGATTTCTCACAATAAATGTAGAATTTAACTCTTTGTGGTGAATTAACCGGTGTATTAGTATCATGTCCTGCCATTGTGTTACAGCTATGTTATGTTGTTGACCTTGTGGGCTTCACCTATGGGCCATTGTGTGGCTTCACCCACAGGGGGATATGTTGGGGCATGTACGGGCTCCGCCCATGGCTCCTCCCCTTGAAAGGAAGTACAAAGAGCAGTTGACCTGTAGGCGGATCACAGTATTGTACCAGTCGCAGGCAGGCACTGTTCTAAGCTGATTAAAACCTCGGTTTACCTCTACTCGTGTGAACCTCTACTCGGTTTACCTCTACTCTACCCGATGAACAGAAGCTGAGCCTCCTCCACGCACGCGCGAGCCGTCGCATTTCTATTCAGTTCGACGAGGCCTCCTCCTACGCAGACGCCCTCGTGATGCTCGAACGCCTCTTCGTATGACCCGTGAACGAGGTCTAGGCGCAACACATCTTCACCACTCGCCGCCAGCGCCCCGGGGAGTCGCTAGATGACTACCTACGCAACCTCAAAGCCCTCACATGCAACTGTAATTACCAGGCCGTTACGGCCACTCAGCACGTGGAACTCCCCGTCCGAGACGTCTACGTGGCGGGAGTCCGGTCGAATTATGTGAGACAGCGCCTGCTCGAAAAGGGGGCCCAGGACCTGGACGACACGGTAAAGTTAGCCACCTCTCTGGAGGTTGCGTTTCAGAGCCTTACTCCCTTCCCGGTTGACTACGCGACCCCCTCGTCGGCCCCCGAACAAAGACTCCCCCTGGCCTGTGCCGCGCGGCCGTCCGCCCGTCACGGGGGACTACCCTGCTATTTTTGGGGCCAGTCTCAACACCCCGACATCCCTGCCTGGCCCGCAACACGAACTGCAGCAGCTGCGGGAGAAAAGGACATTTAGTCAAAGTCTGCCTGGCCAGGTCTAAGAACTCTAACTCACAGGCCCAATCCTCAGACTCACAGGTCCGTAGACCCCGCAGTGTGGCAGAGTGTCTGCTGACTTTGCTCCTTGCAGACGCGTCATCAGCCTCGTGCTATCAGTGGGGCGGCCATCTTCCAGCCCTCACAGCTCGTGTGACGCACGGGGGCCGCCATCTTGGCCATCCTCCCCGACGCGGCTGGCCACGTGCGATCCATGGGGGCCGCCATCTTGGATTCCATCCTCATCACCGCCCGCCACGCTAGACCAATGGGGGCTGCCATCTTTACCATCCTCCCCCACGTGGCCGGCCACGTGCGATCCATGGGGGCCGCCATTTTGGATTCCATCCTCATCACCGCCCGCCACGCTGGACCAACGGGGGCCGCCATCTTGGCCGCCATCTGATATGCTGCTCGACGCGTATGATCAATATGGACAGTCATCGCGGGGCCGTCCCAGCACCTCCGATCATGCCGCAGGCTACCCACAGCTCGGCGCGGTCACCCTGGACCAGTCGCGACCCAAGCACTTCCGGAGCTCCATGATGGCCGTCAGGGTTAACGGGCACGAGATGCCTTGCCTCTTCGACTCCGGGGGCACAGAGAGCTTCATTCACCCGGACATGGTAAGACGCTGCTCGCTCCCAATTTTCCCGGCGCAACAAACCATTTCCCTCGCCTCTAGGTCGCACTCGGTGCAAATCCCAGGGTGCACTACTACAACCCTCGCAATACAGGGCCCTGAGTACGCTAACTTTAAATTATATGTGCTCCCAGACCGCTGTGCTCCTCTCCTATTGGGACTAGATTTCCAATGCAACCTCAGGAGCCTAACCCTGAAGTTCGGGGAACCCCTGCCCCCACTCACCATACGCAGCCTCGCAACCCTAAAAGTCGACCCTCCCCCTCTCTTTGCAAACCTCACCGCCGACTGCAAGCCAGTAGCCACTCGAAGCAGGCGGTATAGTCTGCAGGACAGGACGTTCATTAGGTCCGAGGTCCAGCGTCTCTTGCGGGAGGGTGTCATCGAGGCCAGCAATAGCCCCTGGAGAGCTCAAGTGGTGGTCGTCAAGACCGGGGAAAAGTTCCGGATGGTGGTTGATTACAGCCAGACCATTAACCAGTATACGCAGCTCGATGCGTACCCCCTTCCCCGGATTGCAGACATGGTAAACCAGATCGCACATTACCGGGTGTTCTCCACGGTGGATCTGAAGTCTGCATACCACCAGCTCCCAATCCGCCCGGAGGACCGCCACTTCACGGCTTTTGAGGCAGACGGCCGCCTTTTCCATTTCCTCCGGGTCCCCTTTGGCGTCACGAATGGGGTTTCAGTGTTCCAAAGAGAAATGGACTGAAAGTTGGACCAGTACGGACTGCGGGCCACATTTCTGTACTTGGACAATGTCACCATCTGCGGCCATGATCAGCAGGACCACGACGCCAATCTCCACTGATTTCTCCAAACCGCCCAAACCCTCAATCTCACCTACAACAAGGAGAAATGCGTTTTCCGCACAACCAGACTAGCCATCCTTGGCTACGTCGTGGAGAACGGGGTCCTAGGGCCCGACCCTGACCATATGCTCCCCCTCCTGCAACTCCCTTTCCCTCACTGTCCCAAGGCCCTGAAGAGGTGCCTTGGGTTCTTTTCATACTACGCCCAGTGGGTCCCCAATTATGCGGACAAATACCGCCCACTAATCAAGGCCACCATCTTTCCAATGGCAACTGAGGCCCGTCAGGCCTTCAGCTGCATCAAAGCGGACATCGCCAAAGCTGCGATGCGCGCGGTGGATGAGCCCGTCCCCTTCCAGGTGGAGAGCGATGCATCAGAGGTCGCTCTCGCCACTACCCTCAACCAAGGAGGCAGACCAGTAGCGTTCTTTTCACGCACTCTCACCACCTCTGAAATTCGACACTCCTCGGTCGAAAAAGAAGCCCAAGCCATCGTGGAAGCCGTGCGGCACTGGAGGCATTACCTTGCTGGCAGGAGGTTTAGCCTCGTCACCGACCAACGATCGGTAGCCTTCATATTCGACAATACGCAGCGGGGCAAAATCAAGAACGCTAAGATCTTGATGTGGAGGATCGAACTCTCCACCTATAACTACGATATAGTATATCGTCCTAGGAAGCTCAAGGAGCACCCAGATGCCCTGTCCTGTGGCACATGTGCCAGCGCGCAAGATGACCGACTACGGGCTATCCATGATGACCTCTGCCACCCGGGGGTCACCTGGCCCGTCCATTATATCAAGGCCCGCAACCTGCCCTACTCCACTGAGGAGGTCAGGGCCATGACCAAGGACTGCCAAATCTGTGCGGAGTGTAAACCGCACTTCTATCGACCAGATAAGGCCCACTTGGTAAAGGCATCCTGGCCCTTTGAACGCCTCAGTATCGATTTCAAAGGCCCCTCCCCTCCAATAACTGCAATACATATTTCCTCAACATCATAGATGAGTTCTCCCGCTTCCCATTTGCAATCCCCTGCCCCGATATGACCACGTCCACTGTCATTAGAGCCCTGCATAGTGTCTTCACCCTGTTTGGTTTCCCCAGTTATGTCCACAGCGACCAGGGCTCATCGTTCATGAGCAACAAACTGCGTAAGTACCTGCTCAGTAAGGGCATTGCCTTGAGCAGGACTACCAGTTATAATCCCAGGGGAAACGGGCAGGGGGAGAGGGAGAATGCGATGGTCTAGAAGACGGTCCTACTGACCCTGCGGTCCAGGAATCTCCCAGTTTCTCACTGGCAGGAGGTCCTCCCCGCTGCGCTCCACTCTGTCAGGTCCCTCCTTTGCACGCCCACGAACGAGACTCCACATGACCGCTTGTTTGTTTTCCCTAGGGGAGCTACCTCAGGGGCCTCGCTTCCGTCCTGGCTGAAGACACTGGGACCAGTCCTCCTCAGAAAACACGTCAGGAGCCATAAGACCGACCCTCTGGTAGAGAGGGTCCAGCTCCTGCACTCCAACCCCCAGAATGCTTATATCGAACACCCCGACGGCCGACAAGATACCGTCTCCCTCCGGGACCTGGCGCCCACAGGCTCCACCACCACCGCCTCAGCCCCCCCACTATATCCCGCCCAACTTACCATGTCCAGCGCCCCCCGCCCCTATATGGCTCCCACGCTCCCTCCCGCCCGCCACACCGGTCCACAGGAATGATGCTCCAGAAGAGACGCTCCCGGAGTCCACGCCTGTGCCCGCCCCACTTCCGATGCCAGCACAGATGAGCTCGACACCCGGACCAGCAGCCACACCAGAGCTTCGGCCATCGCTGAACTTACGAGCCCGTCACCCCCGCCGGACTTCATTTTTGTAACAGGGGGTGAATGTGGTGAATGTATAGTACTAGTAATTCACCAGTGTATTAGTATCATGTCCTGCCATTGTGTTACAGCTATGTTATGTTGTTGACCTTGTGGGCTCCACCTATGGGCCATTGTGTGGCTTCACCCACAGGGGGATATGTTGGGGCATGTACGGGCTCCGCCTATGGCTCCTCCCCTTGAAAGGAAGTATAAAGAGCAGTTGACATGTAGGAGGTTCACAGTCGCAGGCAGGCAATGTTCTAAGCTGATTCAACACGTGGCTTTGAGTGAATTGATGGTCGCATCACTCTTATAAATCATCAGTAAGACAAATAGGATTGATTTTGTTTCTGGTATTGAGCTGGCTGGAGCACCAGACCGTGTCAGACAGGCACTCTCAGCCCCACCAGTGCTACAATACTTTGATATTCGAGCACCTGTATTTATCTCAGCAGATGCATCCCAGCACAGACCTGGCACAGTCTGCATCCAGAATATCAGACCAATAGCCTTTGCGTCAAGGGCCCTCATTGACACTGAGGTTTGTTCCGCACAAATCAAAAAGGAACTCCTTGCTCTCGTCTTCACCTGTCAGAAATTTCAAGACATCATATGGTGGGTGGCACGGTAGCACGGTGGTTAGAACTATTGCTCACAGCACGAGGGTCCCGGGTTCGATTCCCGGTTTGGGCCACTGTCTGTGGGGCATCTGCGTGTTCTCCCAGTGTCTGTGTGGGTTTCCTCCGGGTGCTCCGATTTCCTCCCACAAGTCCCGAAAGACGTGCTGTTGGGTAATTTGTACATTCTGAATTCTCCCTCTGTGTACCCAAACAGCCGACAGAATGTGGCGACTAGGGGATTTTCACAGTAACTTCATTGCAGTGTTAATGTAAGCTTACTTGTGACAATAAAGATTATTATTATTATTATGGTGGTCCTGCAACTATTGAGACTGATGATCAGCCACTGATAATTATCGTTAAAAAGCCTCTCCACGCTGAGTCTGCACGACTGCAATGCATAATGTGAAAGCTGTAACACTACAATCTGAGTGTTGGTAACAAACACGGTAAGGAGCTGTACTTGGCTGATGCCTTCTCCAGAGCCTTTTTGCCCACTACAGGCCTGGCAGATTGTTAGGAAGACATAAACATCATGACAATAGAGGTGTTGTCCTTTCGTATAATCCAGGAACTCAAAGGTGCCTTACAGGTAGACAGCACTTGCAGATAGCTGGTCAACATCACCATCAGGGGCTGGCCAGAGTCCTCAACGTAGCTTCCCCATTAGCTCCGTACAGTATGGACTGATGCTACCTGGCCAGATATTCATCATCCCTACATCTTCAGAGATACTACACCCAACAACTTCACCAGGGACAGCTTAAGGTGGAAGCAACAAATACAGGGCAAGAAATCACTATACCGCCCTCTGTGTACGCCAACATGGGGCAGGAAGTCTCCAGATATGCACCATGTAGTGCACTCAAGCCACATCAAATAAAAGAACCACTGTAGTTACATGAAGTCCCGGATGTCCCCTGGTTTTACAGTAGCTGACATGTTCAAATGGACTGGTAAGCAGACAACGCTCACCAATTCATCTCCACTGAATTTATAAACTTCAAACACACAAGGGACTTTGAGTATATCACGTGCAGCTCCCTCTACCCACAATCCAATAGTCTGGCAGAACGGGCAGTACATTCAGCTCAGCATCTTCTGGAGGAAAGTGCCTGGGGTCACACAGATTGTGATGCGGCTCTCCTCAGCCTGTGAAATCTACCACAACAGGGTCAGCCCTCGTCAACACAACGACTCTTCCAGGCACACCGGGGCCACAATTCCTACTGCTAAGGCCATGCTGCAACTCAAACATGAAAGCAATATGAGCCGTACCTTCATGGAATGCTGATCAAGAGGCAAAACGCACTATGATTAAAATGCCCACAGATGCAGCCCTCTCATACCTGGTCAAATGGTCAGGATCCAGACCGCAGGTGCCCATGACAAGTTGGCAGTGATACACAGCCATGCCCCGCAGCCAAACAGTTATCTGGTAGCCTCAGACGGTGCGCACTATGTACGCTGACACGGACTGCAGGTATTGGAACCTGCACCAACAGATGACATATCATCCCAGTCACCTAGCCTACAACACAGGTCCATATACAAGTGGACACGGAGGCTCATCCAGAGGCCTACACAGCGAGCGCTGCATCCACTGAGTATACTGACAGATTCCACACCAAGGGTACCAGCTTGAGAAAAATTACAGCGCAGCCAACCAGCACAATCACATGCTCAGGATGTGTTATCAAACCATAAAGGTTCCAGGACTATGTCATCAACTAGTCTACAAATGACCTTCGAATCTCGGGCGTGATCTACTGGCTGTGCCCCTCGCTCATGTGCGGCACTTGGGTGCCAGCCTGGCACTGCGGAGATGTGAGAATGGCATTTTTCCTGCGCTGGGGAAACGTGAGGTGGGGTGTGGGGGGGGGGGGGCACCTTGAGGACACGCTGATAGGTGACTTGGGGCTTTGAGGGGTCTGGAGGTTGCATGGAGGGGATCACGAGATTGGGACACTTTTTAAATGGTGTCCTGATAGCCTCCTATACTGAGGAGTTCTAGTGAACAGAGTTCCTCAGTGCCAGAAACAGGACTAAGTGCAGCCTCGTTGGGGAGTTTCTCACTGAGACCCCGAATTGCAGCAAAGATCACCCAGCTAAATGTGGCACTCTATTGCAATTCGGTTAGATCGCACCCCCATCTTTACACAAAGAAAATGGGTGGGGGAGGGGGCAAGGATGATGGGCTATGCACCAGCTGCAACAGCTTAATTCATATTTCACCATATGTAAATATGTACTGTTATTCTGTTCAATCCTTATGTTATACAATGGTTCGGACACAGTTACTCTTCGTACACACTGTTACATCTCCGTACCACTGGATCTTAAACGGGAAAGATATAGACCGAGGGGCCATGTGATGATGTGGCTACTGAAGGGTCATGTGACAGGAACATGGGAGTTCTGCCCGGAGTGTGGGCGGAGTAGAAGTATGGGCTGGCTGCTTTGCCCGTGATTGAAGTAGTCAGTCTTTGAGAACCCTCCACTTCTACGTAAGTGGCTTGGTTCTTGGAATATGGAATAAAATTTCTAAACCTTTTGACGATGCCAAACTTTCAAATCATCTATAACGTCACATAGCCGCAATGGCGTGGGGCTGCCCACAATGGGAAACCCCATTGGCCGGCTGGCGAGAGGGAGAATCCCGGGTGCGCGCCGCACCAGATTTCCAGCTCAGGATGTTTTGTTGAACTTTTATATAAAGCTCGGGCGAGGTTCATACTTGAATATTGCATCCAATTCCGGTGACCACAATACCACACTTTAGGAAGGGTATGAGGGTCCTGTGGAGGGTGCCAAAGAGATTTACCAGAATGTTTCCAGATTTTAGTTACTCGTGTAAGTAGTTTTCAAAATTTATCTTTATCTGAACTAAGATTTATGGGGTTCGGTTGTTTGCAATAACCCCTCCAATCGTAAATCACATAAGATTCTAGAGACTTAACCATATGGCAAGAAAGAACACTTTAAATGATGAATTCAGAAAGTTTATTCGCCATTAAAAAGGTAACAAGTCAGAAAGATAAACAGCAAAGTATCAATTAGCAGTAATTAACAGGAAGTGAAGAAAGCTTAACTTTAACAATTGAACAAATGCTTTGCTACCCTTCTCAGACCAGGTCGTGAAGTGACAACATGGAAAATAGCACTCAGCACATCACTCTCTTCCCATCTCTTCTTCACTGTATCTCTCTCTCCCCCTCTGCCCGTCCTTACCCAAAATGTCTTCCCGGGATCCTTTTTTTATACCTTAAAATACTGAAAGCCCATCTTAGCCAACTGTTGTAAAATAGCCAATTGGTCTATAACTTGTCAATGATGGAATAAGAATTAGCACACTGGTGTTTAGCTAATTACACATATTTTCTCAGTTTTAAGACAATGCTTTTATTCAAACTATTTTTCTTAGCTTGAGGTAGGCTTGAGTGTCGAGCAGTAATTGGTCAACATACCTTTCATTTGTAGTTGCGGCCCTTAGGCAAGGGACTATTTAGTCTTTCTCCTAGTCTAGGTTAACATTCATGTTGTCTCTTTATTCCATGGGCTGAGAAGCACACAATAATATTATTCTCATAGCATTTTAAAAGTTTGTATTAATAATCATGTGTTTATAATATGCTTATAATTACAAAATCCATAAACATTTGCATTCCAAATTACATTTCCAGCCTTTCAAACATGTATATTAATCAATTACTTTAATTGTCTCACAATTAAGACTGTCTACGTAATCAATCTGGCTGATTTCCAATAATACTGGTTTCGTTTTTCTTAAAATGGTTTCCATCAATTTTGGCAGAAAATGCTTAAGAACATATTAATGCAGATTACAAAATGATAGGCGCCCTTAAACTAGTGATTTTGAATTAGCAACACTAGTTTGCATGGAAAAGCTGGGTTTGTTCTTGTGGTAAACCACGTTATTGTGTTTAGTGTGATATATTCACTGTGCTGTATTGTACATGCTTGGGCTTGTCCAGGCTGGCCTGGGGCTCCTCTCCTCGGGGCTTCTGTATAAAAGTGGCAAGTCTCCACCTCCGAATCCAGTTCGGGCCCAGAGGCATGAGGCTTGCTGTTCAGCGTATTAAAGCCTCAGTTACGTTTATCACTCGTCGTCTATTATTGATGGTGCATCAATTTAATACACTAAACTTCTAAAGTTGGACTATTCACTCAAGATGAACTCCTCACTCAAGCCTAATCGCTTGGAACTGGACCCACAAGTAGCTGCCGCTACAGAGACTTTTGAACACTGGCTAAGCTGCTTCACTACCTCATATCTTTCAATGAAGACTTCACGGACCTCCGGAAGCAGGTCGTCCATGCACGGGTGAGCCCAACAGTCTTTAACCTCATAAGGGCCGCCCCCTCGTACGCGGAGGCGATAATGCTGATAAAATGCTGATAAATACGTGAAATCCGTTAACCAGGTACCTCCTCGCCACAAGACGCCAACGCCCTGGGGAGTCACTCGCGGAATTCCTGTGTGCCTTGTGCATCCTCTGTTGAAACTGTGACTGCCGGGCGATATCGGCTACTCAGCACGCGGAGCTGCTGATCAGGGACACCTATGCCGCGGGCATACACTCCAACTACATCCATCAGCGTTTATTAGAAGGGGGGACTCTTGGCCTCCCAGAGACAGTCCAGCTCTCCAACTCACCGGAGATGGCCTCCCAGAATATGGGGGCCTACACCTCCAACCGTGCGGCACCCGCGTGGGCCTCGTGGGCGCAGCCATCAACCGACCCGGGCGCAACACAAGCCTGGCCACGCACCGGCCCGCCAGCGCCGGAGACCCGAAGTGCTACTTCTGCGGCCAGAATAATCACCCCCGACAACGCTGCCCGGCACGGAACGCGACTTGTAACGGCTGTGGGAGGAAAGGACACTTCGCAAAAGCCTGCCAGGCCCGACCTTCCACTAAGTCATCTAGGCCCAGCAGCGCTGCCTGCTGCCTGCCGCGGCCACCCCCAGCTGCCGTGCCACCCGCCATGTTCGACCTGTGGGAGCCGCCGTCTTTAATCTCAGCCGACACGTGCGACCCACAGGGGCCGCCATCTTGGACGCCATCTTGCACCTCGCCCGCCATGTGCGATCCACGGGGGCCGCCATCTTGGACGCCATCTTGCACCTCGCCCGCCACGTGCGACTTATGGGGGCCGCCAACATGGGACCCCTCTGCTGCCTCCCGGGAACCCAGCTCGCCTGACCGTACGCTGGCTGCCGCTACCGCCGACCGTCTTCAGACACTCGTCTCCGTCACACTGGACCAGTCCCGTCGGCACCACCTTGCAAAGTCTACAATGACTGCCCGGATCAACGGGCTCGCGACGGCCTGCCTTTTTGACTCCATGAGCACAGACAGCTTAATACACCCAGATACGGTAAGGCGCTGCTCCCTCCCCATCCTCCGAGAGGTCGGACAGCCAGTCTGCAGCTTTAGGTGGTGCTACTGACCGCCAGCCGAACAGGATTCTACGGTGGGCGATCAGGGAAGCAAAGGCAAGGGAGTCTGCCCTCCACCCCCCCACCATGAATAGATCTGGCTGGTCTGATACCCTGAAGACCACCACTTTCGGGCATGGCTCCACCCTCATCCACACCACTTTGGACATTGCCTCAAAGATTGCCATCCAGTACCCAGCAAGTCTGGGGCAAGACCAGAACATGTGGGTGTTGTTGGCTGGGGCCCCTTGTCATCGTTCACATCTGTCCTCCACCTCCGCGAAGAACCTACTCATTCGGGTCCTTGTTAAGTGGGCTCTATGCACCATTTTTAGTTGCGTTACGTTGAGTCTTGCGCACGTGGAGGTGGAGTTGACCTTGTGCAGTGCTTCACTCCAGAGTCCTCACTCTGTTTCGAGCCCCAGGTCTTCCTCCCATTTCTTCCTCGTTGCGACCAGTGTGGTGTCAGCCCTCTCTACCGGTCGTTCTTACATGTCGCCACGGTTTCCTTTACCTAGGATGTTTGCTTCAAGTAACTCGTCTAGTAGTGTCTGTCGTGGTGGTCGTAAGTATGTCCTTGTCTCCTTCCGTAGGACGTTTTTAAGCTGCAGGTACCTTAGTTTGTTTCCCCTAGCTAGCTGAAATCTCTCCGTCAGTTCATCCAGTGTTGTGACCTTGCCGTCGGTGTATCGGTCCCTAACTGTCAGTGTCCCCCAATCCTGTCTCCACTTTTTAAAGCTGCCGTCAGTGAGCGCTGGTATAAACCTATGGTTGTTACAGATGGGGGCTTTGTCTGACATTTTGGTCTGACTGAATTGCTGCCGTAGTTGGTTCCAGGTCTGGAGGGTGGCTATCACCACCGGGCTACTGGAGTGTATTTTGGGTAGGGATGGGAGTGCCACCATGGTGAGGGCCCGAAGCGAGGTCCCTTTGCAGGAGGCCTCCTCCGCGCGCACCCACTCGGCGTCTGGCCCCTTGATCCATCCCCTTACTTGTTCGGCTGTCGCCGCCCAGTAGTAGAATTGTAGGTTTGGGAGGGCTAGCCCTCCCCTGGACTTTGTTTTCTGTGGGACCTTTTTGGCGATCCGAGCATTCTTCCCCCCCATACGAAGCCATGATTAGTTTGTCTGGTGATTTGAAAAAGGCCTTGGGGATGTAGATCGGGATAGGTCTAAGTAGGAAGAGGTACCTGGGCTGTACGTTCATTTTGATCGTCTGGACTCTCCCCGCGAGGGAGAGCGGGAGTGTGTTCTATCTCTGCAGGTCCTTTTTGACTTCCTCTGTCAGACTGGCCAGGTTCCATTTCAGTCATGAGCGATTTGGATCCCCAGGTAGCGGAATTTGTGTCGAACTTGTTTGAATGGCAGTCCCACTCGTGCTGTCCCTGCCCTTGTGGGTACACCGGAAGATCTCGCTTTTGCTCATAACAGCAAATTACTGCGGATGCTGGAATCTGAAACGAAAGGGAAAATGCTGGAAAATCTCAGGAAGTCTGGCAGCATCTGTAAGGAGTCTGATGACTCTTTGTCAAAGAGTCAAAGCTTTGACAAAGATTCATCGGACTTGAAACGTTAGCTCTTTTCTCTCCCTACAGATGCTGCCAGACTTGCTGAGATTTTCCAGCATTTTCCCTTTCGCTTTTGCTCATATTGAGTTTGTAGTCCGCGAAGGCACCAAACTCTTCCAGGAGCGCGATGATTCCGTCCATGCTGCTTTGTGGGTACGAGATGTAGAGGAGCAGGTCATCTGCATAGAGTGAGACTCTGTGCTCTCTGCCTCCCCTTCGGATCCCCCTCCAGCTTTTTGCTGCTCTGAGAACAATCACTAATGGTTCGATCGCTAGAGCAAACAGCAGCGGGGACAGTGGGCA
This sequence comes from Scyliorhinus canicula, assembly GCF_902713615.1. Taxonomy (NCBI): domain Eukaryota; kingdom Metazoa; phylum Chordata; class Chondrichthyes; order Carcharhiniformes; family Scyliorhinidae; genus Scyliorhinus; species Scyliorhinus canicula. The sequence goes on from NC_052147.1 coordinate 49,272,799, forward strand.
TCCCTGCCTGGTGCCCCTGTGCAGCTGGAAGTACTGGGAGTTGGTGTTGTTTGTCCATACGCTCGCTCCGAGCCGGTTTTGTATCCTCCGCCCCCCTCTGAAATAGCGTCCTCGCGGCGCGCAGCACACGCCATTCGAATGGTGTTGTCGCATCACCTGAAGGCCCGAAGATCTGCCTCGATGGCCCAAGTTCCGGGTGGGGGACCTGTGGTCTTTTTTTTTTTTTTTTTTTATAAATTTAGATTACCCAATTATTTTTTCCAATTAAGGGGCAATTTAGCGTGGCCAATCCACCTAACCTGCACATTTTTGGGTTGTGGGGGCGAAACCCACGCAGACACGGGGAGAATGTGCAAACTCCACATGGACAGTGACCCAGAGCCGGGATCGAACCTGGGACCTCAGCGCCGTGAGGCGGTTGTGCTAACCACTAGGCCACCGTGCTGCCCTGGGGACCTGTGGTCTTAGCGGTCAGCAACGCAGCGCGTGTCGAGTGCCGCCACAGTCGGGCTTGAGCCGTACTGCTGGCCGGGGGTACTTCCGCGGGGGCTTAGGCTGGTGGGGGGTGGCCAGGTGGGCAGTATCTGGCAGGTCAGGTCCGCGCATTCTCCAGCCATTTATATCGTGGGGGCCAGGTGTTTTACTGGGCGCGGCAGCCAGCCCCTCACAGGCCCCAGGATCGGTGAGGAGTCGGCACGGTTTTTTTTGACGTAAAACGCCACACATCCTCCGCTGGCGTCAACACTTAGTCTCAAAAATGGTGAACCCATCCCTTTATTCTTATTAACTACATTCAATCATTTTGAAGCAGGAATGTTCTGCATTCCAGTGAATGCTTCCCTCAAACAAGCTCTGAAAGCTCTTTTATCACTCACTCCAAACCTTGGAATTCTGAAAGCAACATAAGAATAGTAACAAAAATAACTTGGATTTAATTGATCCTATGCTATCAAAAGAAAATCCTAATATATTTCATGGCGGTGCAGTGTATTGTAAAAAGAACATAGGACCAGAGATGCTGTGCTGTCATGGTGTAGAGCTGCAAATTATGGGATGGCATGTTGGTTTCACATTGTCCAACTGTGCTTTTGTGGGACAGTTCAGAACAGAGACAATCATTCTCCCAGAGGGAGTTGGGCAAAATGAGTGTCTCATCACTGTCAGTATGTCCTTCATGGTTTCCTTGGCCGCAAGTATTGTGAGATCCGGTGAAACCAGAAATGGGCTCAAGAGCTAAACTCTGACTGTTTGGGGGAAGTTGGGGAGGAAATAGTAGGTTATCAGACATAAGAAAAACAGAATGCCAAACAGCCAGCCAATTTCCTTCCTGCCTAATCGCTGACCAATAAATCTAGTATTGTACTTTGACCATTCATTTCTTTCTGCCTTGGCAAACCATATAGAACATAGAACAGTACAGCACAGAACAGGCCCTTCGGCCCTCGATGTTGTGCCGAGCCATGATCACCCTACTCAAACCCACCCTATACCCGCAACCCAACAACCCCCCCCCTTAACCTTTACTTTTTCTTTAGGACACTACGGGCAATTTAGCATGGCCAATCCACCTAACCCGCACATCTTTGGACTGTGGGAGGAAACCGGAGCACCCGGAGGAAACCCACGCAGACACGGGGAGGATGTACAGACTCCGCACAGACAGTGACCCAGCCGGGAATCGAACCTGGGACCCTGGAGCTGCTACTGTGCTGCCCAAACTTTATTTTTAAAAATTAATTTATGTGATGTGGGCTTTGCTGGCTAGGCCAGCATTTATTGCCAATCCCTAGTTGCCCTTCAGAAGGTGGTGGTGAGCTGCCTTCTTGAACCGTTACAGTTCCTGAGACGTAGGCACACCCACTGTGCTGATAAGGAGAGATTTCCAGGATTTTGACCCAGCGACAGTGAAGGAACGGCGATATATTTCCATGTTGGTTGGTGAGCGACTTGGAGGGGAACTTCCAGGTGGTGGGGTTCCCACGTATCTGCTGCTCTTGTCCTTCTTGCATTGTAGTGGTCGTGGGTTTGGAAGGTGCTGCCTAAGGAACCTTGGTGAGCTACTGCCGTGGTACACACGGCTGCCACTGTTTGTTGGTGGTGGAGGGATTGAATGTTTGTGGAAGGGGTAGCATATTTTACAGCTCCTTTCACTCTTTCAGATTCCCATCTATGAGATGAGAAGTGATGCCCATGATAATTTGCTCGGGGCCCTTCTGATTGCCGGCCAGTATGTAATACCAGAGGTATGTGTGTAACTCTCAGTGAGCTCAGAAGTTTGTCTTGTTTGATATGGTAATTTAGCATCTATTTATTACATTTTATTTCCATTACTGACATTTTGTTCAATTATTTAGGTCAGTCTGTATTTTCACCACCAATTATACAGAGGAAACCGTGTGATTAAAGTTGATGCAGAAAGCTTCCGTGCATATCTTTCACCTAATCTGTCAGCACTTGTCAATGTTGACACGGAAATTAAAGGTAAGTCACAGTTGTCATTTGATTATTTCCAATTTTCATCACTGTCTTCTCTTTCTACACATTGAGGAGGAAGGGTTTGCAAAATGAAATTAATAAATATAATCTGATGGGTGTGCTGGGTCTTCGGTGTCAGAAATCTGAAATGAAAATAAAAATACTCTAGAGATGTATAACATATTTGAATAGATACCCTTCATTAAGATTATTAAAGTCAGCATTTTAAAAATAATCTAAAACATTTGAAATGCCATGTTGTAATGCTGCACAATTGAGCAGTAATTTCCTTTCAATTCTGTTTAAAGAAACTTTAGACCATTTCCGTGAGTTACAGTTTGAACAAAGGAGGGTAAGAAATAACTGTGAAAGGGATAAGAACATGATTGAGAACAGTGATGGATGCGATGGGAGTGCGAGGTGATGGGTCAGGGATGAGTGGGGTATAAGGTGATGTTTAGTTTGAAGCTTTCGAACCAATTGTAAATACCAAAGATAGGTTTTTAAGCAATACAGAGCTCAAAATAACTTGCAAATAGGCACTTTACTACTATGGATATCAACAATGTTTAATTGCATTTATATAGCACCTTTAATGTATTAAAGTGTCCCAAGGTGATTCACAAGAGTGGTATTTGACACTGCCATTTAAGGAAATATTGGCACAGATGAGAGCCATCAGCCGCCAATAGTGGAGCAAGTAAATTCAGGGATTTTCAAAATTGGAGGGGATCACAGAAATAGAGATGGGTGAGGCCAATGGAAACCTACAGGCTACATTTGATGGGATCAAGAGGACACTTGGTCCTACCATCACTAAAGTTGCCCTTCTGAAATAGACAAATGGTGAAGCCCTCATCAACAGAAGCAAACAGATGTCCCACTGAGTTCAACACTACTGTGAACTGTACTCTGTGAGACGCTCTCCCACAGCTTTCTGCCATTATGGAGTTAGACACAGAAGCTTTGTCATTTGAGCTTGAAGAGGCCATTGATTGCTCAACAAGCAGAAAGTCAAGACAAAGTCCTATAAGATGCGGGCAGAGCCGGTAACGCGGGAAAGCATGGCAGAGAGCAAGGGCCACGGGGAGACGACACAGTGGTCGACGGAGCAGTTGGTAAAGTTTATCGAAGATTGATTCGCCAAGCTGAAGAAGGACACGCTGGAGCCCATTAAGGCTTTGATTGATCAAGTTGTGCAGAATCAAGAGACCCACGGAAGAGCGATCCAGGAGGTGGAGAAAAAGGTGTCCGAGCACAAGGAGTACATAAGGGCCTGTTCTGTGCTGTACTGTTCTATGTTCTATAACCGTGCTGAGACCAAGGTGGAGATGATGAACGACCGCCAGGAAAGAATGTAGGAGGAGCTGGATAACCTGGAGAACAGGTCCAGGAGGCAAAATCTTAAAATTGTTGGCCTCCCTGAACCAGTGAGGGATCGGATGTGAGGGCTTATGTGAGGGACATGCTGGAGAAGTTGATGGGGGCTGAGGCATTCCCTCAGCCCCTGGAAGTGGATAGAGTGCACAGAGCCCTCGCGAAGAAGCCCCGAGCGAACGAGCCGCCGAGGGCGAAGGTGGTACGCTTTCACCGATTCCTGGACAAGGAACACGTCCTGCGGCCAAGAAGGAGCGGAGCAGCAAATGGTTGAATTGTGAGCTGTGCATTTATCAGGACCTGGGCGTGGATTTGGCCAAGAGGCGAGCTGGGTTTAATCGGGCAAAATCGGCCCTCTTTAAGAAGGGGGTGAAGTTCGGGATGTTGTACCCAGACCGTCCGTGGGTCACACATGAGGAACGGGACTTCTACTTCGAAACACCAGACAAAGTATGGACTTTTATAAAAGAAAAAAGGCTGGAGGCGAACTAAAAGACACTGAAGCCTTGGAGAGTACAGTGGTGGCGATTTGTTGTGCTGGGCTGTATAAGTATAAGTAGTGTTATGTGTAATAAGGGGCTGTTTGGATGGCTAAAGGTAACTTTGCGTTGCAGGGAACTGGTTAGAGGGGGGGATGGTCTTTGGGGCTGGCTCTGTTTTTGGGTGTTTTTTTTTGCTAAAGTGGCTGTTTCTGTGTTGTTCCTCGTGTCTTAATAAAGCTTGTAGTCTCAAAGGAGGAGAAGATGCTTTATTGTGAATTCGTTCTCGCTTCAGAGTTTAACTTACGGCTACCTCAAATGCTGCCTGCTTGTGTGTCTGTGTCCTGCTACCAGTTCTGCCTTCCGTGAAGTGTGTCGTCACTTCCTGTCCCTGTGTATATATAGCTCTCCCGTGCTCCCTCTAGTGCTTGATCAGTTGTATTGCATCTACTCAAATCTACGATCACCACATCCCCCCTTTTTTCTTTACATATTTTCTGTACATCGTTAAAGAAAATTGTACAAAACAGTTACTTATGATATGTGTATCTATATAAGTGATGGTGCTATTGCATATTTTACAAAGCCAATTTATATTTATGAGTCCACTCAATAAAAACATTTATGAGTCCAAACTTGATGAATTTGTTCAGAGTTTTTTCTTTTGTTGTTGTCGACGTGGTGATATTGATATTGCAACTCTGTTGTGAATGTTGTTGGTGTTCTTGTTATTTTAAGTAACCAATACGTCATCCCGAGGTGTTTGCATGGTCGAACCACTGATGTTGACTGACATGGACTTTTTTCTGTGCTTGTGGTATCGATTTATTATGTCATCTGCCTTGAAAGCTGGTGTGCTTGCTTGTTCTGAAGCGGATGTGAGTTTGTGCGATTTGTTGTCATCCCATGGCATGTTTGTAGTCTTGTCATTGTTTTGCAGTGTGCTGTGGCATTGTCCTTCTTGTGCAGAGTTGTACCATTTTGTACAAGTCGCTGTTTCATTGCTGTTGTTTCTGTCGTGCCTGTCTTTGTTTCGTTGCCGTTCTTGTTGCTGTTTTTGTCGTTTCTGTCTTTGTTGTTGTCGCTATCTTTGTTATGCTTCTTGTTGGTTTTGTTGTTCTTCTTGTAGTTTTTGTCGTTGTGCTTGTAGTTTTTGTTGGTGCTGTTGTTCTTGTTTCTGCGGTGCTTCTTGCGATTTTTGTTGTTCTTGTCGCACTTCATGTTGCTTTTGTACTTTCTGGTGTTGTTCTCGTTTCTGCTGTGCTTCTTTTGGCTTTTGTTTTTCTTGTTATGCTCAATGAGTGTCCCGTGTGGATAATTTGAGTCATTGAATGTTTCGTCTCGAGAATGGTGAGAATGATCTGATGTTGCATCGATGCTGGTGACATCAGTCATTTGTGGTGGATTTGATTCCTCGTCTTTGCTTTCTTGGTGCTCCTCTTCTGGAGTCAAATTCTTTGCGATTTCATTTGACGCGGTCTCTCTGGATTCTTGGTGCTCCTCTTCCGGAGTCAAAATCTTCATGACTACAATTGACGTGGTCTCTCTGGACTCTTGCCGCTCCTCTTCTGGAGTCAAAATCTTCATGGTTTCTGTTGATGTTGTCTCACTGGACTCTTGGTGCTCCTCTTCTGGAATCAAAACCTGCATGGTTTCTGTTGGCGTGGTCTCTCTGGACTCCGGGTGCTCCTCTTCTGGAGTCAAAACCTGCATGGTTTCTATTGGCGTGGTCTCTCTGGACTCTTGGTGCTCCTCTTCTGGAGTCAAAATCTGCATGGTTTCTTTTGGCGTTGTCTCACTGGACTCTTGGGTGGTCCTACTCTGTACTTCTGTACAGACAAGCTGAGAACTGTCAGTCTTGCTGTAATCCTGTACGTCGAGTGTGATCACCTTGTCACTGTTTTCGCATGCAGTGGGTAGATGTACATTGTCTTCTTCTTGATTATGTGAGCTTGGTAGACTTTCATAGTCTGCTTGCGGTTGCTCAGATACAGCGGGTTGACCTTCATGGTCTTGTTCATGCATGGTGTTCGCCAGGGAGTGTTTGCTTGCTTCCCTTTTGGAGTCTTTCATCTCACGTACTGTGGAGCCTGTCATCGCTCGCTCTGTGGAGTCTTTCTGTGCTCTCTGTGTGGCGTCGTCTTCATCTTGGGTATTGCTGTCATCCAATGTATCGACGATCTGCCATGGCACCATGGTGTTGGATTCATCTACCACGAGTAGATTCGTGTTGAGCTTTGCGACCGTGTCGCTGATGCTGTGATCAGCATATCCGAATAACTCAGCCATGTCTGAGTAGTATTCTTCGAAAACCAAATCATCTTGGTTGGATTCATCTACCACGAGTAGAATCGTGTTGAGCTTTGCGACCGTGTCACTGATGCTGTGATCAGCATATTCGAATAACTCAACCATGTCTGAGTAGAATTCTTCGAAAACCAAATCATCTTGGTTGGATTCATCTACCACGAGTAGATTCGTGTTGAGCTTTGCGACCGTGTCGCTGATGCTGTGATCAGCATATCCGAATAACTCAGCCATGTCTGAGTAGTAATCTTCGAAAAACAAATCATCTTTTGTTGTTTTTGATTTCTTTTTGTTCTCTTCACTTTGGGTAGTGCAGACTACTTTTTCCAGGGTGTTGTGCGAGTTGTTTTTAACTGCTGGTTTAAGTTCAGGCGTTTTTTTGTGTTCTGAGGCAAGAAAATTGGGTTTTACAGCTTTAAGTATCTTGTTTTAAATTTTCGGGCATTTCCCTTTTAAGTAGGCGTGGCCCGGATGCTCAGACATCATGACACTCGTGACATCATGCGTAGGAATCAATTGTGCATGCGCAATTCAGCCTTCCTTTACTGTGCGGTTTTGTGTCCAATGCGCATGCGCGGCCTGCGCATAACGATCAGCAACACAAACTTCTTTTAACTGCGCATGCACGTCTTGCGCATGCGCAGAACACAGAATGGGTGATTGTAACTGCGCATGCACGGCTTCCGTTTCCTGCGCATGCGCAGACGCAGTTTGTAGTTCTTTGCCTGCCCGAGACTGCAAAATGTGGTCCGCCGCCATTTTATTGCGGATTTCAGCGTTTTTTCTTTCTAAAAGTTGTAAGTTACCTTTTCCTTTTGATCTGGACTGGATTTCAGCATTTTGGCTTTGTGAAAAATTCAAGTTATTTCTTCTTTTTGATCTGTACTTTTCTTGACTGAAACCTTCCTGTTCTGATTTTGATTGTTTGAGTTTTGCATCACTCAGTCTCTGTGCAGTTTAGCCTCTGAGCATACCGTGCTCTTCAAATTCCTTACAGTACTCTTCAAATTTGTTTAGTATTGTTTGTAAGCTGTTGCTGTCTTCATCTTTTGAGTATTTAAATCTATTAAATACTTTCCTAGCTTCATGTCCTGCGATGAGCATTGCTATTTTAATTTCGTCTGAGGCTGCTGCTACATCATTAGCTATGATATAAAAATCGAATATTTGTTTAAACATTTTCCAGACATTTCTTACATTGCTAGTCGTGTCCAGCTGAGGTGGGTATCCAATCCTGGTACCATGTGTTGTTCCTCGTGTCTTAATAAAGCTCGTAGTCTCAATGGTGGAGAAGATGCTTTATTGTGAATTTGTTCCCTCTTCAGAGCTTAACTTACGGCTACCTCAAATGCTGCCTGCATGTGTGTCTGTGTCCTGCTACCAGTTCTGCCTTCCGTGAAGTGTGTCGTCACTTCCTGTCCCTGTGTATATATAGCTCTCCCGTGCTCCCTCTAATGCTGGTTCAGTTGTATTGCATCTACTCAGATCTACGATCACCATAGTTTCTTCACTGTTTTTTCTGATGTTTGTTTACTGGGGAATGTGATGTTCTTAATATGTTTGTTCAAGTGGGGAAAGAGGGGAGAGAAAATGGGGAGACAGACTGCTTGGTGCCAGGGGCGGGCGCTATCAAGTCAGGATAGGTCAGCTGACTCACGGAAGCACAATGGGGGTGAGCAGGTGTTAAGCTGGAGCTTGACTTGGGGGGTTGGGATTCTAGTGCTGTTGCTGGGAGGGGGGGGGGAGCTGCTTTGCTTGCAGGGGAGAAACTGTTACTAGGGGACAAATGGGAGGTTGGGAACGGCGAATGTCCGGGGGGGGGGGGGGGGGGGGGGGTGTTGAGGAGGCAGAGGGTGCGAGCTGGAGGCTGGCCTAAAAAGGATAATGGCTAGTCGACAGGCGGTAAGCCCCCCCTGACCAGGCTGATTACATGGAACGTTAGAGGGTTGAATGGGCGGTCAAGAGGACTCGCGTATTTGCGCATTTGAGGGGGCTGAAGGCGGACATGGCAATGCTACAAGAGAAACACCTAAAGGTTACAGACCAGACGAGACTGAGAAAGGGGTGGGTTGGCCAAGTATTCAGGGCTGGACTCAAAGACCAGGGCGGTAGCGATCTTGATCAACAAATAAGTGGCATTCGAGGCAGGGAGAATCGTGTCAGACCTGGGGGGCAGGTACATAATGGTGAGTGGGAAGCTGGAGGAGGAGCGGGTTGTACTCGTGAACATATATGCTCCGAATTGGGACGATGTGGAATTGATGAGGCGGGTGTTAGGTAAGATACCAGACTTAGAGTCACATAACCTGATTATGGGAGGAGATTTTAACACAGTAATTGATCCGGAATTGGACCAGTCAAAATCCAGGACAGGGAGGAGGCCGGCAAGGAATTCATGGGGCTTATGGAACAGATTGGGGGGGGGGGGGGGGGGGGGGGGGGGGGGGGGAGACCCATGGAGGTTTGAAGGGCGAAGGAGTTTTCTTTTTTCTCACATGTCCACAAGGTATACTCTTGCATCGACTTTTTTGTTCTGAGCCGGGCTCTAATACCGGGGGTGGTGGATACTGAGTACTCGGCAATTGCAGTGTCGGATCATGCCCCACATTGAGTGGATCTATGGGTTAGTGTGGAGAGAGGGCAATGCCCGCTGTGGAGACTGGATGTGGGGTTGTTAGCGGATGAAACAATTTGTGGGCAGGTTAGCAAGTCCATCCAGAACTATCTGGAAACAAATGATACGGGGGAGGTCTCTGCAGCGACGGTCTGGGAAGCTCTGAAGGCAGTGGTCAGAGGGGAATTAATCTCGATACGGACCCACAGAGAAAAGGTGGAACGGGCTGCGAGGGACAGGTTAGTTGAGAAGATACTCCAGGTGGACAGGAGATACTCGGAGGCCCCAGACGTGGGGCTACTGAGGGAGCGGCGGAAGTTACAGGCGGAGTTTGGGCTGTTGACCACAGGGAAAGCTGGTTTAGGGTCAGGGGCTGGTTTAGCACATTGGGCTAAATCGCTGGCTTTTAAAGCAGGCCAGCAGCACGGTTCGATTCCCGTACCAGCCTCCCCGGACAGGCGCCGGAATGTGGCGACTAGGGGCTTTTCACGGTAACTTCATTGAAGCCTACTCGTGACAATAAGCGATTTTCAATTTCATTTTCAATTTTCAAGCGGTGGAACAGTTGAGGAAGTCAAGGGGGCGATCTATGAGTACGGGGAAAAGGCAAGCAGAATGTTAGCGCACCAGCTAAGGAAAACGGAGGTGGCCAGGGAGATAGGGAAAGTAAAGAGTAGAGTAGGGAATACTGTCCTGGACCCAGTGGAGGTGAATGAGGTGTTTAAGGATTTTTATAGTAAATTATATGAGTCAGAAGCTCCCGGCTGGGGTGGAGGGGATGAGGCAGTTTTTAGATCAATTGAGGTTTCCGAGGGTAGATGAGGATCTGGTGGAAGGGCTGGGAGCCCCAATTGAGATTGAGGAAATAATGGAGGGGCTGGAGGGCATGCAGTTGAACAAGGCCCCGGGGCCTGACGGCCATCCGGTGGAATTCTATAAGAAGTTTTCAGAGATATTGAGCCCACTGTTGGTGAGGACATTTAACGAAGCAAGAGAGAAGGGAGTCCTCCCCCCAAAAATGTCACAGGCCTCAATTTCATTGATCCTGAAATGGGAGAAGAATCCAGAGCAATGCAGGTCATACAGGCCAATTTCTCTACTAATGAATATGCCAAACTGCTGGCTAAGATACTGGCCACAAGGATAGAGGACTGTGTCCCGGGGGTGATAGGGGAAGACCAGACGGGATTTGTAAAGGGCAGGAAACTCGCGGCCAATGTTCAAAGGCTTTTGAATGTTATTATGATGCCCTCAGAAGGAGAGGCGGTGGAGGTAGTGGTAGCAATGGACACGGAGAAGGCGTTTGATCGGGTGGAGTGGAATTACTTGTGGGAGGCCTTGGGTGCGGTTGCTCTATCAGGCACCAGTAGCAAGTGTGCGTATGAATCGACTGAGGTCGGAACTACACCGAGGGACAAGGCAAGGGTGCCCCCTCTCCCCGCTACTGTTTGCTCTGGCCATAGAGCCATTGGCCATGGCGTTAAGAGCCTCTAGGAACTGGAAAGGGCTGGTTCAGGTGGGGTGGAGCACCGGGTCTCGCTCTACGCAGATGACCTGCTCTTGTATATTTCAGACCCATTTGAGGGGATGGGGAAAGTAATGCGAATCTTGGGGAAATTTGGCAATTTTTCAGAGTATAAATTGAACATGGGGAATAACGGATGTTTGCGATCCAGGCAAGAGGACAGAAGAGACTGGTAGAGCTGCCGCTTAGAATGGTGGAGAAGAGCTTTCAATATCTGGGAATCCTGGTGGCCCAGAAATGGGAGGTATTACACAAGTTAAACCTATCACGGTTGGTACAACAAATGGAAGAGGAATGGAGATGGGACATGCTCCCGCTATCACTGGCGGGGACAGTACAGACCCTGAAAATGACGGTCCTCCCCAGATTTCTGTTTGTCTTTCAGTGCCTCCCCATCTTCATCCCTAAGGCCTTTTTCAAGCGGGTGAATAAGATTATTTTGGTCTTTGTGTGGGTGGGTAAAACTCCACGAGTGAAGAAAGTGTTGCTGGAGTGCAGTCAGGGGGAGGGTGGGTTGGCGCTGCCGAACTTCTGCAATTACTACTGGGCGGCTAATATAGCCATGATTAGGAAGTGGGTAGTGGGGGAGGGGTCGGTGTGGGAGCGGATGGAGGCGGCGTCATGCAAAGACACAAGTTTGGGAGCACTGATAACGGCACCTCTTCCGTTCTCGCCGGCCCGATACTCCACAAGTCCGGTGGTGGCGGCTCTGAGAATCTGGGGGCAATGGAGGAGTTAAGAGAGTGGAGGGAGCATCGATTTGGACCCCGATTTATAACAATCATCAGTTTGTACCGGGTAGGCTGGCTGGTGGGTTCTGAAGATGGCAAAGGGCAGGAATTGGAAAGATGGGGGATCTATTTATAGATGGGAGCTTTCCCAGCTTGAAAGCCTTGGAGGATATATTTGAATTGCCAGCAGGGAACCGGTTTAGGTATTTGCAGGTGCGAGACTTCCTGAGAAAGCAGGTTCTGGCCTTTCCGCTGCTGCCGCCACGGGGGATACAGGATAGTGTAGTGTCCAGTACCTGGGTGGGAGAGGGGAAGGTATCGGATATTTACCAGGAACTCTCGGAGGCGGAGGAAACTCCGGTGGAGGAGCTTAAGGGCAAGTGGGAGGACGAGCTAGGAGGAGTGATAGAGGCGGGTCTGTGGGTGGATGCCCTAAACAGGGTATATACATCCTCACCATGTGCCAGGCTTAGCCTGATACAATTTAAGATAGTCCACCGGGCGCACATGACGGCGGCGAGGATGAGCAAGTTTTTTGGGGTGGAGGATAGGTGTACGAGGTGCCCAGCAAATCATATCCACATGTTTTGGGCATACCCAAAGCTTAGAGGATTTTGGCAGGGTTTTGTTAAGGCAATGTCCACGGTGCTAAAAACACGGGTTGTGCCGAGTCCGGAGGTAACGATCTTTGGAGTATCGGAAGAGCCGGGAGTTCAGGGGGCGAAAGAGGCCGACGTCTTGGCCTTTGCCTCCCTGGTAGCCCAGAGATGGATCTTGTTAATGTGAAGGGACTCGACGCCCCGAGTGTAGAGACCTGGGTTAGTGACATGCTGGGTGTCACGGCTACCTCCGGTCTCGGCACCACCTAGCACCTTGGACATTGTCTTAGCAAAACCCTGCCAAAACACTCTAAGCTTCGGGCATGCCCAAAACATGTGGACATGGTTTGCTGGGCTTCCCGCGCACCTCGCACATCTATCTTCTACCCCGAAAAACATGCTCATCCTCGCCACTGTCATGTGCGTCCAGTGGACTACCTTAAATAGTATCAGGCTAAGCCTGGCACATGATGAGGAGGAATTGACCCTGCTTAGGGCATCCACCCACAGACTCGCCTCTCTCTCCTCCTAGCTCATCCTCCCACTTGCCCTTAAGCTCCTCTACCGGGGTTTCCACCCCCTCAGCAGTTCCTGGTAGATATCCAACACCTTCCCCTCCTCCACTCAGGTACCAGAAACTACTCTATCCTGTATCCCCCGTGGCGGCTGCAGCGGGAAAGCCAACACCTGTTTCCTCAGGAAGTCTCGCACTTGCAAATATCTGAAACCGATCCCCGGCGGCTGCTTGAACTTGTCTCCAGAGCCTTCAAGCTGGGAAAACTCCCGTCTATAAACAGACCTCCTATCCTTCTAATTCCTGCTCTCTGCCAGCTCTGCAACCCGCCATCTATCCTGCCCGGTACAAACCTGTGGTTATTACAAATTGGGGTCCAGACCGACGCACCCTGCACCCTCTTGTATCTCCTCCACTGCCCCCAGATCTTTGGTGACGCCACTACCACCGGGCTAGTGGAGTATCGGGCCGACGAGGATGGCAGAGGTGCCATTACCAGTGCTCTCAAACTGGTGTCTTTACATGACGCCGCCTCTAACCGCTCCCATGCTGACCCCTCCCCCATTACCCACTTCCTAACCATGGCTATATTAGCCGCCCAGTAGTAGTTGCAGAAGTTCGGCAGCGCCGACCCACCCTCCCCCCGACTACGCTCCACAACATTTTCTTCACTCGCGGGGTCTTATTCACCCATACAAAGCCTGAAATAATCTTGTTCATCCGCTTGAAAAAGGCCTTAAAGGGATGAAGATGGTGAGGCACTTAAAGACAAATTGAAATTGGGGAGGACCGTCATTTTCACGGTCTGTACCGTCCCCACCAGTGATAGCGGGAGCATGACCCATCTCTTGAAGTCCCTTTCCATTTGCTCTACCAGCCGGGTTAGATTAAGCTTATGCCGTGCTTCCCATTTCCAAGCCCCCTGTATTCCCAGGTACCAAAAGCTCTTCTCTGCCATCCGAAGCGGCAACTCTCTCAGTCTCTTCTCCTGCCCTCTTGCCTGGATCACGAACATCTCGCTCTTCCCCATGTTTAATTTGTACCCCGAAAAACTGCCAAATTCCCCCAGGATCCGCATAACCTCCCCCATTCCTCCACTGGGTCCGAAATGTACAGAAGCAGATCGTCCGCGTAGAGCGAGACCCGGTGCTCCACCCCCACCCCCTCTCTCGAACCAGCCCCTGCCAGTTCCTCAAAGCTCTTAACGCCATGGCCAGCGGCTCTATAGCTAGAGCAAATAGTAACGGGGAGAGGGGGCACCCTTGCTTTGTCCCTCATTATAGTTTAAAGTACCCCGACCTCAGCCGGTTCGTACACACGCTCGCTACAGGTGCCTGGTAGAGCAATCGCACCCTGCCAATAAAGCCCTTACCAAACCCAAACCTTCCTAGCGTCTCCCACAGGAATTCCCACTCCACCCGATCAAAAGCTTTCTCCGCCACCACCTCTGCCTCCACTCCTTCTGAGGCATCATAATGACATTTAAGAGCCTCCGAATATTAGCGTTGAGTTGCCTACCCTTAACGAATCCAGTCTGGTCTTCCCCTATCACCCCCGGGACGCAATCTACTATCCTTGTGGCAGAATCTTAGCCAATAGCTTGGCATCTGCATTCAAAAGCAAAATCGGCCTATATGACCCACACTGCTCAGGATCCTTGTCCCGTTTAAAAATAAGTGAGATCAAGGCCTGCGACATTGTTGGGGGGAGGATTGCCTTCTCTCTTGCCTCGTTAAAAGTCCACCAGCAGAGGTGGAGGTAGTGGTGGCAATGGACGCCGAGAAGGCCTTTGACCGGGTGGACTATCTATGGGAGGTGCTCGGACGGTTTGGGTTCGGGGAGGGATTGGTGGATTGGATCAAATTATTATATCAGGCCCCGAGGGCCAGCGTCAGGACTAACAGAGAAGTGTCGGAGTACTTTAGGTTGTACCGAGGGACCAGACAGGGCTGCCCGCTCTCCCCGCTGCAGTTTGCGCTGGCCATAGAGCCGCTGGCGATTGCGCTGAGAGCCGCAGAGGGTTGGAAGGGGATGGTGAGGGGCGGGGTTGAACACAGGATTTCTCTTTATGCAGACGACCTGTCCGTGTCGGACCCAGTGGCCGGGATGGGAACTATACTGGGAATGCTGAGGAAGTTCAGCCAGTTCTCAGGATACAAATTAAATACGGTCAAGAGTGAAATGTTTGTGGTCCAGGCAAGGGGCCAGGAGAACAGATTGAGAGGGCTACCATTTAGGCTGGTTGAGGAAAATTTCCGGTATTTGGGAATCCAGGTGGCACGAGACTGGGGCAGGCTGCATAAGTTAAATTTGGCCAGGGTGGTGGAGCAAATGAAGGGAGAGTTTCGGAGATGGGATGCACTCCCGCTGTCGCTGGCAGGGAGGGTGCAGACTGTAAAGATGACAATCCTCCCTCGATTTTTGTTTATTTTTCAGTGCCTCCCGATCTTTATCCCACAGTCCTTCTTCAAAAGAGTTAACGGGCTGATCATGAGCTTTGTCTGGGCGGGAAAGTCTCCGCGGGTGAAGAAGGCGATGTTGGAGAGGAACCGCAGCGAGGGAGGGCTGGCTTTGCCGAGTCTGGTCAATTATTACTGGGCGGCCAACATCGCTATGATAAGGAAGTGGATGGTGGGTACGGGGTCTATTTGGGAGCGGGTGGAGGCGGCTTCGTGCAGGGGCTCCAGTTTGGAAGCCCTGGTCACGGCTCCTCTACCGCTGCCGCCGGCCAAGTACACCACCAGACCCTGCAGATATGGGGCCAGTGGAGGAGGCATGTGGGGGAGATGGGGGCGTCTGTCTGGGCGCCAATCTGCGACAACCATCGGTTTGCCCCCGGGAGTATGGGTGGGGGGTTTCGAGTATGGCGGCGAGCAGGGGCGGGAAGGGTGGGTGATATGTTCCTGGAAGGGAGCTTCGCGAGTTTGAGGAGCTTGGAGGAGAAATTTGGGTTGGTAAGGGGAAATGATTTTAGATACCTACAGTTGCGGGACTTTGTTCGTAGACAGGTCCCATCTTTCCCACGCCTCCCGCCAATGGGGATCCTTGACAGAATAGTCTCTAGGAGGGAAGAAGGGGAGGGCAGAGTCTCGGGTATATATAAGGTGCTTATGAGGGAGGAAGGGTCCCAGACAGAGGAACTGAAACTTAAATGGGAGGAGGAGCTAGGCGGGGAAATGGAGGATGGGCTGTGGGCAGAGGCCCTGAGTAGGGTAAATTCGACCGCGACATGTGCTAGGCTCGGGCTGATCCAATTTAAGGTCGTTCACCGGGCCCATATGACGGTGGCTCGGATGAGCAAATTTTTCGGGATAGAGGACAAATGCGCTAGGTGCGCGGGAGGACCAGCGAACCATGTTCACATGTTTTGGGCATGCCCTGAGCTGAGGGGGTACTGGGAGGGATTTGCGGGGGTCATGTCCCAGGTGCTAAAAACAAAGGTGGTGATGAGTCCAGCGGTGACAATTTTTGGGGTTTCGGAAGACCCGGGCGTCCAGGGGGAGAAAGAGGCCGATGTTTTGGCCTTTGCTTCCCTGATAGCCCGGCGACGAATATTATTGGCGTGGAGGGACTCAAAGCCCCCGAAGACTGAGTGGCGGCTTGCGGACATGTCGAGTCTCCTGGGGATGGAAAAAATTAAGTTCGCCTTGAGGGGATCTGTGCAGGGGTTCACCCGGAGGTGGCAACCATTTATTGACTTCTTTGCGGGAGAGTGAGCGTCAGCAGGGGGGTGAGGGGGAGGGGGGGGGTAAGAGTAGAGTAGGAGGGAAAATATGGCGGGTAGTACCGGTGGGAGGGGAGCGGGCTTGTGCAATATGTTACGATGGAGGTATTGAAAGTACGTGGATGTTTGCACATTTTTGCCTTTTTTGCTTTCTCTCTGATGATGTCTGTAACTGTTATAAAGCCAAAAACTACCTCAATAAAATTGTTTATTAAAAAAAAAGTCCACCAGCAGTGGGCTCAATAACTCTGAGAACTTCTTATAAAATTCCACCGGGTAGCCGTCCGGTCCCGGAGCTTTGCCCGACTGCATGCCCTCCAGCCCCTTGACAATTTCCTCTGTCTCAGTCGGGGGCCCCCAGCTCCTCCACCAGGTCCTCCTCCACCCTTGGAAACCTCAACTGATCTAGAAATTGCCTCATATCTTCCGCTCCAGCCGGGGGTTCCGACTCATATAATTTCCTGTAAAATTCTTTGAAAGCTTCGTTCACCCCTCCTGCGTCCAAGACCATGTTCCCCTCCCTAATCTTTACTCTCCCAATCTCCCTGGCCGCCTCTCTCTTCCTAAACTGGTGCGCCAGCATCCTGCTCGCCTTTTCCCCGTACTCATAATCCGCCCCCTTTACCTTCCTCATCTGTTCCACCGCTTTCGCTGTGGTCAACAACTCAAACTCCGCCTATAGTTTCCTCCGCTCCCTCAGGAGCCCCGCATCCGGGGCTTCCGCGTATCTCCTATCCACTCGGAGTATCGCCTGCAGTAGTCTCTCCCTCTCCGCCCGTTCCCCCTTTTCTCTATGGGACCGAATGGAAATTAGTTCCCATCTAACGACTGCCTTCAAAGCTTCCCAGACCGTCGCTGCAGATACCTCTCCCATGTCATTTGTTTCCAGGTAGTTCTGGATGGACTTATTGAACCGCCCGCAGACCACTTCATCCGCTAGCCACCCCACATCCAGTCTCCACAACGGGCGCTGCCCTCTCTCCTCACTAACCCTCAAATCCACCCAATGCGGGCATGATCCGAGACTGCAATTGGCGAGTATTCCATCCCCGCCACCTTTGGAATTAACGCCCTACTCAGAACAAAAAAATCAATATGAGAGTAAACTTTATGGACGCGAGAGAAAAAAGAAAACTCCTTCGCCCTCGGCCGTGCGAACCTCCATCTACTCCCCCCCATCTGTTCCATAAACCCCTTCAATTCCTTTGCCGTAGCCGGCCTCCTCCCTGTCCTAGATTTTGACCGGTCCAATTCAGGATCAATGACTGTGTTAAAGTCACCCCCACTCTCCAGCTTCCCACTCACCATTATGTACCTACCCCCCTTATCTGCCACAATTCTGCCAGCCTCAAATGCCACTCGCTTACTGATCAAAATTGCTACCCCCTGGTCTTTGAGTCCAGCCCTGAGTGAAACACGTGGCTAACCCATCCCTTTCTCAATCTCGTCTGGTCTATGATCTTTAGATGTGTCTCCTGTAACATTGCCTCATCTGCCTTCAGCTCCTTTAAATGTGCAAACACACGGGCCCTTTCGACTGGCCGATTCAAACATCTCATGTTCCATGTAATCAGCCTGGATGGGGGGCTACCACCACAATCCCCCACCCCCTGCCGACTAGCCATCACCCTTTTTTGGCCAGCCCCGGGCCTGCGCCCCCCGCTTCCCCGAGCACCCCCATGAGCAGCAGCCGTCCCAAACTCCCATTTGTTCCCCGATAATAGTTCCTCCCCTGTCAGCAAAGCAGCCTCACCCTCTCCACCCGAACACCCGACACCTAATCCCCCAGGTCAAGCACCAGCTTAGCACTTGCTCACCCCCCACTGCGCTTCCGAGAGTCAGCTGACCCATGCTGACACCGATAACCCCCGTCCTTGGCGCCGATCAGACTGCCTCCCTATTGTTTGAACCCCTCTCCCCACATGAATAAACCTTTTAACAACATCACATTCCCCAGTAAGTAAACAGCAGCAAGAAGAAATAAATTAACATAAACCAGTGAAGAGACAATCACTTAAAACAAAACCCAGTCTCCCGAAGAATAGCACTAACTTCAGGACCCCCTCCCCGCATCAAATCCCTGCAAAACTAAGCACCCTCCAACCATCACCACAGCCCATTATTTCACTCAGAACTACATACAATCTTGTTTAAAACGGTACAGTATTGCGAACCACCACAACATAACTTCTCCGAAGCTTAAGTGTCATTTAAGTGGTCGTCTCCAGCTTCTTTTCTTTAATAAATGTCCATAAATCGTCCCACGTCTTAAAGTAAAAGTGCCGATTCTCGTGCGTGACCCACAACCGCGCTGGGTATAGCACCCCGAATTTCACCCCCTCCTTGAAGAGGGTCGCCTTTACCCGATTGAACCCAACACGTCTCTTGGCCAGCTCCGCTCCCAGGTCCTGATAGATGCGCACCTCGCTGTTCTCCCACTTGCTGCTCTGTTCTTTCTTGGCCCACCGCAAGACATGTTCCTTGTCCGAAAAATGGTGAAAACGCACCACCATGGCCCTCGGCGGGTCATTCGCCTTGGGCTTCCTCGCAAGGGCTCTGTGCACTCCGTCCACTTCCAGGGGCCGAGAGAACGCCTCAGCCCCCATCAACGTCTCCAGCATGCCCGACACATATGCTCCCGCATCCAGTCCTTCAATGCCTTCAGGGAGGCCAACAATTCTTAGGTTCTGCCTCCTGGACCTCTTCTCCAGGTCCTCCAGCTTCTCCTGCATCTTCTTGTGGCGGTCATCTAGCACCTCCACCTTGTGCTCCAGCATGGTTAAATAGTCCTCCTGGCTAGATAACTTTAGCTCGATCTCCTGTATCGCTTTCCCCTGGGCTGCCTGATTCAAGACCATTTGATCAATCGAAGCCTTGATCGGGTCCAGTGTTTCCTTTTTTAGCTCGGCGAAGCAATCCTTAAAAAACTTCATCTGCTGCTCCTTCGACCGCTGAGCCACCGCTCCCTGGCCCTGACCCTCCGCCATGCTGTGCCGCGATACCAGCTCCACTTGCTTTTCTCTATCAGGACTGAGGCGTATCACACGGGACACTTTTAGTCCAATTAGCCATACACCGGAGAGGGAATCCTCCTTACTATTATCCGCTTCACCGATTCATCCCATAAAGTCCGCGAAAAGTCAGGGAAAAAAGGTCCAAAAGTCCATTACAGGCAGGAGCTATTGAATGTGCGACCTACTCCTCCATGGCCGCCACCGGAAGTTCTATATTACACCTCTTTAACTAACATTTAGCATCCCTTCCTCAACCCGAAAACAATTAGTTAATTAACTAACTACCCTCCCCCCATTTTAGCTGCTGAGATTAATTCCTTAAAGTGAGGTATACATGGACGCCATATTTTATGAAACCCCTCATCATTCCCTCTGAAACTAAATTTAACCTTCTCTAACCTTGGGAACTCCATTAAATCTCCCAGCCATATTCCTGGGAAGGTCTCTCTAAGGGTCACGTTGAAAAGACTCCATCAGCTAACAGACCAAATGAATCTCGACGCACAGTTCAGCTTCCGTGCTGGCAGATTTCCAGTGGATGTGCTCTTCACCAGACGCTAGCTGTAAAAGAAATGTAAGGAATAGCAATCAACACCATCTGCAGATCAGAACTCTATAAGGTTTTGGTGAGAATTGACTGTGCACCAAAGCTTCTTAGCTTCATTTGCGTCTTTCATGACAATATGCACAATGCTGTACGGTTTGACGGTACCACCTCTGACAGTTTCAGGATGAAGAATAGACTGAACCAGGACTGTGTCCTCGCTCCCACTTTGGTATTTCTTTCTCCATGCTTCTGACCATTGCCATTCCTGCAAATATGGAAGGACTTTATCTGCATTCTAGGTCAAATAATCTGTTCATATTGAATGCAAAGACAAACGTACAGTCTGCCCTGATCAAAGAGATCCTCTGCAGTGATGATGCCGTACTAGGTATCACACAGAAACTCAGATACAAAGACTCGTGGGTTCCCTCCCTCATGCCTGTGACTTACTCTCCCTTATTGTCAATGCTGCTCGTTTATGCATATATTATGAGGTGAAACGTGGACAATCTGGCGCAGAAACCATGCCGGCAGTGGGAACTACGCCAACTTTCCCACCTGCCACTGCACTTGGGGCGAGATTTACCCGGAAGCTGGCAAAAGCCGATGTCAGATGGGAAAAGTGTAGCAAAGCAAAAGAATATATCTGTAATGTTCCCTCTAGACTCAACATTGAGTTGAACAACTTTAGAGTGTGACCTTTCTCTTCCATCATATCCCGGTTTTTTATATCTCATCAGTATTTTGTTCCGATGTTAAACCCACCCTCCCCCACTGTGCCATCTGTCACTTATTATTAGGTTTTGCTACATCTTTGTTGCAATACCTCCTAGCTCCCACTAATCACTGTCCCAGCTGTTCCACCCCCTCTTATACAGTATATATGCCCACCCATCCCCCATATTTAAGTAGAGCCTTCAGTCCTTGATGACTGCCCACTGCACTGTTCGGGTTCACTTCCTCACACTTATCAGTTTCCCCTCCTTGATCTCCCCAGACTAGGCTTCCAGTACCAGGGAGTCTTGTCCCCGGTACCAGGGAGTCTTCTCCCCGGTACCCAGGAGTCTTCTCCCCGTTACCCTGTACTCTTTTCCCAGGTACCCTGGAGTCTTACTTCCCTGGTCTTTCTCGACTAGGTCCTTGGTACCCTGGAGTCTTCCCCTCAGTAGCCTGGAGTCTTGCCCCCAGTACACATCAACTTGGCCCTCGGGACCTCTGGCGGTGAGCTGATCGGTCGCATACAAGGTGGCTCCCGCTTGGGAAATGGGTGTTTTACATAAGAACATAAGAACTAGGAGCAGGAGTAGGCCATCTGGCCCCTCGTGCCTGCTCCGCCATTCAATTAGATCATGGCTGATCTTTTGTGGACTCAGCTCCACTTTCCGGCCCGAACACCATAACCCTTAATCCCTTTATTCTTCAAAAAACTATCTTCATCTTAAAAACATTTAATGAAGGAGCCTCAACTGCTTCACTGGGCAAGGAATTCCATAGATTCACAACCCTTTGGGTGAAGAAGTTCCTCCTAAACTCAGTCCTAAATCTACTTCCCCTTATTTTGAGGCTATGTCCCCTAGTTCTGCTTTCACCTGCCAGCGGAAACAACCTGCCCGCATCTATCCTATCTATTCCCTTCATAATTTTAAATGTTTCTATAAGATCTCCTCTCATCCTTCTAAATTCCAATGAGTACAGTCCCAGTCTACTCAACCTCTCATCATAATCCAACCCCTTCAGCTCTGGGATTAACCTAGTGAATCTCCTCTGCACACCCTCCAGTGCCAGTACGTCCTTTCTCAAGTAAGGAGACCAAAACCGAACACAATACTCCAGGTGTGGCCGCACTAACACCTTATACAATTGCAACATAACCTCCCTAGTCTTAAACTCCATCCCTCTAGCAATGAAGGACAAAATTCCATTTGCCTTCTTAATCACCTGTTGCACTTGTAAACCAACCTTCTGTGACTCATGCACTAGCACACCCAAGTCTCTCTGAACAGCGGCATGCTTTAATATTTTATCGTTTAAATAATAATCCCGTTTGCTGTTATTCCTACCAAAATGGATAACCTCACATTTGTCAACATTGTATTCCATCTGCCAGACCCTAGCCCATTCACTTAACCTATCCAAATCCCTCTGCAGACTTCCAGTATCCTCTGCACTTTTCGCTTTACCACTCATCTTAGTGTCATCTGCAAACTTGGACACATTGCCCTTGGTCCCCAACTCCAAATCATCTATGTAAATTGTGAACAATTGTGGGCCCAACACGGATCCCTGAGGGACACCACTAGCTACTGATTGCCAACCAGAGAAACACCCATTTATCCCAACTCTATGCTTTCTATTAATTAACCAATCCTCTATCCATGCTACTACTTTACCCTTAATGCCATGCATCTTTATCTTATGCAGCAACCTTTTGTGTTTTGGTGGGAAGTTGAACAAAGTAAGTGAAGTTTGTTGGTCCCTCCATCGATGTGGGATGCCGGTGGGTTATAATACAAGGCTTAAATTGAACAAAGCCCCTGCTCAAGATTTGGAGGACCCTCGTGAGGCAGCGAAGGAAAATATGGCGGACCTCACCATATCGCTGCTGCCATCCCATTGCCAATGGAGCAGTTAATGGAGTTCATTGTTGGTGAATTCAAGAAGAGCAGGCAGGAGATGTGGGAGGATATGTCCAAGGTGATTGAGGTAGTGGTAGCTCCTCTCTGCAGGGGGGATGGAAAGGGTGAAGCAACAACTGCAGTCGCAGAGCACGACGATTCAGGAGGTGGAGAAGGCGGTCTCGGATCACAGTGATCGGATTGTCTCCCTGGAGTTAGTGATTACAATGCTGTTGGAGGCCCACAAAGTTTTGAAGCCCAGGGTGGACAATCAGGAGAGTCGAGTAAGGCGTCAAAGTTTAAGGATAGTTGGACTATCAGGAGGAAATAGAAGGTACGAGTGTCACCAAATATGTGGCGAGGATATTTGGGAAGTTGGTCGGGGAGGGGGTTTTCGCAAAGCCCCCAGAGATGGATTGGGCCTACCAGTCGCTGTGTCAGGTGAGCCGGTGATCTGCCATGGGTAGTAATCATTCGGTTGCATAAATATCTAGAGAGGGAGCAAATTGTGAAGTGGGCGAAGTCCACGTGAGACACTAGCTGGGAGGGTCACTCCATATGGACCTACCAGGGCATTGGGGCCGACCTGGCCAAACGTTGAGCAGGCTTTAACAAGACCAAGGCAGTGCTCTTCAGGAACAAAGTTGATTCTGGAAGCTGTTCCCGGCAAAACAATGGGTCACGTTCTAGAACAAAGGACATTATTTTAATACGCCGAAGGAGGTAAATGGCCTTTTGAGAATGGTTTGGGAGAGGATTATTGCGAATGATGTACAGTTTTGGTGTTATTTTTTTATTTTTAAAAACATTTTATTAAGGCATTTATGATTTATAACAATAAACAATATAGATACAAATGTACACATAGTTCAGTGCGTAACACATCCCGCCATCTCCCACTGTTTCCGCCTACTCTAAACCCCATTATTGTCTCTGCTAACAGTTTAATTTTCTCTGAAGAAGTCGATAAATGGCTGCCACCTCCGGACGAATCCTAAATTTGATCCTCTCATGGGCAAACATTATTTTCTCAAGTCTGAGAAACCCAGCCATGTCACTAACCCAAACCCCTGATTTTGGGGGCTCTGAATCCCTCCACGCTAATAAGATCCGTCTCCGGCCTACCAAGGAGGCAAAGGCCAAAACGTCAGCCTCTCTCCCTGGACTCCTGGATCTTCCAACACTCCAAAAATTGTCACCTCTGGACTCGCTGCCACCCTTGTCTTTAGTACCGTGGACATGACATCCGCAAATTCCTGCCAGATTGTCCCCAAAGCTTCGGGCATGCCCAAAACATATGGACATGGTTTGCTAGCCCTCTCGCACACCTCACACACTTGTCCTGTATCCCAAAAAATCCACATAATCTCCCCCATCCCCCCTAACGGGTCAGAAATATATAGGAGTAGGTTGTCTGCATATAATGAGACCCTGTGTTCCACCCCCACTTCCAGTTCTTTGATGCTCTCAGCGCCATCGCCAATGGCTCCATGGTAAAGGCAAAAAACAGTGTGGAGAGAGGACATCCTTGCCTTGTCCCCCAGTGCAATTTAAGATAGTCCGAATTCAGCCGATTCGTCCGCACACTCTCCACCGGTGCCTGGTACAGCAACCGAACCCAGTCAATAAAGCCCTGTCCAAACCTAAACTGTCCCAGGACCTCCCACAAATAATTCCATTCCACCTGGTCGAAGGCCTTTTCCGCGTCCATAGCGACCACTACCTCCGCCTCCCTCCCCTCGGAGAGCATCATGATCACATTTAGGAGCCTTCTAACATTGGCTGTTAACTGCCTACCCTTAACAAACCCCATCTGGTCTTCCCCTATCACCCCCGGAACACACTCCTCTATCCTTGAGGCCAAAATTTTGGCCGGCAATTTGACATTGCCATTCAGTAGGGAGATTGGTTTGTATGACCCACATAGCTTTGAATTCTTCTCCCGCTTCAGGATCAATGATATCGAAGCCTGCAACATTGTTGGGGCAAGGGCACCTCACTCCCTTGCCTCATTAAATGTCCTCACCAGCAGCGGGCCCAGCATCCCTCTTGTAGAATTCCACAGGGTAGCCATCCGGTCCCGGGGCCTTGCCTGACTGCATGGCCTCCAACCCCTCTACTATTTCTACAATACCGATCGGGGCTCCCAACCCGTCCACTAGCCCTTCCTCCACTGTCGGAAACTCCAATCCTTCCAAAAACTGCCTCATCCGCTCCACCCCAGCTGGGGGTTCCGACTCATACAGCTGACTATAAAACGCCTTAAACACCACATTCACCCCTGCTGGGTCCAAGACCTTGTTCCCCCCCTCTGTCTTTCACTCTTTCTATCTCCCCTGGCCACCTCCCTCTTCCTTAGCTGGTGTGCTAGCATCCTACTGACCACCTCCCCATACCCATATACCACCCCCCTCACCTTCTTCAACTGCCCCTCCGCCTTTCCTGTGGATAACAGACCAAACTCCATCTGCCGCTTCTGCCGCTTCTTCAACCCCGCCTCCGGGGCTTCAGAATACCTTCTATCCACCTGGAGTATTTCCCTCATCAGCCTAACCATCTCTACCCGCTCCATCTTCTCCCTATGAGCCCGTATCGAAATTAGCTCCCCCAATCACTGCCTTCAGCGCTTCTCATACCGTTGTTGCTGAAACTTCCCCCGTATCATTGATCTCCAAATAATTCTGGATGGCCTCCTCACCCGCCCGTACACCCCCTTATCCGCTAACAGTCCTACATCCAATCTCCATTGCGGGCGCTGACCTTCCTTGCTCACCCGTAGATCCACCCAGTGAGGGGCATGATCCGACACAATTGCCGAATACTCTGTATCCACTACCCCTGCCAGTAAAGCTCTGTTTAAAATGAAAAAAATTAATCCGGGAGTAAACTTTGTGCATGTGGGGAAAAAAAAGAAAACTCCTTCGCTCTTGGCCATCCGAACTTCCATGGGTCTACCCCCACCCCCCATCTGTTCCATAAAACCATAGCTCCTTAACCGCGGCTGGCACCCTCCCTGTCCTTGAACTCGATCGATACAACCTCGGATCGATGACTATTAAAGTTCCCCCTCCCGCCGCCATGGTCAGCTTATGCAAGTCCGGGTCCGGGGTCTTCCCTAACATCTGCCTCGTAAACTCCGCGTCGTCCCAATTTGGTGCGTAATGATATACCTACCCCCTGAGTCCGCCACTATATTCCCTACCTCAAATGACACCCGCTTATTGATCAGGATCGCAACCCCCCTAGTTTTTGAGTCTAGCCCCGAGTGAAATACCTGACGATCCACCCTTTCCTCAGTCTAGTCTGATCCACTACCCTCAGGTTTGTCTCTTGAAGCATTGCCACGTCCACCTTCAACCACCTCAAAAGCACAATCACGCGAGCCCGCTTTGATGTGTTGGGTACTCTGGATCTGTGGAGACTGCGTTTACCTTAGCAGTAACATAGACAGGCTACCAACACTTGTAGAAGTACAACTCTATTTTGTTTAACTAAGAGCTGTTAAACATACTTGCACTGTGGGTCGACACTATGTTAGATTGACTGAAGACCTATGCCTAACCTGACCAGCCTATACTACTAGCACATGGCGGATGTTTGTGCTACTGACTGCGAGCTCTGTCTGTCTCAGAGGCTGCATCCCGAATGAGCGGAAAAACTAGTGCCCTCTGGCTTTATAGTGACCGTGCCCTAACTGGTGATTGACTGCTGTGTTGTGTCTGTTGATTAGTCTTGCAGTGTGTCAGTTAGTGTGTGTCTCTGCACCATCATATACTGATGTGTATATTATGACATCCTCCCTTTTTAAATAAATTGTGTGTGTACGGGGCAATAAATAATATGTGAATGTTCCTAACTATGTGGGGCATATGTGAGCATATTTACAGGACTATAACCAGAAACTCTAATATATTTACATAGGAAGTTGTCTAGTGCAGATGGACAGTATGTAACACAAAGCATAACTAGAATAACAGTACAATGTACAACAGTACAACTAGAATGTACAAACCAGTGAGTTAATAAAACAGGGTAACGAAACAATCAGTTCATGAATTCAAAGAGTCCATGCATTTAGGCAGTTCATAAATTCAGTCTCTGAGGTGGGCGACGAATTCTGGTTGACCAAAGGAGCATTTGGCTCTGTTGAGACGGAGGCCATGCTCATGGATTCTTCGGAAGACGCACTGGAGGCGATCAATGTGCTCCTGTGGGGTGGTAGACCAGACGATGATGTCATCCACATGTACGCGAACCCCCTTCGATGCCCTCCATCATCTGCTCCATTATTCTGTGGAACACTTCAGATGCTGAGATGATGCCAAACGGCATCCGGTTTGTAACAATACCGGCCAAATGGGGTGTTAAAGGCGCAGAGCTTCCAGGTCTGTAGCTTCGAGGTACAACTGAAATCTTTGTTTAAAGATTTTCCAGTTCGCACCGAGGTTTGCCGGTGATGCGGAGAGGCGGGGAGGGCAGACGCTGTCAATACTACCGGTTGGCTGATTGCTGGTCGAAGGCAGATCACTTGAGGGTAGGTCTATCAAACTCTAACATCACGTACTGGTACCATGATGTGTTGGGTACTCTGGATCTGTGGAGACGGCGTTTACCTTAGCAGTAACATAGACAGGCTACCAACACTTGTAGAAGTACAACTCTATTTTATTTAACTAAGAGCTGTTAAACATACTTGCACTGTGGGTCGACACTATGCTAGATTGACTGAAGACCTATGCCTAACCTGACCAGCCTACACTGCTAGCACATGGTGGATGTTTGTGCTACTGACTGCGGGCTCTGTCTGTCTCAGAGGCTGCATCCCGAATGAGCGGGAAATCTAGTGCCCTCTGTCTTTATAGTGACCGTGCCCTAACTGGTGATTGGCTGCTGTGTTGTGTATATTGATTGGTCTTGCAGTGTGTCAGTCAGTGTGTGTCTCTGCACCATTATATACTTATGTGTATATTATGACACTCTTGACTGGCCCATTCAGCCCTCTCACGTTCCATGTGATCAGTCTGGTCGGGGGGCACCCTCCCCCCCACTCCCCCTCCCCCTGCCGATCCACCATCATCCTTCTAAGGCGTTTTTCTCTTATTCGAAATTTGGGGCCCTGTCGGGGGGTATGGGTTTGTTCTTCCCAGTTTGGATGGGGGAGCGGGGTGAAGGGTTGTTTGGTCTATGTGGGTGGGTGGCATTCTTTCCGTTGTTTTCCAATCAGGGGTCACCGTTGTTTTCCAATCAGGGATGCTGGTAAACGGAAGCAGTGTGAGTGTGAGGGATGGAGCTGCAGTGGGTAGCCGGAGGCGCGGGGGGGGGGGGGGGGGGCGGTCAGTCAGTCAGTGGGGGGAGGCAACATTCCTAAGTTGGTTAGGTTTTCATTGTTTGGGGAGGAGGGGATGGATGTTTTGACGAGTTGGTTGGGCAGGTTGATTGTTCACAAAGGGGAGGGGGTTGGTTTGGGTGGTTAGGAAGTCAAGAGGGGGCGAGGGGAGGGTAGAATGCTGGGACGCAGGTATCTTTGTGGTCAGATTGAGGAGAAGGTGGTGATGGTGGCCAATTTGTATTGGTCCGAAACCAAGGTGGACCTGGACCCAACTGGGTCTCCTCACAAAGTAGGGATGGTGGATCCTAATAGAGGGGGATTCAGAGACCCCTGTCAAGATGATTACTTGAAACGTGAGGGGGTAAATGGTCCGGTCAAAAGATCCGGGTGTTTGTGCATTTCAAGAGCTTGAAAGCCGATGTTATCTTCTCACGAGGGCGCATTTGATGGTGAGGGATCAGATGAGGGTAAGGAAGGGATGGGTGGCGCCAGGTATTCCACTCAAATTTTGATTCAAAGTCGAGATGGGTTAGTTTAATAAGAGGGTGGTCTTTTTGGCATCCAGTAGGGTGTTGGATCCAGGTAGACGGTACGTGATGGTGAGTAGGGTCTTGGCAGGGACGTCGGTAGTTTTTGCAGCATTTATGCTCCAGACTGGGATGACATGGATTTTATTGAGAAGGTGTTGGCAGCCATCCTGGACCTCAGCTCTCATCAACTGATCATGGTGGGGGGGGGGGGGGGATATCAACTGTGTGTTGGAGCCAAGGATGGACAGGTCGAGCCCCAAGTCGGCACAGTAGCACAGTGGCTAGCACTGTTGCTTCACAGTGCCAGGGTCCCAGATTCGATTCCCAGCTGGGTCACTGTCTGTACGGAGTCCGCACGTTCTCCCTGTGTCCGCGTGGGTTTCCTCCGGGCGCTCTGGTTTCCTCCCACAAGTCCCGAAAGACATAATTTGGACATTCTGAATTCCCCTTCTGTGTAACCGGACAGGCGCTGGAGTGTGGTGACTAGGGGCTTTTCACAGTAACTTCATTGCGGGGTTAATGTAAGCCTACTTAGAACATAGAACAGTACAGCACAGAACAGGCCCTTCGGCCCTTGATGTTGTGCCGAGCAATGATCACCCTACTCAAACCCACGTATCCACCCTTTACCCGTAACCCAACAACCCCCCCTTAACCTTACTTTTTTTTTAGGGACACTACGGGCAATTTAGCAGGCCAATCCACCATAACCCGCACATCTTTGGACTGTGGGAGGAAACCGGAGCACCCGGAGGAAACCCACGCACACACGGGGAGGACGTGCAGACTCCACACAGACAGTGACCCAGCCGGGAACCGAACCTGGGACCCTGGAACTGTGAAGCATTTATGCTAACCACCATGCTACCGTGCTGCCCTAAAGCCCACAAGCCCTACTTGTGACAATAAAGATTATTATTATAGTAACTTCAGGGATGGCGAAAGAATTGGTACTGTTTATGGATCAGATGAGGGACAGGGGATGGGTGGACCATGGAGGTTTAGTCATCCGGGAGATAGGAGACTGGATTCCCCGCAGCCCCGCACCAAAATCGCATTTGGCGTGGGGACGGAGAATCAACATTTACGTGAGAATCGGGCATGGCGCCGCTCCCGCGATTCTCCGGTCCTCGGAGAATCGTTCATGCGCGAATTACGCAGCGTGCTGGGGGGGCCATTTCCCGGGGCCCTCCCAGCGATACCCCGGCCCTGACCGGCCGAATTCCCGAAGACGTTGTTCTAACCACGTATAGTTGGTTGGGACTCTCGCGCAGCGGCTGCACACTGGTGGGGGGGATCAAGCACCGGGTGGGGGGGTGGCTGGCTTTGTCGGCGGCCGGGGCGGCGATCGGGCGGGTCAGATGGAGTGGCGCGGGGCAGATCGGTGGGACCTTTTCTGTTGGTCCAGGTCTGCCGGCTGAGTCCGCCATCGCGCTCGGCGAGGCTGCCTCCGTGTACATGCGTGGACTCGGAACCG
Source organism: Scyliorhinus canicula (assembly GCF_902713615.1). Taxonomy (NCBI): domain Eukaryota; kingdom Metazoa; phylum Chordata; class Chondrichthyes; order Carcharhiniformes; family Scyliorhinidae; genus Scyliorhinus; species Scyliorhinus canicula. The sequence continues at coordinate 49,302,656 of NC_052147.1, forward strand.
GAAGTGCGCGGGCACGTATCCGCAGCCAAAGCTGTGTGAAACACTCCGGGTCCCTGCCAGCCCCCTGCAGATAGGTGAATAGCTGTATATTGTTTTGAGGAAAGTCTGGAGTGTAACGCCAACGTTTTACGCTGGCGTGGGGACGTAGCCCCATTTTTGGAGAATCCAGCCCAGGGAGTTTTCCTTCTTCTCCCACGTGCATCGGGTATACTCCTGAATAGACATTTTCGTGGTAGGGAAGTTGGTACTCCTGGGGTGCTGGGGGCTAAGTACACTGCGATAGTGATATTGGATCATGCACCACGTTATGTGGATGTGAGGCTAGAGGCAGGTGGAGCCCAGCAGCCCCCGGGGAGGTTAGATACGGCGCTTCCAGCAGTCAAGAAGTTTTGTGAAAAGATAGCCTCGGCCATAGGGAACTATGTGCAGTTCAACCAGAATGGGGAGGACTCGCCCTCCACATTTTGGGAAGTGCTGAAGGCGGTGCTCAGAGGGAAAGTAATTTCATATAAGGCCCACAGGGACAAAGTTGGGAGGGTCGAAAGGAAGAGGTTGTTCTGTTCTGGAAGTAGATCGGCAGTACTCCACGGCCCCGACAAAAGAGTCATTAGTGGGGAGAAAGAAGGTGTAGGTGGAGTTCGATTTGGCATCGACGGGGATGGTGGTCAACCAACTGTGTCGCTCATGGGGAGCATTCTATGAGTATTGGGAGAAGGCCAGCCACCTATTATCTCACCAGCTGAGACGGTAGGCAGCTGCACGAGAGATAGCCCAGGTTGGGACGATGGGGGAGGGTTGGTGAAGGCTCTGGACAAAATTAATGGTTCATTTGCGGCATTCTATCGGGGTCTGTATAGGTCTGAACCCCAGCGGAGGGCCTGGAGATGGAGCAATTTTTAGACGGGCTGGCCTTCCCGGCTGTGGAAAGGGGGTGGGGACACGGGTTGGAGGCACTGTTGGGGCTGGAGAAGATAATGGAGTCATCAGTTCTATCCAATCGGGGAAGGTACTGGGACCGGACAGTTTCCTGGTGGAATTTTATAAGCAGCTTGCAACATCACTGGCACCACATTTATTGGGGATGTACAACGACTCTCTGTCACAGGGGGAACTGCAGGCCACGTTCACGCAAGCGTCCATCACCTGATCCCGAAGGACAAGGATCTGGTGGAGTGCGGGTTTTATTTTTAAAAAAATAATTTTTATTGAAATTTTTTGAAAAATATATATCAACAAAACAATACAATAATAACAATAATAATAATGAACACCCCCCCGGCACCCGTAACAACTCATATAACAAACCCCCCCCCACCCCAATAAACAACAGAATAAATTAACAATAAGCAAATTAACTTAACAGAATAAATTAACATTAATCAAATTAACTTAAACACTATCCCCCTAAACCCCCCCCCCCCCTTTTCCCCCCCTCCCCCCGGGTTGCTTCTGCTGCTGACCTAGTACCTTATCGTTGAGCCAGAAAGTCGAGGAAAGGTTGCCACCGCCTAAAGAACCCTTGTATCGACCCCCTCAGGGCGAACTTGACCCTCTCCAGCTTAATAAATCCCGCTATGTCATTGATCCAGGTCTCCACACTTGGGGGCCTCGCATCCTTCCACTGCAGCAAGATCCTCCGCCGGGCTACTAGGGACGCAAAGGCCAGGACACGGCCTCTTTCGCCTCCTGCACTCCCGGCTCCACCCCAACCCAAATATCCCGAGTCCCCAACCTGGCTTGACCCTGGATCCCACCACCCTCGACACCGTCCCTCGCCACCCCCTTCCAGAACTCCTCCAGTGCCGGGCATGCCCAGAACATATGGGCATGGTTCGCTGGACTCCCCGAACACCTGACGCACCTGTCTTTGCCCCCAAGAACCTACTCATCCTAGATCCAGACATGTAGGCCCGGTGCAGCACCTTGAACTGGATGAGACTAAGCCTCGCACATGAAGAGGAGGAGTTCACCCTCTCCAGGGCGTCCGCCCATGTCCCCTCCTCAATCTGCTCCCCCAGCTCCACCTCCCACTTAGTCTTCAGCTCCTCTACCAACGCCTCCCCCACCTCCTGCATTACCTGATAGATGTCAGACACCTTCCCATCCCGACCCACACCCCCAAAAGCACCCTACCCTTACCCCCCGCGGGGGCAGCAAAGGGAACCCCTCCACCTGCGCCTAGCAAACGCCTTGACCTGAACGTACTGAACATATTCCCCGGGGAGCTCAACTTCTCCTCCAGTTCACCAAGGCTCGCGAACCTCCCATCAATAAACAGGTCTCCCAACTTCCTAATGTCCGCCCTGTGCCACCCCAGGAACCCGCCATCCATGTTCCCTGGGACAAACCGGTGGTTCCCCCGCAGCGGGGCCCCCACCGAGCCCCCCATTTCCCCCCTGTGTCGCCTCCACTGCCCCCAAAGTTTGAGGGTGGCTGCCACCACCGGACTCGTGGTGTACCTCGTTGGAGGGAGCGGCAACGGAAGCCGTTACCAGTGCCTTCAGGCTCGTGCCTCCACAGGACGCCATCTCCATCCGTTTCCATGCTGCCCCCTCCCCCTCCATTACCCACTTGCGTACCATCGAGACATTAGCCGCCCAATAGTATCCAGAGAGATTGGGCAGCGCCAGCCCCCCTCTATCCCTGCCCCGCTCCAAAAAGACCCTCCTTACCCTCGGAGTCCCATGCGCCCAAACAATCCCAGAATGCTGCTGTTTACCCTCCTAAAAAAGACCCTCGGAACGAAAATGGGGAGGCAAACAAAAACCTCTGGAGCACCGTCATTTAACGGACTGTACTCTACCCGCCAGCGGCAGCATGTCCCACCTTTTAAATTCCTCCTTCATCTGCTCCACCAACCTAGTAAAATGAGCTTGTGCAGAGTCCCCCAGCTCCTAGCCACCTGAAACCCCAGGTACCTAAAACTCCTCACTGCCCTCTTTAGCGGGAGCCCACCAATCCCCTCCTCCTGATCTCCCGGTTGCACGACAAACAGTCTACACTCTTGCCCAGGTTCAATTTATATCCCGAGAAACTCCGAACTCAGCAAGACTCTCCATCACCTCCGGCATTCCCCCACCGGGTCTGCTACATCAACAGCAAGTCGTCCGCATACAGCGAAAATCGGTGCTCCTCCCCCCCTCGCACCAAACCCCTCCACCTCCTCGACTCCCTGAGAGCCATGGCATAGAGGCTCTATTGCCAGCGCAAAAAGCAAGGGGGACAGGGGGCACCCCTGCCTCGTCCCACGGTGGAGACTGAAGTACTCGGACCTCCCTCCCATTTGTCACTACACTCGCCATCGGGGCCTCGTACAGCAACCTCACCATTGAATAAACCCCTCCCCAAACCCGAACCTTTCCAACACTCCCACAAGTACCCCCACGCAACCCTGTCAAAGGCCTTCTCCGCATCCAATGCCACCACAATCTCCGCCTCTCCTTCTGCTTGCCGGCATCATTATCACATTTAGCAGCCTTCGCACGTTAGTGTTCAGCTGCCTTCCTTCACAAAACCCGTCTGATCTTCATGTATCACCCCCGGCACACAGTCCTCTATTCTAGTGGCCAAGATCTTCGCCAGCAACTTGGCGTCTACATTCAGCAGTGAAATCGGGCCTGTATGAACCGCACTGCAAGGGGTCCTTATCACGCTTCAGGATCAGGGAGATTAGTGCCCGAGGACATCGTCGTGGGCAGAACACACCCCCTCCCTTGCCTCGTTAAAGGTCCTGACCACGGAGCCAGCAGGTCCGCATATTTCTTATAAAATTCACCGGGAACCCATTCCGGTCCCGGCGCCTTCCCCGACTGCATGTGGGCAATCCTCTAACCAGCTCCTCCAACTCGATCGGCACCCCCAGTCCCCTCCACCTGCTCCTCCTGCACCCTTGGAAATCGGAGCCTGTCCAAAAAATTCTCCATTCCTCTCTCCCACCGCCGGCTGCTCCGACCGGTACAGTTCCCTATAGAAGTCCCTAAAGACCTAATTGACCTCTGCCCCCTGCCGCACCACATTCCCATCTCTATCCTTCACTCCACCAATCTCCCTAGCCACGTCCCGCTTACGAAGCTGGTGCACCAGCATCCTGCTCGCCTTCTCTCCATACTCATAGGACCGCTCCCTGCCCCTTCCTCCACTGTGTCTCCGCCTTTCTGGGGTCAATAAATCAAACTTGGCCTGCAAGCTACTCCGCTCCCCAGCAATCCCTCCTCCGGGGCCTCGGCGTACCTCCTATCCACACTCAACAGTTCCTCCACCAGTCTCTCCTCTCCTTCCTCTCCCCCCCTCTCCCTATGGGCTCGGATGGTGATCAGCTCCCCCCAATCACGCCTCAGAGCCTCCCTCACCATCCCCACCTGGATCTCCCCAGTATCATTGACCTCGAGGTACCTCTCGATACATCCCCCGAACCCTCCTACACACCTCCTCATCAGCCAACAACCCCACGTCCAGACGCCAAAGCGGGCGCTGGTCCCGCGCCTCCCCCATCTCCAGATCACCCAATGCGGAGCATGGTCCGAAATTGCGATAGCCGAATATTCGGCCTCCTCCACCCTCGGGACCAGTCCCCTGCTCAGAACAGAGAAATCAATGCGGGAATAAACCCTGTGCACATGGGAGAAAAAGGAGTCTCCCGAGCCCTCGGCCCTCCCGAACCTCCAGGGCATCCACTCCTCCCATCTGGGCCATAAACCCCTTCAATACCTTGGCCGCCGCTGGCCTCCTGCCTGTCCTTGAACTAGAACGATCCAGTAGGGGATCCAGCACGTATTATGTCCCCCCCCCCCCCCCCATGATCAAGCCCCCCACCTCCAGGCAGGAATGCGGCCCAACATATGCCTCAGAAACCAGCATCATCCCAATTTGGGGCGTACACATTAACCAACACCACCCTCTCCCCCTGCAGCTTACCGCTCACCATCACATATCTGCCGCCACTATCAGCCACAACCTCAGACGCCTCAAACGCCACCCTCTTCCCCACAGGATCGCCACCCCCCCCCGGTTCAGAGTGCGGGTTTTATAGGCCCACTTTACTGAACACTGATGTGAAGGTGCTAGCTAAGGTCTTGGCGAAGCGTTTGGAGTGTTGTGTTCTGGAGGTGGCCTCCGAGGATCAGACTGGCTTTTTTAAGGGGCATAACAGTTGTTGACTATATCAGGCAACTCTTGAATGTGGTCATGATGCCATCCAGGGAAGGTGCCTGAAATAAAACATCTCTATGGACGCAGAAAAGGCTTTTGATCGGTGGAGTGGAGGTACCTTTTGAGGTCCTGGGACGATTTGGGTTTGGGCCAATGTATATTCTCCTGAGTGAGAATGTTATGTACAGCTTCCCACGGCGAGTGTTTAGGGACTAATGCAGTGAGCTCAGGATATTTTCGGCTGTACAGGGGCCGCGAGACAGATGTCCGTTGTCCGCATGTTATTTGTGCTGGGTGTCAAATGAATAGAGCGGTATTGAGAGAGGAGGTAGGGAACATAGGGTGTCCCCTTTATGCAGACAACCTGTTGTCATATGTCTCGGACCTTCTATCAGGAAATGGGGAATGTAATGGGGCTGTTCAGGAAGTTTGGGATCCTCCTCAGGATTCAAGAGTGCAGTATTTATGATAAAATCACTGGGCAGGAGAGCAGACTTGGGAATGGTGCCATTCAAACAGGACAATCCGAATTCAGATCTCTAGGGATTCAGGTGGCTCATTATTGGTCCCTGTTGCATAAATTGAACTTGGCCAGTCTGGTGAAGGGGGGTGAAAGGGGATTTGAAGAAGTGGGATGGCCTCCCACTTTCTTTTGGGAATACTGCAGACGATCAAAATGAACATTCTGCTGAGGTTCCTATTCATGTTCCTGTCTCCCCCAATCGTCCTCCCCAAATCTTTTTTGTTAGGGTGGATAAGTTAATTTCAGCATTTGTATGGGCAGGTAAGACAGTCAGGATTTGGAAAGCCTTTCTGCAGAAAGGGTGGCATTCAGGAGGGCTGGCGTAATGGGTGGCAAATATAGAGAAGGTGCAGCGGTGGTGGATCTAGCAGGCGCTGGGTTGGAGGAAAATGGAGGAGGCTTCTTGTGTTGGGTCATGTTTAAGGGTATTGGACACTGTGCCACTCCTATTTTCCCGGCCAGGTTCACAACAAGTCCGGTAGTGTGCCATCCCTTAAAGTTTGAAATCCGTTTAGGCGGCATTTTGGATGGTGGGCATGTTAGTATTGTCGCCAATCTGCGGAATCGATTTGCACCGTGGAGATAGACGCAACTTGTAGGATTTGGAAGAGGGAAGGGGTCGAGATGATTAGGGATTTGTTTGTGGAGGGTAGGTTCAGGAGAATGGAGGAGTTGAAGGAAAAGTACCAACTCTCGAGGGGAGCGAATTTGGATATATGCATGTGCGGGATTTTGCTCGCAAGGAACGTTCCCCCGAGATAAAGGGGAAGTGGGAGGAAGAACTGGGCTTGGCACTGGAGGGAGGGGCCTGGAGTGGGATACTGTAAAGGTAAACTCGACTTCCTCTTGCGCCAGGCTGAGGCTGATTAAAGTTGTCCATAGGGATTACATTACTAGAGCGCACATGAATGGGTTCTTCCCCCTGTGGAGGACAGATGCGAAAGGTATTTAAGAGGGCCAGCGAATCACTCGCATATGTTCTGGGTCTGTCCAAAATTGGTTGAGTTCTGGGCCTCGAACTTTGGGACCAAGTCGGTGACCGTGGGGTTATAGTTAGTTAATTTAGTTAATTGACAAAATCAAAAATGACAAACTATCTGAAATATTTGAGTCTGTAATATATTTTATTAAAAACTAAGTTCTCTGTACCCATCCACTGATATCCCGGTCTCGCTCCAGTGTTACCCTGGTCTCTGTTGAGTCAAATCTTGGTCACCCCCGAGTCAGAGCTGGTACCCCCAGTCAAAGCCTGGTCATCCCCGAGTCAGAGCCTAGTCACTCCCAGTCAGAGCCTGGTCACCTCCAGTCAGAGCTGGTACCCCCAGTCAAAGCCTGGTCATCCCCGAGTCAGAGCCTAGTCACTCCCAGTCAGAGCCTGGTCACCCCCGAGTCAGGGCCTGGTCATCACCGAGTCAGGGCTTGGTCAACCCCGAGTCAGGGCTTGGTCAACCCCGAGTCAGGGCTTGGTCAGACTGAAGTCAGTCAGGGCCTGGTCAACCCCGAGTCAGGGCCTGGTCACCCCTGAGACGAGGCCCTGGTCACCCCCGAGTCAGGGCCTGGTCACCCCCGAGTCAGGGCCTGGTCACCCCCGAGTCAGGGCCTGGTCACCCCCGAGTCAGGGCCTGGTCACCCCTGAGACGAGGCCTGGTCACCCCCGAGTCAGGGCCTGGTCACCCCCGGTCAGGCCTGGTCACCCCGAGACGAGGCCCTGGTCACCCCCGAGTCAGGGCCTGGTCACCCCCGAGTCAGGGCCTGGTCACCCCCGAGTCAGGGCCTGGTCACCCCCGAGTCAGGGCCTGGTCACCCCCGAGACGAGGCCTGGTCATCCCCCAGTCAGAGCCTGGTCACCCCGAGTCAGGGCCTGGTCATCCCCCAGTCAGAGCCTGGTCACCCCCGAGTCAGGGCCTGGTCATCCCCCAGTCAGAGCCTGGTCACCCCCGAGTCAGGCCTGGTCATCCCCCAGTCAGGCCTGGTCCCCCTAAGTTAGAGTCCGGTCACTTCCAGTCAGATCCTGTTCACCTCCCAGTCAGGCCTGGTCACACCCGAGTCAGGGCTGGTACCCCCGTCAAAGCCTGGTCACCCCTATCAGAGCCTCACTCCCAGTCAGGCCTGGTCACCCTCATCATAGCCTGGTCACCCCCAGTCATAGCCTGGTCACCCCCAATCAGGCCTGGTCACCCCCAGTCAGAGCCGGTAACCCAAGTCTAAGGCTGGTCACCCCCATGTCAATCTCTTAATGCAGAGCCGCTCCGTGAGCTCCGAGCTCACCCTATGCCCTCCCCACGAGGGTGTTCACCAGGAACACACAGTTTGAAGCCAGCTTTGATTCATGCCGCTGTGGATAGATTACTTGAACGCTGGGGGGAAGCGGGGGGATTTATTCTGGCATGTGGGTCTGATAATGAGATTTAAATGCCATCATAATGATGTTTCGACATTGAACAGCAGGATATGCGTCCCGCCACTGATGGGGAGGGGGCAATTGTGGCAACTTTCACGGTGACTTGACCCCACTCATCATTTTCATCCAGTCTGAAAAATAGTCATTCGCTACCACATTCTGTTTCCTGTCACTCAGCTGACTTCCTCTCAAAGCTTTACTACAGCTTTCATCCGATGAGTTTTCTGCTGTCAAGCCTCTTATATGGCACTTTATCAAATGTTTTCTGGAAGTCCCTGTACAGCACATTAACAACATTACCCTTATCAACCCTACCTGTTATCTTACCTAAACAAAAACCCAATCAAGGGAGTTCAACATGATAAACCTTTTATAATTCTCCTGATTGTCTAAATGATTAATCAGGCTGGCCTATAGTTGCTCTATTTATGCTCACATCCCTTTTCTTTGAACAAGGATGTAACATTTGCGATTCTCCACTTCTCTGGCACCACCCCTGAATTGAAGGAGAATTGAAAGTTTATGGCCATTGCCTTCGCAACTTTCACTTTCAGAAACATCTTGTGACTGATCAACTTTAACAGCATTTTTTTTTTAATATGTTTTTTATTGAGTTTTCATGTTTTATATATGACAAGTTACAAATTATTAGAGAGAAAAAAGAAAACAAAATTTAACATGTATATTTACAGGTAAGCATCTTTTATAACAACAATTGGGCCGCCCCCTTTAGCCAGCATACATATTTTACATTCCCCAATATGCCGAGGCACATGTTTATAGGCATTTATTTATAGTTTGGTTTTTTGGGCTTAGCTTGCCATCAAACAACCTGTAACCCCCCCCCCCCCCCCCCCCCGGGCTACCTTCCCCCCGATTCCCGTCCATTTTCCCCGATTCTTGGCCACCCGCTATCTTCCTTTTGTACGTTGGCCACAAACAGGTCCCGGAACAGTTGCATGAATGGCTCCCACGTTTATGGAAGCCGTCGTCTGACCCTCGGATGGCGAATTTGATTTTCTCCATTTGGAGAGATTCCGAGAGGTCGGACAGCCAGTCTGCAGCTCTGGGCGGTGCAGCTGACCGCCAGCCAAACAGGATTCTATGGCGGGCGATCAGGAGGCAAAGGCAAGGGCGTCCGCCCTCCTCCCCAGGAATAGATCTGGCTGGTCTGAAACCCCGAAGACCGCCACTATTGGCATGGCTCCACCCTCCACCCCACCACTTTGGACATAGCCTCGAAGAAGGCTGTCCAGTTAATCCACAAGTCTGGGCAAGACCAGAACATGTGGGCGTGGTTGGCCGGCCTCTTTGGCACCGTTCACATCTGTCCTCCACCTCCGGGAAGAACCTGCTCATACGGTTTCGTTAAGTGGGCTCTATGTACCACTTTTAGTTGCGTCAGCTGAGCCTTGCGCACGTGGAGGTGGAGTTGACCCTATGCAGTGCTTCGCTCCAGAGTCCCCACCCCTATCTCCATCCCCAGTTCGTCCTCCCATTTCCTTCTTGTTTTGCGTCCAGTACGGTGTCGTCCCTTTTCACCATCGGTCATATATGTTGCTACAGTTCCCTTTCTCTAGGGTACTTGCGTCCAGTAGGTCTTCCAGTATGTCTGTCATGGCGGTTGTGGGTACGTCCTTGTCTCCTTTCTTAGGAAGTTTATGAGCTGCAGGTACCGTAGCTCGTTCCCCCCAGCTAGCTGAAATTTCTCTGTCATTCATCCAGTGTTGCGATCCTGTCGTCCGTGTATAGGTCCCGACTGTCAGTGTCCCCCCCGTCCTGCCTCTACCTTTTGAAGGTGGCGTCAGCAGTGCTGGTGTGAACCTATGGTTGTTGCAGATGGGAGCCTTGTCCGACATTTTGGTCAGGCCAAATTGCTGCCGCAGTTGGTTCCAGGATTGGAGGGTGGCTGTCACCACTGGGCTGCTGGAGTGCTTTTTTTGGGTGGGGATGGGAGTGCTGCCGTGGCGGGCCCGGAGGGAGGTCCCCATGCAGGAGGCCTCCTCCGCACGCACCCCTCAGCTTCTGGCTCCTGGATCCATCCCCCTTACTCGCTCGGCTGTTGCCGCCCAGTGGTAGAATTGTAGATTCGGGAGGGCTAGCCCCCCCCTGGATTTTGTTTTTTGTAGGACCTTCTTTGGGATCCTAGCATTTTTAACCCCCCCCCATACGAACCCATGATAAGTTTGTCCCGCTATGAAAAAGGCCTTGGGGATGTAGATCGGAATGGATCTAAACAGGAAGGAACCTGGGCAGTACGTTCATTTTGATCGTCTGACTCTCCCCCGCGAGGAAGAGCGGAGTGTGTTCCATCTTTGCAGGTCCTTTTTAACTTCCTCCGTCAGGCTGGTGAGGTTCGTTTGTGGATCCCTTTCCAGTCATGGGCTATTTGGATCCCCGGTACGGAAGTTGTGTCAGGCTTGTTTGAACGGCAGCCCCTTTAGTGCTGCCCCCCCCCCCCCCTCCCCCCGCAATGATTCCGTCCATGCTGCTTTTGTGGTCCGAGATATAGACGAGCAGATCGTCCGCATAGAGTGAACTCTGTGCTCTCTACCTCCCCTTCGATCCCCCTCCAATTTTTTGCTGCCCTGAGCGCGATTGCTAGCGGTTCGATTGCTAGTGCGAACAGCAGCGGGCAGTGGGCATCCTTGTCTGGTGCCCCTGTGCAGCTGGAAGTATTGGGAGTTGGTATTGTTTGGTCCGTACACTCGCCATGGAGCATTGTATAGGAGCTTTCCCAAGCGGTGAACCCTTTCCAAGCCCGAACCGCTCCATACCTCTATGAGGTATTTCCATTCGACTCTGTCGAAGGCCTTTTCTGCGTCCATGGAGATCACCTCTTGTGTTTCTCTCCCCGGAGGGTTCATTATCACGTTTCAGCAGGCGCCTGATGTTCGCGGTAAGCTGTCTACCTTTGACGAAGCCCGTCTGGTCCTCTGTGACCACCTCAGGTACACATCTTCTAGCCTTTTGCTAGGATTTTGGCCAGTATTTTGGCGTCTGCGTTCAGCAGAGATATGGGTCTGTATGACCCCCACATTCCATTGGGTCTTTGTCCTTCTTAGGTATCAGCGAGATTGAGGCCTGTGCTA